>NW_028141976.1:0-337500 GCF_025532165.1 Camponotus vicinus | reverse complement strand
TAGGACACCCTGTATATATTCATATATGTATGTGTGTGTGTGTGTGTGTGTGTGCGTGTGTGCGTGTGTGCGCGTGTGCGTGTGTGCGTGTGTGCGTGTGTGCGTGTGTGCATGTATGTATGTATGTAAGTAGTAAGACTATGAGGTTTCTAACGCAGGGGCTCCGAGGGGGGGTGAGGGGCGAGGGGGAACTGCGGGGGGGACGTCACGGGGGGGGTGATGACGCCACGCGGGGGGGGTGTGACGTCACGTGCGGGGGATGATGACGTCACGCGGGGATGATGACGTCACGTGCGGGGGATGATGACGTCACGCGGAGATGATGACGTCACGCGGGGGATGATGACGTCACGCGGAGATGATGACGTCACGCGGGGATGATGACGTCACGCGATGGATGAGGGGGTCCGCGCGGGTAGGGGGGATCCGCGGCGCGAGCGATGGACGAGGGGGTCCACGCGGGTAGGGGGGATCCGCGGCGCGAGCGATGGACGAGGGGGTCCGCGCGGGTTGGGGGGATCCGCGGAAAGAAGACGGTGGTGTGAGAAGAATAGCGCTACGTGTGGGAACAGGATAGCGTAAAGTGTGTGAAGAGGACAGTGCGACAAGGATGACGCGTGACATCATCAACGTGTGACAAGGATGGCGTCAACGTGGGACAAGGATGATGCATTATAAGATGCCACATAGGTGGGAGCAGGACGACGCAAAGGTAAGTGAGTGATAGCGACGAGCTTGTGAATGAGAGAGAACGATAATAGCGCGAAGAGAACGCATACGAAAGAGAACTATAATATCGCGAGAACAACGTGTGCGAGAGAGAACGATAATAGCTAAGATAACGCGTGCGAGCGAGAACGAAGATATCGCGAGACTTACAACTAACGTGAGACTTATTGTTAGAACGATAGCGCGTACGAAAGAGAGAGAGAGAACGATATCGCTATACTTACAACTAGCGCAAGAGAGACGCAAGGGATGGGAACGCAAGGAGAGGCGCGTAAATAAATACATTTCTTTTCAATACTAAATATAACATTTATTTTAAAATGTGTGCGTGTATTATACAATTTGTGTGTATGTGTGTGTGTGTGTGTGTGTGTCTAATAAAATAATAATAATATAAAATTTAAAAATTTAAAAAGAAAATAATAATAATATAATAATAAAATAATAAGAATAATATATTTGGGGGGAGTGCGCCGGGCTAAGGAGGAGGCCGCTCCTAGAATGCTAAGGGGTCGATGTGCCGGGCTGCGTGGAGCCGCTCCTGGAACAGAAAAAGACATTTGAATAGTTTTTAATAATTTATTTTAGAACTTTTGATGTAATATAAATTGAAAGTTACTTACAATATTATCCATTTATTTTAATTTGTGCAAATGGGACACATATTGCATGATATTATTTGATGCAAATTTTTCCTGCACTCTTTGCAATAACTGCCTAATAATAGAGCACAATAATCCGTTTTGTGTTTCCTGACGGAGTATACGTTTCGAAACGATGATGCCAATCTCAGAAAACAGTCTGAACAATACTTAGTTCCTTCTTCCACATCATAATAATAATATTTGATGCGACACATTTTTATGGTAATATCCAAATTATTTATTTCCATCGCGTTTAAATGTTTATACTTTTTCAGTCTTAATTCTTCATCATTATCACTGGCATAATCTGAATCCACTAAAGGTGGTATTTCTTCCTCGGATTCTTCCTCAGAGCCATCCTCGTCTGATTCGTCTAGATTATCAACATCCATTTGGTTGCCATCTTCGACGATAACAACCTCTTCAATGTCCTCGTCGATGATAATAACATCTTCGTCATCGATGATAATAATCTCTTCTTCAGCCATTGCACTAACGTAACACAAGACTAACGAAACGCAAAGAACAACGAAAGAAATAATATTCTAATGTCGCAGGCTCCTCTTCATTATATATCTTTTAATATCTTTTGTCTCATTCCAACTAGAGCATCACGTCTCATCTACCTCAGCATTTCTCTACATCTTTAGCGGAGCGTGTTGAGAAAAGTATAACTATTCTTATTCGTATGGAAGGAAAGAATTAAAATCATAGATGGAATAAAAATAATTATTTATTGCACGCATCGTAAAGAATATCATTTACAGCACATGTTAATAATTCGCAATCGATTAATGATTCGCTGTTAAAGACGTCACTATCACGTATCGTTTTTACAGCATCGCATACAGTAGTAATATTGTTACGTCGTAAAACAGTTTCAAATTGTTTAAATTTTTCATTTACGAGATACGTATTCTCGCATAACCAATTATGCATATGATCGATACAATTTTCAAAATTAAATAAATGTAATAATGTCGGTGGTTTCATGTACAAAGAATTGTCACATAATGTGAGTTTTACAATTTTCGATTGATACATTTCGATCGATAAATCTCCAATCCTTAATGCGAGAGCAGTCGATTGTAGAAATTGTTCAATGTCTGCTTGCTTCTGCATCAACAAATTCCACGTTGAAAAAGGCAACACTATTTGATTGCCTCGATTATCACCGAGAATCAGTTCCACGTACGACACAGCTCCAACGCTTATTCCAATGTCCAAATACTTGTACGACGTTGGGGTTAGAGCGTATCTTCTTCCAAGTATGCGAGTCGCACGACGAGGCTGAATGCTATAAAAATATATAAATTAGATCAATATTTAAAAAAATTAAATAATTAAATATTTAAAGATCGAAACTTACGTGTCACATTTTTGCTTCTTACACGGTGGAGTTTCACCGTTTCGAATCGGAACGTAAAAATTCATGTTGATTTCTTCAGTGAACCTTTCACACGCGCGATTGATGCAATACTGATCGTATTAGAATTAATATCAATTCAAATAGTATCGCAAATTGCAATGTAGAGGGGATTATTGCTGACACGACATTTTAATTTCCTCTAAAATTTTGTCGCGCCGATATACGGCTGCGATGACATCATCATCCCTAGAACAAAGATTTAGCTGAATTCGCTAAAATCGAGCGCCGGTGTACGGCTGCTCCCGACGCAACCACGTTAGATTTTTCAAATGTATGTGACAAAACGCGAAATTATCAAGGTTAAATTGCAAACGTTACTCCGGGAATTTTTTAAGATGAAATCATTCTAGAATGTTCGATGATATGCATGAGACAGTATATAAATCATGCCGTCAAGGTTAAAACACACATCACCCCTAGACAAAGATTTAGCTGAATGTGCTAAAATCGTGCGCCGATGTACGGCTGCTCCCGACGCAACCACGTCAGATTTTTTCAAATGTACGTGACAAAACGTAAAATTTTCAAGGTTAAATTGCGCATCAGAACAAAGATTTAGCTGAATGCGCTAAAATCGAGCGTCGATGTACGGCTGCTCCTGATGCAATCACGTCAGATTTTTCAAATGTACGTGACAAAACGCGAAATTTTCAAGGTTAAGATGTGCATCGGAACAAAGATTAACCGCCAAGGTTAAAACGCACATCACCCCTAGACAAAGATTTAGCTAAATGTGCTAAAATCAAGCGCCGTTTTACGGCTGCTCCCGATGCAACCACATCAGATTTTTCAAATGTACGTGACAAAACATGAAATTATCAAGGTTAAATTGCACACGCTATTCCGGGGAATTTTTTAAGATGAAATCATTCTAGAATGTTCGATGATATGCACGAGACAGTATATAAATCATGATCAAGAGGCACGCCCCGCCAGTAATTTTGCTAAAGTACATCCGGAACTATCATTGGGAAGCGCATTTCGCAAGTGTGTTACAATATGGAGGAACAAAATTTGCGAGAGCAATCCACATTGATTGATTCGCTGGAAGATTACATTGTGTGGGAACAACGATGCGACCAATACATCGAGTCGTTGGAAGAGCAAAGTCGCATCAAGCGACCGCGATTATCGATCGGAAATCGACAATCGCTGATTGCTCGGATCGCGCGCCTCGAAGGGTTGAAAAATTCGGTACGTGGACGTTTCGTACACGCGGGTGCCGGATGTAGCGCGCGTCAAAATAGACTTGTGTGGCGCGAGATTGATACGGCGTTCGAGAGTCGCGTATCGACTGGTGCGGTGATAAACTATAATCACATTGAACCTCGCCAATTTCTCGATGACGCCAAAGACATAGTGATAGAACATGTGCAGGACGTTATGAAAAAACACTGTAATGTGAAAGTGAACACTATATTTAACGGTGAATTCGTGGCTGGGGATAAACACGCCAACAAAAGTATCAATACGCGAAACTATGAACTCTTTCGCACATCCGATTTACGCGAGTGGTACGAACGGCGTGTTATCGAACCCACCCTAGCGTCTCTGGAAGAGTTTCAGGAACGCGATAGCGGGTGGGCTTTGTCGCGAATACTAAATTTAACTGTAAATATAAATAAGTATAATCCTATGCGTGCGGGGTGTCACATCAAATTATCGCGGGAGATTATGTTGAAAAGAGCGGTGATTAATGTACAATCTAAAGACAATGCGTGTTTCGCGTGGACAGTGGTCGCCGCCCTATACCCCGCCGAAAGAGACACGAATCGGGAATCATCGTACCCGCATTACACGACAGTGCTGAATCTCCAGAACATTGAGTTTCCAGTGACTGTGAACCAAATAAAAAATTTTGAACTTGCCAATGACATTTCTATAAATGTGTACAGCATCGAAGACAAGAACAGCATTGTCCCGATGCGTCTTACGGAGCAGAAGCGGGATAAGCATATCAACTTGCTGTACATTGAAGACGACAACAGCGTCGGACATTTCACTTGGATTAAGAATTTATCCCGGCTCGTGAGCTCACAATTGAGCAAACACAAGAATCCAAAATATATCTGCGATCGGTAAGTTTAATTTGAATAATTATAAGTTATGTAGCAAATTGTATATAAATCTAAAAAAAAAATTTTTCTTTTACAGATGCCTGCATTATTTTAATTCGGACACCAAGTTGCAGTCGCATACGGTCGACTGTGGAAAGATGAATGATTGCGCTGTCCGATTGCCGAGCGATAAGGACAAGTGGTTATCGTTCAACAACTTTAATCGGAAGGAGCGGCTTCCATTTGTGGTCTACGCCGACCTGGAATGCGTTCTGGCCAAGACGGAAGAAGAGAAAAACGCATATCAACATCACCAAGTATTTAGTTTAGCTTATTATGTACATTGTTCATACGACGAATCTTTATCGGCATATCATTCGCGTCGTAGCGCCGATTGTATAGCATGGTTCGCCGCAGACCTCAAAAATTTAGCGTTACGTGTAAAAAATATTTTAAAAACAAATGTCCCCATGGTAAATTTGACGTCCGAAGAGTGGGAGAAATTCCATAGCGCCACTCAATGTCATATATGCGAAAAACCGTTCGTGCAAGACGATACACGCGTTCGCGATCATTGCCATCTGACCGGGCGGTACAGAGGTCCAGCACACTCAAATTGCAATTTAAATTATAAAGAATCTTTTTGTATTCCCATAGTTTTTCACAATTTATCCGGTTATGATTCACATTTCATTATCGAGGAAATAGCCACATCGTTCGAAGGGAAAATCGAGTTACTTCCGATAACAAAAGAGAAATATATTTCGTTTACAAAAGATGTTTGTATGGATGAAGAATCAAAAAATCATGTAAAATTACGTTTCATCGATTCATTCAAATTTCTCGCATCGAGTCTCGACAAATTGGCATCGTTTTTGGACAAAGATAAACTCAAAATTTTAAAATCAGAATTTCAAAATTTATCAACAGAAAATTTCAATTTGTTAACGCGAAAAGGTGTATTTCCGTACGAATACATCGACTCTGTAGAGAGGTTGCAAGATACGTGTTTACCACCGCGCGAATCGTTTTACAGTTCCTTGACCGGTGACACTGTATCCGAGAGCGATTACGCGCACGCCGAGAACATCTGGACGCGATTCTCCATTCGAACGCTAGGAGAATATAGCGATTTATATCTTAAAATTGATGTCTTGTTATTAGCCGACATTTTCGAAAACTTTCGAGATAAATGTATCGAAAGTTACGGACTCGACCCCGCGTATTACTATACTCTCCCCGGATACACGTGGGACGCCATGTTGAAACATACCAAGATCACGTTCGAGCTGCTTACTGACATCGACATGGTTATGTTCATCGAACGTGGTATACGCGGCGGTCTGAGTCAATGTTCGGGTAGATACGCTCGCGCTAATAACAAGTACATGGAGTCGTACGATCCATCGAAACCATCATCGTACTTGATGTACTTTGATGTAAATAATTTGTACGGATGGGCAATGTGTCAACCGTTGCCTTACGCCAATTTTCAATGGGTCGACGATGTGACCAATTTTGATGTATCATCCATCACGCTAGATTCGCCTACAGGCTATGTCCTCGAAGTGGACCTCGAGTACCCGCAACATCTTCACGATGCGCACACTGACCTGCCGTTTTGCCCGACACGCGACAAACCACCTGGCAAGCGGGAATTTAAACTGCTTGCAACGCTATACGATAAGAAGCGTTACGTGATACACTATCGCAACCTGCAGCAGTGTACGCGTCACGGTCTTCGCGTAACAAAAATACATCGAATTTTACAGTTTTCACAATCTCCGTGGCTTCGAAATTACATAGAATTAAATACACATTTTAGAACATTGGCTAAAAATGATTTCGAAAAAAATTTATATAAATTAATGAACAATGCAGTGTTTGGTAAAACGATGGAAAATGTGCGCAATCGTGTCGATGTTAAATTGTTAACAAAGTGGGATGGTCGGTATGGCGCAGAGGCAATGATCGCGAAACCAAATTTCCACAGCAGAAGCGTTTTTTCAGAAAACTTAATCGCTGTGGAATTGCGCAAACTCGAGGTGAAATTCTACAAACCGATTTACGTGGGTATGTGCATACTCGACATATCCAAGACATGTTTGTACGAGTTTCATCACGAGTATATGACGCCAATGTATCGCGACAAATGCCAGGTAATGTACACCGATACGGATAGTCTCATATATCACATTGAGTGCGCGGATGTGTATGAGAATATGAAGCGCGATATCATCAGATTCGACACGAGCGATTATGCAGTGGATAATGCGTATGGTATACCGCTTGTAAATAAAAAGGTACCGGGCCTGATGAAGGACGAAAACAACGGTACCATAATGACCGAATTCGTCGGGCTCAGAGCAAAGATGTACGCGTTACGAGTGAATGGAAAAAAGGACACGAAGAAAGTTAAAGGTGTCAAGAGTAACGTTGTTGCGAGAACGATAACGTTTGACGACTACATGCGGTGTTTGAAAGAAGAAATTGAAATGACGCGTCAGCAGTCGTGTATACGATCTAAACTGCACCAAGTATACACGATCTGCGAGACGAAAATTGCTCTGAGTCCGTACGACGATAAGCGGTATATCGTACCCGAAACCACCGATACGTTACCGTGGGGACATTATAGAATACCATTGTAAATAAATGTATATTTTATTTATTATTAATTGTATATTTTGTACATAACCATGTATATATTTTTATATTTAATACACTTTATATATTTTTATATTATTAAATATTTATATATTAAATTATTTATATAGTTTATATGTATATTATTTTAATAAATATTTATAATACACTATTTTTATGTATCCAAGAGTTGTATGATTTATCCATTCCCAACCATTTCACGTATACGTCATCACCCTTTTCCCGCAAAATTTTTTCCACGAGATATACGTCGGGATTAGCGACGCGTTGTAATTCGTATTCGTAGAATCCTCCAGCGACGGGATCTCCACGCGAATCTTGGAGTATGAATGTCGCGGGATTAGTTTTCTGCACCTCGACAATCTTAAAAACTTCGGTCGTCCAATTAGGTGTGAAACCTTTTTCAAAGATGGTCTTGTATTTGCTTACGCGTACCGAATCGCCTACTTTAAATTTTGTCGGAGCCGCAATTTTTACGTTGCTATACACCGTATTTAAAAGTTTTTCGGCGATCGCTGGAGTGACGTCGGCAGGTCTCATACCGATGGTGCGATGTTTTCGCGTATTGTACTCTGCAACGAGTCGAGATAGCTCGTCGATCCATTTGTAATTTCCGTTGAGCGTAAACATTTTCCACATATTGTTTTTCAAAGTACGATTGAATCGTTCCACGACCGAGGCTTTCATAATGGAATACGTCGAGTAATGATTAATGTTGTGTTTCTTCATGAGTTTCTGCACACTCGCGTTGTAAAATTCTTTTCCTCTGTCGGTTTGAAAATTTTTCGGACACCTTTTATCGTCTCCAATAATCTTTGCGATCGTTTCGGACATTTCGTTTCCGCTCTTGCTCTTGAGCGGTACGGCCCACGCATACTTGCTCAACACATCGATAACTGTGAGTATGTATTTATGACCCTTGTTGAGTCGAGAATACGAACGCATGTCGACCACGTCCGCCTGCCACAGATCGTCGTATCCGCATACAATGACGCGTCTTCGTGGAAAATTTCTTCTCGCCGGAGCATGTAGTTCCTCGACAAGTTGTCGCTTTTCGGAGGTGTTTATCTTCTTTCGCACGTTTGATCGAGGCATAATTAATATTGCGATATTAGTATGTCTCGTTTACTGTGTCGAGTCAGATGTTGCATATCTCAGCACATTCTTTATCTCATCCATCATTATTCGTAGCGCCTGCACGTGTGTTTCAAGCGTGATAATTTTTTGCTCAATTTCTCCCTGTCGATCTCTCAAAAGTTTATCCACATATCGTTTGTTGACGGCGTCAGTATCAGTTTCCGGTTGCGCTACACGTTGAATCTTGCGCGACCTTGCGTCAAAGCCGGTAGTAGTCTGGCAGAGAGCATTATCGCGAACGTAATTTCTCAATAATCCATTCCATTGATAGTACAAATTATTCGACGTTCCGAGCGATAATCCAAATTTATTAATCGACATTTCGGTACCGAGAACTTTGACGGAATGACATGTATCGTTGACGCATAGTTTAATTTATAATAATGCCAGCCTCGCGAAGTTCTTCGATAATTGACAAGATTTCATTGTCGTGAGCATTGTTGCCGGCTCGACGCGAGGCGTCCAGCAATCGCAAACGATCTACCAATTCGTTGGGATCGTTCCAATGCACGTAATCGATCATGTTGTCGCTTAGCGTCATGGTGTGCGGCGCGTCTATACCTCTTCCCACCTTTCTATCGGGGAATAATGGTGCAATTATATATTTGTACTTGTATCCTTTGTTACTTTTAATAGGATTATTAACTTTGTTGTCACGTTTATGCGCATTTGTTGCTTTTAATATACTTTGATATTTATACAAATCGTCTTGAGTGTATTTTTTATGATTGGGAAATTTTCTAAAAATCAAATCGTAGATACCTTCGGATCCCGTATATTTTATTCCATCGATAATTATATTATCTTCCATGTCCACATCGAAACGTTTATCACCGAGCATCATTCCTTCGCTGGTAAATTTAACACCGTAGACGTAATCCATACTCTTATTTTTATCAACACTCATGATAGCTCCTATATATTTTTGCGCTAGTGGACCAAAATGATCTCGGAACGTTTTCTGACCTTCGGACGTTTCTAATTCATGTCGGACCGATGTTACAAACGAATCGGGCGTGGTCTCATAAATTTCTTCGACGGACGGGGATGGTATTGTTTGACGCGGTTGTACTTTTATCGGAGTAGAAACAGTAGCCATATTAGAAAATTGTTTCCTTCGTTTCGATCGATTCGGTGTCGAATATATCGGCGAATCGTTTATCGGCATATTTATCCGTGCTCGCTTTATTCCTTGCTTCGACTCTTTTATTTTTTCCTCGTGCTTCTCTCCAAACGTTAAACTCAATGGTTCAATTTTCGGCGCATCAGATTCCACAGTATTTTCGATAAGCTGTTTTAAAGGTTCGGTAATTGGCTTAAATTGTCTTTCCAATGCAACGTCTTCCTCCATTTTACCAGTTTTCAAAGCGCGATATTTTTTGCGAATTGATTCGCTCATTTTTGCAATCTCTATCGCAATCTTTTCACGATCGTCGTTCATGATGCTTGATCAATGTGTCGATGACGACTGATCGCTTTACGGTATCGCGAAATCATTAAATCCTCTTCTATATCGTCCATTGATCAACGTGCTGTCTTTATCAATGACTACGAAGCCATATTTGCGTTGCCAACATTTCTGACACAATGCGCGGAAATCGTCGTAAGACATGTCGGTATTTACATGATCGTTGTATACATGTTTCAAGTTTGTGCCGTCTTGTTTAAATAAAATCAAAAGATTCGCATTATCGCGTATAAGATGCTTAGGTATCTTGGCATACGTTTGACAAAGATAGAAACAGTCGACGCTCGAGTGTCGACCCATTGCAAAGTATTCTCTTATCGTATCTTGCTTGTCACATGCCACGTCATCAAAGATAAAGATGGAATTCGGAAGCGCCTCGCTCGGTGGAATGACATCGCTGTTATTAGAGAATGTGAAATAGCCAATTTCGTCTATAGGTGCTAATAAATTTTCCAAGTATCTATATTTCGGTTGTTGAAGCGATTTCGAGTATACGTACGCGTTCTCGAAACGTACACCGTACGGACTTTCTATCAAACTAATCAACACGTTTGTCTTACCGCAGTTTGAAGGGCCGCAAACGATACCGCGTATAGTAGTCGGTAGCATGTTTCCATGCTTGCGTACTTTTTTCTCCGATATTAGTCTATCGTCGAAATTTGATACTTTGATTATCCGCGCTTGTCGCACGAACCGCATGTTTTCTCTTTCGAATCAATTTTGCGAATGATCACGAGGGGGGAGACCTATTTATAGAGGTGTCTCAACTCGAAACCGTTCAGTATCAAAATGTTTCTCCTTCTGTCGGATGAAAGAGACATTTTCCGGCTTACCGCCGAACAACTGCAGTATATCCCAAAGATTGTTTTACTACAAAATTTTGGTGATTACGTGGAACGATTGTGGGACAAGCTTCCAGAATATATAAAGGCTGATTCGGAGGTTCGACAATATCGTTCGTGCATGCGACATTACAATCAGCCGTGGATGCGAACACACATCGACGGTCCACCACCGTTAATAAAAAATTGCTACGAATGTCAGCGAGAATCGTAAGAGGTAGCGGTCTCTTAAATCGTGCGATAAACGCTCTTCCCATTGAATTACATATTCCCGGTTATCAGTTTTGCGGCCCGGGAACTCGATTAGAGAAACGATTGGCTAGAGGCGATCGAGGCATCAATCCATTGGACACCGCTTGTCGCGAGCACGACATTGCTTACTCGCGAAGCAACGACCTCGGTCAACGACACGTCGCGGATCGCATACTAGCTGCAAGAGCGCGAGAACGCATTACCGCGAGGGATTCGACTCTTGGCGAAAGAGCAGCCGCTACGACTGTTTGGGCGGCAATGAAGGCAAAGACAAAACTCGGCATGGGGATGAAAAAGCCATCGACGACAAAGAGGAGGAAAAAACGAATACTTCCAGTAGCGAAACGCGGTGGTATTTTATCACTTTTACCGTTGTTGGGAGTTGTCGGTTCTTTGGCCGGCGGTGCGGCGGGAATCGCAAAGGCGGTAAACGATAGCAAGGCGGCGCAACGTCAGCTGGAAGAGTTGCAGCGTCACAATCGCGCTATGGAAGGTCGCGGACTTTATCTCGCTCCGTACAAGCGTGGACAGGGATTCTCAACAAAGTCTAAGAAAAAAAAAACGTCGAAAAAACATTAAAAATGCCTACTGGTGCGACAACTAACGTGCAATTGGAACAATTGGCGAAACGTATGCACATACCGTTCTTTAGAGGTGTTTTCATGCGCAATAATTTACCAATAAGCGGTGTACGACGAAACGAGAGCGGTATCGTCAATTTGGATGACGTTGATGGTCCCGGTACTCATTGGGTAGCGTACGCAAAGAGGGGAGATCGTGTCGTATATTTCGACAGTTTTGGAAACCTTCGACCACCCAAGGAACTTGTGCGATATTTCGGACGAGTGAAAATTGAATACAATTATGCATCTTATCAAAGTTACAATCAGAGCATCTGTGGACAGTTGTGTTTAAAATTTCTTCAAACAGTCGACGATCAATTTAAAGCCTGACAATCCATCGTCACGACTCAGTATTCGTTCGACATGTCACTGACACTTACGTTGACTGGCAGAAGCAGCGTTCTCGCTGTAAGCTATTTTCCCGCTATAGATTTGACTGATGCCGATTACGAGCTTGGATTAACGGATTTTGAAACTTATCATACGATTCCAAACGTAAATTTTTCGAATAATAAATTTTACTTTGGCAACGACGACAAGGAAATTACGATTCCCGAAGGATCGTACGAATTGCACGCTATAAATGACTATCTCAAACGTGCAATTTTGCAAGATGAACACCTTTCCAGAGATGTTGAAAACGATTATGATGAGGAATATCCAATAGCGCTCCGCGCCAATCATAGCACGCTAAAGAGCGAAATCAAATGTGCCTACAGAATAAACTTTACCAAACCCAACAATGTAGGATCCTTGCTTGGATTCTCATCGAATCGTATATTGCAACCTCGCGAGTGGTACGAATCAGACGAACCAGTTAATATTATAAACGTAAATATTATTCGTATAGAATGTAACGTGACTACTGGTGCGTACAGCAATGGCATGCGCGTACACACAATACATGAATTTTCACCGAGCGTACCACCAGGATATAAGATATCGGAAACGCCGGCACAGATCATTTACCTGCCGATCATCGTACGGAGCATTACGGATTTAACGATACGTATTGTGGATCAAAGAGGTCGATTGCTCGATTTTCGAGGAGAGGAAATTACCGTAAGATTGCATATACGGCAGCGACAAACATAGTATGCTCGTGCTGAACGAAACGGAGCACGCGAGAGACAATACTTTTACGAGGGACAATACTATTGCGGTATCGGGTGACAATAATAAGATAGCCATTAAGAAGAAGCTGAGCGCGTTGAATCGTGAATTTTTAAAATCATTGGGATTCATCGTACGAAAAGAATGATTGATATTTTGAATATCGGAGGTGAGCCAGTCTTTGACGATCGCATCGTCAAGATTGAGACTCATACATACAATCCGTACGCCAATACGACGCTTGGATACAGCGACGAGATACGAATACCTATACAACATCAGGATTTGTACACGTTACCGTGCGAAAGCTTTCTTTACATCGAGGGAAGGTTTAATGTGCGTAAAGCGAATGACGAAATGAAGGTTGTATTGGGAAACAATTGCGTCGCATTCATGTTTGATGAGCTTCGATACGAACTCGACGGAGTAGAGATTGATCGCAACAGAAATGTTGGAATAACTTCGACGCTCAAAAATTATGTCTCTCTAACGCACCAGAAAAGTATAAACTTGAAGAACGCTGCGTGGGATTTGACGTACAATGGTGACAAAAATTATTTCAACTATTGCGTACCGCTCAACATGCTGCTGGGATTTTGCGGATTATAAACGCGTTGTGATTAACGCTCGTCACGAATTGATTTTGATACGTTCGCGCAACGATAATAATTGTCTATTCGGACACCCATCGTCGGAAGCAGAGATTGAATTACTCAAGATACAGTGGCGTATGCCTCATGTAATATTGAACGAGATTAATAAATTGTCGATGTTGCGAATGTTGGAAAGCGACGATACTTGAACATGAGTTTCAGATCTTGGGATCTATACGAATTTCCTCTGCTGCATAGCACGACTAAGCATTCATGGACCGTGAAAGCCGCCTCCCAGCTAGAGAAACCACGATACGTGATCTTTGCATTGCAAACTGGTAAAAAGAATTCAGTGTCACAAGATGTTACATTATTCGATGATTGCAAATTAACCAACGTTAAACTCTATTTAAACTCGGAATTTTATCCCTATGATGATTTAAATTTAGATTTTGAAAAAAATAGATTCGCCGTTCTATTCAACATGTACTCTCGTTTTCGCAAATCTTATTACGGATGCGATAACAGCACCACGCTATTAACCATTTCAAAGTTTCTACATTGCGGTCCTCTCGCGGTCATTGATTGCTCGCGACAAAACGAGTCTATCAAAACTGCTACCGTGGACGTGAGAATAGAGTTTGAATGCAGGGAAAATATACCGGCGAATACTACCGCCTATTGTCTCATCTTGCACGATCGGGTTGTCGAATATAATCCATTGACCAATGTAGTCCGCAAAATTACATAAGTCAGCAAATATCCCCTCCATTACATATGAAAAAATATAAAAGATTGAGATGTTTGACGATCGACATCAGTCTGCGATCAGATCTTGTCATCATGGCTGTGCCAACGTTTGTGGATCTACAAGGATTTATCGTTGACAAAAATTTTGTCGTGAAGGAAGCTGCTGTTCTGAGAAAGGGATCCATACTTTCTCATTACATTTTTACATGTCCCGAACCATGGCACATGCTCACAAAATCTGAGAGATGTCAGGTTTTATGGCTGATGAAAAATCATCATGGATTATCGTGGAATGATGGACACGTTTCATATTGGAAATCGAAACGTTTAATTATGACGGCGGTGATGGGTACAACGAGGGAGGATGATGATGCGTCACCTCTCGTGTACGTTAAAGGGCACGAAAAATGACAATGGTTAGCTGATGTACTGGACAATGATGCGAGAAACGATGTGATTATCGAAACTTTGGATGCAGACTATGAGGATGTAGCTTCTTTAAATAAGTTAGATATTAAGAATACTGTACGTTGTGAAAATCATGTAAAAAATTGCGCTTTAGAAAATGTATTTAAGATTTATAATTGGTGGTTGAAACATCATGATAATGATTCGTCGAATCCATATTTATAATAAATTGATGATGCAATATATTTTTATCGTCTTTCTTTTTCTCTCCTTTCTTTCCTCATCTCTATCTATGTACGTGTGCAGTATCGTGTTTCCGTACGTGACACAGCTGCCGCAGATATTGTATTTCGATACTATATTGTGGTATATGATAAAATATTTAAATATTTGATAATTGAATATAGTTTTGCGTTCGATAGTCGTTGATTTCCTTTCAACAGTTGTTCATTTCCGTTCGATAGTCGTTCATTTCCGTTCGATGGGCGTTCATTTCCGTTCGACGAGCGTTCATTTCCGTTCGATGATCGTTCGTTTCCGTTCGACGGGCGTTCATTTCCGTTCGACGATCGTTCGTTTCCGTTCGATTACCGTTCAATTACCGTTCGACGGGCGTTCATTTCCGTTCGATGACCGTTCAATTACCGTTCGACAACCGTTCAACGAGCGTTCGTTTCCGTTCGATGACCGTTCGACGGTCGTTCATTTCCGTTCGACGAGCGTTCGTTTGCGTTCGACAGTCGTTCGTTTCCGTTCGATGACCGTTCGATAGCCATTCAATTGCTGTTCGACGAGCGTTCGTTTGCGTTCGACAGTCGTTCGTTTTCGTTCGATGACCGTTCGATAGCCGTTCAACGGTCGTTCATTTCCGTTCGATGACCGTTCGACGAGCGTTCGTTTGCGTTCGATAGTCGCTCATTTCCGTTCGATGACCGTTCGAGCAGGGTTGACACATTATATTATAATGTTATATTATATCATGCATACTTTTGTCTTACGAGGCGTTTTTGGTAAAGCGATAATGATACGTCCTTATTCTAAAGTTTCGTACCGAGACCTCGTTGTCTCCTCACAAAGTTGCGATATGATAATATTAATATTATATTATATACCACGCTGAGTTGCATGGGACCATACTTTTTTGTCTTACGACGCGTTTATGATATGGTGATAATGCCACATCTCTACTATAAAACCTCGTGCCGAGACTTCGTTCTCTCATCAGAAAGTTCTGACCGGTGCACGAGTTAAGAAGAAATATTATATTAAGTAAAGATTTAAATAATGGATCGCGTAAATATATACCCTCTATGGAAAAAGAAATTTTTTGACCTATTATGCATCGTGCTCCTAAAGCTGATGTTCCTATGGAATGTAAGTATTGAGTGTATTATGATTATTTTATAAAAATTGTAAAAATGTGTTTATAATAATTTTTTTTTTGTCTTGTAGTTCCAGGATGAAGTCCGGATACCAGGCTTCATAAATATTGAGCACCGTCAGTGGGTGCGGGTGCTGCGCCGGGCAAGGAGAAGCCACTTTTTATATATGTGGGGCGACACCCCGGAGAGTCGCCAGGTCGAAGATATTTTCGACCTGCGGCGGCTCTTCGGGGAAGAGCCTCACGAAGAAATAGAGGAACTATGGAACATAGAAGAAGAGGAGCAGGAGGAGGAAGAGGATGAGGAAGAGGAAAGAGAAGAGGAGGAAGAGGAGGATGGAGAAAGAGAAGAGGAGGATGGGGAAAGAGAAGAGGAGGAAGAGGAGGATGGGGAAAGAGAAGGGGAGAATGAGGAGCAGGAAGAAGAGGAGCAGGAGGAGAATGAGGAAAAACACGAGGAATGGATTGACAGATGTAAGTTTTTTATCAATCTTATCGTAATATATTTCTATTAACGCTGCATCTTTTTTCTGTTCCAGGAGCGGCCTTCCCCTTAGCCCGGCGCATCACCCCCCCCCCATATATATATATATATATTTTTTTATTTTTTATATTTTATATTTTTTTTAATTTTTTAAATTTTAAATTTTATATTACTATTCTTATTATTATTATTATATTTTTAAATTTTATACCTTTTATATCTTTTATTATTATATTATTATTATATTTTTAAATTTTTATTTTATTATTATTATTACATATTAAGCACACACACACACACACACACACACACAAATTGTATAATACACGCACACAATAAATGTTATATTTTAATTTAAAAAAAAGAAATGTATTTATTTACGCGCCTCTTCTTGCGCTCCCATCCTTTGCGTCTCTCTTGCGCTAGTTGTAAGAATTTATCGTTCTCTCTCTCTTTCGTACGCGCTATCGTTTTAACAATAAGTCTCGCGTTAGTTGTAAGTCTCGCGATATCTTCGTTCTCGCTCGCACGCGTTATCTTAGCTATTATCGTTCTCTCTCATTCATATGCTCATCGCTATCACTCACTTACCTTTGCGTCGTCCTTCTCCCACCTATGCAGCATCTTACAATGCGTCGTCCTTGTCCCACGTTGACGCCATCCTTGTCACACGTTGATGATGTCACGTGTCATCCTTGTCGCACTGTCCTCTTCACACACTTTACGCTATCCTTTTCAAACCAGTGCACCGTCTTTCTCACACGTGGACACATCGCGGGCCCGCCGCGGATCCCCCCTTCCCGCGCGGACCCCCTCGTCCATCGGTCGCGCCGCGGATCCCCCTACCCGCGCGGACCCCCTCGTCCATCGCTCACGCCGCGGATCCCCTCTACCCGCGCGGACCCCCTCGTCCATCGCTCGCGCCGCGATCCCACCTACCCGCGCGGACCCCCTCGTCCACCGGTCGCGCCGCGGATCCCCCTACCCGCGCGTGATGTCACTCCCCGCACGTGACGTCATCATCCCCCGCGTGACGTCATCATCCCCCCCCACGTGACGTCATCATCCCCCGCACGTGATGTCATCATCCCCGCGTGACGTCATCCCCCGTGGCGTCATCCCCCGTGGCGTCGCCCCCCCCCGCGTGACGTCATCCCCCGTGACGTCATCCCCCTGGTGACGTCACCCCCCCGCAGGTTCCCCCTCGCCCCTCACCCCCCCTCGGAGCCCCTGGGTTAGAAACCTCATAGTATTACTACTGTTAGGTACGTTCGATTTTTAATTTTTTTTTTCTTATGTTGGTACACTCGTCCTGAACATATGTTCACAGTTTCAGCTATATAGCATTTTTTGTTTGTATGTGAGAGACATAAAGGTTAGAACTGTTTTGCGTGTTCGGCGATCTGTTGCTGTCGAAAAAATGGATCAAAGAATTTGCATCAAATTCTGTGTAAAAAATGGAATTAAGTGCTCCGAAACGCTTGAAATGTTGACAGTGGCATATGGTGAGTGTACTCTAAGTAAAAAAAATGTTTATAAGTGGTACAAACTCTTCCAAGAAGGCCGAGAAAATGTTGAAGATGAAGCTCGCCCTGGACGCCCCAGCACGTCAACAACAGATGCAAATGTTAAAGAAGTAAAGGAAATGGTTCTGAATAATCGTCGAATCACTATCAGAGAAGTTGCTGAAGATATTGGCATATCAGTTGGCTCATGCCATGAAATTTTTTCCGATATTTTGGGCATGAAACGTGTGTCAGCAAAGTTTGTTCCAAAACTGCTGAATTTTGACCAAAAAAGTCGTCGCATGTCCATCTCTCAGGAGATGCTTAATGACGTCAATGACGATCCAGACTTGCTCAAAAGGGTCATAACTGGTGACGAAACATGGGTGTATGGTTATGACGTCGAAACCAAAGCCCAATCATCCCAATGGAAGCAGTCAGACGAGCCAAGACCGAAAAAAGCACGCCAAGTTCGGTCAAATGTGAAAGTTTTGCTCACCGTTTTCTTCGATTACAACGGCGTAGTGCATCACGAGTTCTTACCACAAGGTCGTACGGTTAATAAGGAGTATTACTTTGAAGTTATGCGCCGTTTGCGTGATGCAATACGAAAAAAACGCCCTAATTTGTGGAAAGACAATTCGTGGCTTTTGCATCACGATAATGCACCTGCTCACACATCGTTGCTTGTTAGTAGTTTTTTGGCCAAAACCAACACCATAATCATGCCTCAACCACCATATTCACCGGACTTGGCCCCCTGCGACTTCTTTCTGTTCCCAAAACTCAAACGATCCATGAAAGGACGGAGGTTTGCCACGATTGAGGAAATAAAGACCGCATCGCTGAAAGAACTCAAGGACATACCAAAAAGTGCATTTCAGAAGTGCTTTGAAGACTGGAAAAAGCGCTGGCACAAATGTATTATATCTGAGGGGGATTACTTTGAAGGGGACAAAATAAATATTGATGAATAAATAAATATTTTTTGAGAAAATTACAAAGTCACCTTATTTTTTGAACACACCTCGTATCACATTGGAATGAAAACAGTGGAAAGGGTCTATGGTAGAGATGAAGGTGATGAGCGTTTAAGAAACAGAGCAACTGTCAGTATCGAATTGGATAGCAGTGAAAAGAGTGTCGAGCGAACGGTTGAAAAGAGTATCGAGCGAGTGTCGAGCGAACGGTTGAAAAGAGTGTCGAGCGAACAGAAGGAAGTCTTATATATCGGATTAAATAGATTATAAAAAAAAGAAAAGAAGGAAGGTAAGAAATAAAAAAAAAGAAAATAAGGAACAAGAAATAATACAAAGGATAATGATATTATTTATCTTTTTCATATTAGCATGTGCCCCCAGTGCTATATAGACCCGCCCCGCGGTTCGACCCGCTACTCCGCGGATTGCGTAATGCAATGTGCTTTAAGGTCTATGGTCGCTTTTTAGAGATGCCCGGACAGGTTCAGGACATGAAATTTTGCCAAGTTTGCTATCCGGTGTTTCACCGGAATAGTCTCCTAAAACCTTTTTCGCAACATCAATTTTGCGACGGTGGAGCGCTGTCGAAGATGTAAAAGGTCAATATCATTGGTGCAACCCATCTATGATTGCGATGAATGCTTCCCAATGTACATACGTGTGTACAACGTAATGAAAAAACAAAATCTTAACATGAGCGAACTCCTAATATTACATTATGATATGAAAGCTCTTAATTTAATCAAACTGCATTTTATAACAGATCCTTTTATTGACGATAAAACCTTACCTAACCTAGTTGAAGATCGAGATAACATGTTGGAATAACATACATGTAATTATATTATATTATATTGTATTATATTATATTATATTATATTATATTATATTATATTATATTATATATATTATTATATTATATTACTTAAAAATTTTTTTTATTAATATTTCTTTTATTAGTATAACACACACACACACACACACACACACAAATGTATTCATTAACACATTTATAATAAATTTATATTTTTATTGTAGAAAGAAACATTTATTTATACACATTTCGTTGCGCTCCCATCCTTTGGCATCTCTCTCTCTCTCTCTCGCGCGTTAATCATAAGTCTCGCAATATCTTCGACATGTGTCATTGTTCTTTCACGCTATCTCTTTCTCTCTCGCATGCGCTATGATACAAAAATGTACACGGTTAAATAATTTTATATTTTATAAAGTTATCCTATAATGTCCCCACGGTAGAGTATTAGTGGTTTCGGGTACGATATACCGCTTATCATCGTACGGGCTCAAAGCAATTTTCGTCTCGCGAATTGTGTATACTTCGTGCAATTTAGATCTTATACAGGACTGTTGTCGCGTCATTTCGATCTCATCGTGCAAACACCGCGTGTAATCGTCGAATGTTATCGTTCTCGCGACAACGTTGCTCTTGACGCCTTTTGCCTTTTTTGTGTCTGTCTTACCATCGACTCGTAACGCATACATTTTTGCTCTAAGCCCAACGAATTCGGTCATTATCACACCGTTATTTTCATCCTTCATCAAGCCCGGCACTTTTTTATTCACGAGCTGTATACCGTACGCATTGTCCGCGGCATAATCGCTCTTATCGAATCTAGCGATATCGCGCTTTATGTTCTCGTACGCATCGACGCACTCGACGTGATATATTAGACTATCTATGTCGGTGTACATGATCTTACATTTGTCGCGATACAGGGGAGACATATACTCGTGGTGAAATTCATACAGACACACTTTCGATATGTCGAGTATACACATACCGACGTATATTGGTTTATAAAATTTTACTTCCAATTTTCGCAATTCTACGGCGATTAAATTTTCCGAAAAAACGCTTCGACTATGGAAATTTGGTTTGGCGATCATCGCTTCTGCGCCGTATCGTCCATCCCACTTTGTTAATAATTTTACATCGACGCGATTACGCACATTTTCCATAGTTTTGTCAAATACCGCGTTATTCATCAGTTTATATAAATTTTTTTCAAAATCATTTTTCGCGAGTGTTCTAAACTGTGTATTTAATTCAATATAATTGCGAAGCCACGGAGATTGCGTAAATTGTAATACGCGATGTATTTTTGTAACGCGAAGGCCGTGTCGCGTACATTGCTGTAGATTACGATAGTGTATCACATAACGCTTCTTATCGTATAGCGTTGCGAGGAGTTTGTCTTGCCGCTTGCCGGGCGGCTTGTTGCGTGTCGGACAAAACGGTAGGTCAGTGTGCGTATCGTGAAGATGTTGCGGGTACTCGAGATCGACTTCGAGGATATAACCCGTAGGCGAATCTAACGCGATCGATGCTATGTCAAAATTCGACACGTCGTCGACCCATCGAAAATCGGCATAGGGCAACGGTTGACACATTGCCCATCCGTATAAATTATTAACGTCAAAATACATCAAGTACGATGATGATTTCGATGAGTCGTACGATTGCATGTACTTGTTATTAGCACGCGCGTATCTGTTGGAACATTGGCTCAGACCACCGCGTATACCGCGTTCGATAAACATGACCATGTCGATGTCGGTAAGCAATTCGAACGTAATCTTTGTATGCTTCAACATGGCATTCCACGTGTATCCGGGGAGAGTATAGTAATACGCGGGGTCGAGTCCGTAACTTTTGATGCAACTATCGCGAAAGTTTTCAAAAATATCGGTTAATAACAAGACGTCGATTTTGAGATACAAATCGCTATATTCGCCTAGCGTTCGAATGGAGAATCGCGTCCAGATGTTCTCGGCGTGCGCGTAATCGCTCTCGGATATAGTTTCACCGGTCAAGGAACTGTAGAATGATTCGCGCGGTGGTAAACATGTATCTTGCAACCTATCTACAGAGTCGACATATTCGTACGGAAAGACGCCTTTCCGTGTTAAAAAACTGAAATTTTCTGCGGATAAATTTGGAAATTGTGAATGTAAAATTTTGAGTTTATCTTTGTCTAGATAAGATGCCAATTTGTCGAGACTTGCCGTAAGAAATTTATACGAATCGATGAAGCGTAATTTTACATGATTTTTCCGTGATTTTCTTTTGTCTTCCTTACAGTCAACATTTTTCGTAAACGAAATATATTTTTCCTTGGTTATCGGAAGTAATTCGATTTCCCCTTCGAACGCCGTGGCTATATCCTTGATAATGAAATGCGCGTCGTAACCGGATAAATTGTGAAAGACTATGGGAATGTAAAAAGATTCTTTGTAATTTAGATTGCAATTTGAGTGCGCGGGACCCCTATATCGCCCGGTCAAATGACAATGATCGCGTACACGCGTATCGTCTTCTTGCGTAAACAATTTTTCGCATATATGACAATGCGTTGCACTATGAAATTTTCCCACTCTTCTGATGTTAAATCTACCATGGGGACATTTGTTGTTAAAATAGTCTTTACACGTAACGCTAAATTTTTAAGTTCTTCGGTGAACCACGCGATACAATCAATACTGCGGTGAGAATTATAAACGGATAACGAGTTGTCGTGCGAACAGTGTATATAATACGCTATACTATATACCTTATGATGCTGATAATTTTTTTCTTCGTCAGTCTTTGTCAACGCACATTCCAAATCGGCATAAATCACAAATGGAAGCCGCTCTTTCCTCGTGTAGTTGTTGAACTCGAGCCACTTGTCATTGTCGCTCGGCAATCGGATAGCGCATTCGTTCATCTCCCCGCAGTCGACCATGTGTGACTGCAACTTGTCCTCCGATCCGAAATAGTGCAAGCATCTATAAAAGAATATTTAAATTAAAGATTTATGCAATGCATTATATATTTTATAATTACATAAACTATTTAAATTATACGTACCGATCACAGATATATTTTTGATTCTTGTGTTTGCTCAACTGTGAACTGACAAGTCGCGATAGATTTTTGATGCACGCGAAATGTCCGACGCTGTTGCCGTCTTCCACGTACAACAAGTTCACATGTTTGTCTTTCTTGTGTTCCGAAAGACGTATCGGAACAATGCTGTTCTCTTTCTCGATGCTGTACACGTTGATCGAGATATTGTTTGCAAGTTCAAAGTTTTTTAGTTGGTTCAACGTCATCGGAAACTCAATATTTTGTACATTTAACACCGTCGCGTAATGTGGGTACGATGATTCCCGTTCCATCTTTCTTTCAGCGGGGTATAGTGCGGCCACCACTGCCCACGCGAAACACGCATTGTCTCTGGATTGCACGTTAACCACCGCTTTCTTCACCGTAATTTCTCGCGGTAATTTAATATAACATCCCGCGCGCATAGAATTATATTTATTTACATTAACAGTCAAATTCTGTATTTGCGACAATGCCCAGCCACTATCGCGTTCCTGAAATTCTTCCAGCAATGCTAGGGTGGGCTCGATAATACGGCGCTCGTACCACTCGTGCAAATCGGACGTGCGAAACAGTTCACAGTTTCTTGTATTGATACTTTTATTCGCACGCTTATCACCCGACACAAATTCACCGTTGAATACAGTGTTCACTTTTACACTGTTGTGTCTTTTTATAACGTCTTGCACTTGCTCGAGCACGATGTCTTTGGCATCCTCGAGAAATTGACGAGGTTCGATATAGTTTGCGTTAATCACAGCACCGGTCAGAATACGACTATCGAACGCGATATCGATCTCTCGCCAAACGAGTCTTTCCGCGTTATTGTCGCCGCTGTAATCACCACCGCTGGGTATAAACCGTCTCTGCAATCGAGTCTTTGCACCTTCGAGTCGCGCGGTTTTAGCCACCAGAGACTGTCTACTTCCGATCGAGAGTCGCGGACGCTTGACACGGCTGCGTTCTTCGAGCTGTTTGATAAATTCCTCGCAACGCTGCAGCCATGCAAAATACTCGCCCAAGGTGGCAATTTGGCGGGACTGCTCCACCAGGTCGCGTTCAGTCTGCTCGATGTTTTCCATTTTCTTCCTGTCTTTTTTTTCACACTTTTAAAACACTACGTCACAGTTTTCTACGGAGCACTTGCACGTGACTTTTGCACACGATAAACAATATCGTTCGCTATCTTGAACATGAGAGAGTATATTCATATGTTTATAACGTTGAAAGCATAGGTTTAAGACATCTCCATGAACACAATGCAAAACTTTCATATCATCATCATCGGCATTGTCACAATTTTTTCGGAACATTATTTCATATCTAGGATATTTCCAACGCCTATACTGCGAAGGACGCAAATTGTTCATTATCACCAATTCTACGCGCTTTCCAATATCTATACAAATACTAATGCCCAGAGCTTTGCCGAAACACAGAATCTTCTGTAGAATGCTTGTCGCATAGCAGTAATAGTTATTTCCATAGCTAAATTCTTCTTCTTTCTTGCACTCGTCAAACATTCGTCTGTATATTTTTTCTCGGAAGGAGTAAGACCAGTGATAAGCAGGTTCACGTTGGATACAGACCCGTTGTCCGACAACGTGGTTACTAGTTCGTGATACGCGTAAACCGAGTTCGCGATCGCGTAGAAAATGCACCGGTGATATTCGTTGCACATCAAGTTCGTTATACAAAAATTTTTTTTTACCCTCCAGAGTATCGATGATATCGTCTTTCAACAAATCAAAATATTCATTTTCAAAATAATCATCATCGACCTCATTATAATAAAAATTATCCATATTAAAATTAATTTTCCGTCTCGCGCACACTTTACACAGTCTTATTCAATGTTTTTTCACAGCGTGCATATTGGGCACATATTGCACGGAAATCTTATATACAAAGGCTTGCTACAACTTGAACAGAATCGGCCATCCATCGCATTGAGTGTCTCATTTTTATGCTTTCGAACAGCATACATCATTTGGCTATCCATGCCTTGCAATGCAATTATACACGAAAGACATACAGCTAAAGCACCACCCGTGGAATAATAAAAGTATATGATACAAAATTTTGTACTATGTGCGTTTAGAGCATTAATTTTCGCAACAGACACTATTTTGTTGATATATTCCGTGAAGTTTGAACTGCAGTCACTAATGCAATCACTGTCAGCCGACAACGCGTGATCTTCTTCGTCTACTTCCATTTTTATGTATTAATCACACAAATTCTTCCTAACAGAACACCGCTATACAACCGACGTATCGATGGGCGTTCAAATCACGTACTATGATTTGATGCGCTTCAATCCTCCTTATATATATTTCATCTAGTCCTTTCTTATCTTTGAAACAAAAGCGCGAAGCAACCGAACATCGGCGCTGATACGCGTTGCATTCCTTCCGAGAAAAAATCGTGGAAGATGATTCTGGGGATTGCCATTTGTTTGCGAAAACATGTCCCGACGCGTTAGGGTATGTAATATAATATTACTTATCATTGCGATAAAATTACTTATCATTGCGATAACCGGGTATGTAATATAATATTACTTATACTTGCGATAAAACATCCAATTCTCCTTATATATATTTCATCTAATCCTTTCTTATCTTTGAAACAAAGGCGCGAAGCAGCCGAACATCGGCGCTGATACGCGTTGCATTCCTTCCGAGAAAAAATCGTGGAAGATGATTCTGGGGGTCGCCATTTGTTTGCGAAAACATGTCCCGACGCGTTAGGGTATGTAATATAATATTACTTATCATTGCGATAAAATTACTTATTGCGATAACCGGGTATGTAATATAATATTACTTATCATTGCGATAACCGGGCATGTAATATAATATTACTTGCGATTTGGGAGAGGGGGTGAGGGAGTGAGGGGGTGGGCTACCGCGAGAGCTGTTACTTATATTGGGGTGAGGGGGGTGAGGAGTGAGGGGTGTAACGGGGAGGTCCCTCCCCCCGCGTGACGTCATTACCCCCTGACGTCATTACCCTCCGCCCGCGCGACATCATTACCCCCCCGTGTGACGTCATTACCCCTCCCCCGTGTGACGTCATTACCCCCCGCGCGACGTCATTACCCCTCCCCCCGGTTCCCCTCGCCCCTCACCCCCCTGAGATCCCAGGGTTAGAACCCGCCTTGTATACCTACTGATGATGCATGTGATAGTGTGAATATGTACAGTGTAAAATGGGAATGATGTAAATATGCCTAATGCTAATGCGCAGGCGAACTGTGGCTAATACAGCCCCTGGAGATGATGGAATAAAGGCGTTATACCTGAAAAAATTATCAGACGCTACGGTTACGCGAATCACTGAATGTCTCAATGTTTGTTTGCGAGAGGGACGCTTTCCCAAAATCTGGAAAAAAGCGGTACTTGTACTGATACCAAAAGGCACCCTTGACATCCGCAATCCCAAGGTGAGGCCAATTTGCCTCTTGAGCGAAATGGGAAAGTTACTCGAACGGATACTAGTACATAGAATGGAAGATTGGATCTGGAGGAATCCGGAACATGATCTCACAAACATGCAGTATGGATTTCGTAAAATGAGGTCTACGTGTGATGCACTACACTATGTAAAAGAATATGTACAAAATGCTACTCGCAGTGGAGATGTGGTCATCGCTACGAGTTTAGACATCAGTAATGCTTTCAATTCGAATAAATGGAAGCACATCAGAGCCATGCTCAAAGAGAGGAAATTCCCCACGTATATTAGAAGGGTGATAAATGACTACTTATCGTGCAGAAGTGTGGAATTCCCCACGTGTGAAGGAAACACGCAAGTTCGAGCGGTTACGGCTGGAGTCCCCCAGGACTCGGTCCTGGGTACTACCTTATGGAATCTGACCTACGACTGGGCTCTGAGGGTGCCGTTAGAAAGAGATACCGCTGTCATAGGATATGCTGATGATACGTTGATACTCATCAGGGCAACTAATATCCGTGAAGGAATTGCCAGAGCAAATCTCCAAATTAGCAAGACATTAAAAAGAATTAGGCAGCTGGATTTACAAGTTGCTGAATCCAAAACAGAGATTGTCATTTTTAAAGGCAGAAAACGCAAGATGCCTGAGAGATCTTACGTACGGGTTGGGCACGAGATGATCGAAGCCAAGCAATCCATGAAGTACCTTGGGGTCCTTTTAGATCAGGACTGGACTTTCAAATATCACGTCGATTACATTGAAGAAAAAGCGATGAGAATATCGCAACAATTAGGAAGATTAATGCCCAATCTTAAGGGACCTACCAAAAAGAAACGTAGGCTGTATGCGAATACGGTTAGCTCTGTAATTTTATATGGGGCGCCTATCTGGAGCGAAGAGATCGGAGGATCCACTAAATTAAGGAAACAACTCCAAAGGGTCCAGAGGACGTTGGCCTTACGGGTGGTATCTGGCTACCGTACAGTCTCTGCTGACGCTGCCCTCTTGTTAGCTAGGATCGCGCCTGTATCGCTACAAGCCTCATATTTTAGGAGGGTTTTCTTGAGAGCCCAAGACCTAAAACAAGCGGAAGAATGGAGCAGGATCAGAGAAAAAGAAATCAAGGAAGATGAGAAGATACTGATGCTGCGACAATGGCAAATTCTGATTGCCAGTGAAAGAGCATTTGGTAAACGCACATGTGAGGCAATTGGGCCCCACATGAACGCATGGCTCGACAGAATTCATGGCGAATTGACATACCGTGCAACCCAACTACTAACTGGGCACGGATGTTTTAATACGTTTTTGTTTAGGATTGGCAAAGAGAGGAGCCCAATCTGCTCCTTCTGCAATATAGATGAAGATTCCGCAGAGCATACCCTGCAGTTCTGTGAAAGATGGTCAGAAGAACGCGACATTTTGAGGAGAGAAATAGGCCCTGACCTACGCCTAGTCACGATAATTGGAAAAATGTGCGAGAGCGAAGAAGCATGGAATGCTTTCCTACACTTTGCTGAAGTAGTTCTGCGCATCAAAGAAGAGGAGGAAAGATTCCGCGAGCAACAGCGGAGGAATAGAATTGAAGAAGACAGCGGAGAAAGTGCATAGACTGATATACATGATCAAGTACTTACCTTGAACGCGTATAGTACTAGCACGTATAACGACTCCAACGGGATATCCCAGTGGAATTGGAACCTGAAACAAAAAAAAAATAAAAACATGATTAAATGAAATAAAATAAATACTAGTTACACGCACAACACACACACATACACATATACACACACACGCACACGCACACACATATATACATATATATACATCAGCAGGTCTCCAAACGGAGGTTTGAAGGAGTAGTAGTAGTAGTAGCGGTGATATACAGGGTGATTCTAAATAACTTTATGCTTTTGCAAAAACATAATCTTGACCGAATTCTAAGACGATTTTTCCTTCGGCAAAATTTCATCCGAAGCTTAGTTTTTGAATTATTAAAGGAAGTAGTTAACGTATGACGGGTCGAATACAAGAGGCAGGCAAAGGTGGCGCGATTCACCGTCAGACGCAGGAGCTTACGCGGGGCGTCTGCTACGATCAGCTGATCGCTATACACATACAGACACACATGCGAACACATACATTTTCTCTCTGTCTGTCTGTCTGTCTGTCTGTCTGTCTGTCTGTCTGTCTGTCTGTCTGTCTGTCTGTCTGTCTGTCTGTCTCTCTCTCTCTCTCTCTCTCTCTCTCTCATTCGCTCACTCACCTGTAAATTTTTTTTTTACGAGTGAGGGGAAAATGCATTTTATGCATACCCACCGGTCGAGCAATTATAGCAATACATCAAAAGTCATCGAACAAGGTAATAATAACTATTTTTTGACGTTATGTGAAAACAGATCTCGGGGAGTCAGAGGGACAGTGTGTTAAAGGAAATTCCTGAAAAGAGAGGGGTTTTTAGTGGATAGGGAGTACCGAGTTGGTAATTCGACTTGGTACTCGAGTCCCACATAACTCACTGGATCGACCGGTGGGTATGCATAAAATGCATTTTCCCCTCTCTCGTAAAAAAAAAAAAAAAAAAAACAGTTGAGTGAGCGAATGAGCGAAAGAGGGGAAGAGAAAGAGAGAGAGAGAGAGAAAGAGACAGACAGACAGAGAGAGAATGTATGTGTTCGCATGTGTGTATGTATGTGTATAGCGACCAGCTGATCGCAGCAGGCACCTCGCGTAAGCACCCGCGTCTGACGGTGAATCGCGTCACCCTTGCCTGCCTCTTGTATTCGATCCGTCATACGTTAACTACTTCCTTTAATAATTCAAAAACTAAGCTTCGGACGAAATTTTGCCAAAGGAAAAATCGTCTTAAAATTCGGTCAAGATTATGTTTTTGCAAAAGCATAAAGTTATTTAGAATCACCCTGTATATACCTGCGCTACATTCTTCTTCAA
This sequence comes from Camponotus vicinus, assembly GCF_025532165.1. NCBI lineage: Eukaryota > Metazoa > Arthropoda > Insecta > Hymenoptera > Formicidae > Camponotus > Camponotus vicinus. The sequence goes on along the minus strand of NW_028141976.1, from coordinate 308,137 downwards.
CATTAGCAAAGGAATTAGGAAATTTGAAAGGCAGACTGGAGTCGTAAAACACATATATGACACTTCCACGAACAACAGTACATACACACATGATATATGCTAAAATCATGGGGGTAGGGGAACAAACGGGAGTGGGGGGTAGGGGGGAATTAGAGGAAAAGGTTTTCTGGGTTGGGTTGGGGAATCATGCATCTCATTTCATCTACACATGCACACTGACGCAACTACAGGGACATGATATACACGGGGTCATTGATAAGGTGGTGGGTTGGGGACGGAGTGGTGTGGGGGGTAGGGACGGGAAGCATTAAAGGGGAGGGGAGACATTGGGAGGGGAGGGTTTAATCATTCATTTCATTCACGCGCACACGAATACATACACACACGCTTACAGACACATACGCGTATAGACTTACATATACTCATCCATTCTCACGATACTTACACAGACACACACATATACACAGGATCGACAGAAGCCTGAACAGGACGGGGGCGAAAGCCCAATCTGGCATGGCCTTTCGGGCGGGTATTGCGCAAGCGGGGACCGCCCGAAAGGTTAGCCATCACGGATGGACGCACAGAGAGGAGTTTTTAGTTGGTAGTGGTCGCTAAATAGGCCGAGCCTAACACTACCGGGGGCTACGGGATCCCCGGTGTGCGTAAATGCATTTTCTCCTCTCTCGTAAAAAAAAAAAAAGGTTCGGGTTTGATGAGTCTCATGCACAGAGAACTCCTATGGTTACTACTCAGGTTGCAAATCATGAAAGAAAGATGAGAGAGTCAGATCCAAATGTGAAGACGTTAGAAATAATTAAATCGAGAGAAAATCTCCCATACAGAGAGGCAGTAGGTAACTTACTGTACTTGGCAGGTGCAGCAACTAGACCTGACATTTCGTATGCAGTAAATGTTTTGAGTAGACATCAGGTAAATCCTACTGAGGAAGATTGGAAAATGGTAAAGAGGGTGATTAGGTATCTGAAGGGTACAAAAACTCTAGGATTAAGATATACAGGCGATGTGAATGATATTCAGACGCGAGTTTTGCTGACTGTAAAAATTCACTGACGACGTGTGGTTTCGTGATTAAGTTATTTGGCGACGCGATTATTTGGCGAACACACAAACAGTCATATGTAGCTCTATCCTGTCATGCGGAATATGTTGCGATGAGTGAGGCGAGTCAAGAGATGTTGTCGATTTACAACTCTTTAAACCTGATTTTAATTAATCCTCCCCTGCCAATGACTTTATGGTGCGATAACAGAGCGGCAGCAACCGGGGCTGAAACCAATGGGGGAAATAAGCTAAGGCATATCATTGAGGTGAAAGCCCATCACATTAAGGAGTGTGCTAAGAGGAATATGATTGTAGTTAAATGGGTTAGATCAAAAGATCAACTTGCAGATGTGCTCACAAAACCTCTTGCCTTCGATCTTCATAAAAATTTAGTCAACAAAATCATGAATGTAAATACTTAATTTAGTTAAATTTTTCTTATGTTTTCACAGGAAATAATTAGCTGGAAGACTGAATGAGGTGGAAGACTTGATGAGATGTGAAAAACTGGATGAAATGAGTTAAGATGAGTTTATAAGTATTATTATGACCAGACAACGCAGAAGTATTCGGGAGGGAGTGTTGGATTTAGAGGGCGCCTACTCCTGCTAGTCTCCTCTCTATATATATTTTTATGGTTCGTGCCCGAGCCCGCCTGAGCGCGCTCGTGCAGTTCCTCACTAGCTTGTATACGAGACGTAAAAGAGAACGGTTAAAAATAAAAAGATATATTACGTTCAAGAGAAACTTGTGTTTCCCGTTTTATTATTTAACCATATCCCAAAATATATAAATTTAAATTGTTTACCTTTTTCTTATTTACCTTTAATTTACCTTTTTTTGCGTTTTTCTTCGACTTGCGAGTCGCTATTTTTAAATTTCATATTCGTGTTCAGGAGGTAAAAATACGTAGAAATTGGGTATTCTTACCCATTATTTCATATAGGTAGGTTTTCCGAAGGTTTACCTTATTTTTGTATTTATTATTTTTATCCTTTTTCAGCCTATATCTCCAAAACTATTTGAGTCCGACCCTTATATATATATGAAATTACTCAGGAAAATCTCCCCTATAACATATTTAAAAATGAAGCAAATCGGAACAAATAAAGTAGAATCTTTATGTCAATATTTCTCACATTTATTTGTTAATAACTTTTGAATAAAGAACGACCGCCGGCTAAAACCTTCAGAATGTTAATCAGGGATAACATCTTCACAACATACGGCAATAACACATTTGTGCGAAGGTGGGCCCTTTTTATGCATAATTACCTTTATCGAAAATTTATTGTCACGCGGAATCCAAAGCACATATAAAATATGTAAAATTAAAACAAAGAATACGAAAATATAAATGTAACAGATGATTCACTTTTGTCGTTTGAAGAGCGAAAGAAAATAGCAGAAATTCGGTATGCTGGATTAATTGCTGATAAAAATATTTCGCATCAAACTACAAAAGAAATCCTCAGCTTTTTTCAACATATTGGAAAAGATCCTAATGTGTTAAAAAGCATGAACATGGGCCAAACAAAATGTAAAAATATTATTACAAATGTTTTGTGCCTAGTTGAAACAGATCGTGTCGTCAACTAAATTCGGAATACAAAATTTTCAATTTTTATTGATGAAATATCTGATATAACTAATGATAAATGAATGACTTTTCTTGTTCGATACGTTGATCCAAAGACATTAGATATTCGCTCACAATTAGTTAAATTAATTGATATTGATGCCAAAGATTCAAGTATAGAAGTTTGAGGCATTTAAATGTGGAAATTACAGATACCATTTTTAAATATCGTAGCTTTATCATGTGACAATGCAATCTGTTATGACAGGAAAACATTTATTATTTAAAAAAAAATTAAAAGAAATATGTCCATATTTATTAACATTTTTATGCCTATGTCATTCCTCCACATTAGCAGCGCATGCTGTATGTTCTAAAATGCCTGCATATTGCGAGGAATTTCTAAAAAAATTGCTATTTATCTCAATAGCAGTCCAAAACGTACGTCTATTTTTCGTGAATCTTGTGTGTTTCCAAAAAACAAATCGCAAAATATTAAAATTATGTGATACGTGCTGGCTTTCGCATTATTTATGTATCGAAAGACTTCTTGAATTTTGGAATACAATTAAATACTTTCTTACTGAAATGGTTGTGAGCGAAAAAACAAATTCTAGAGAATATCTATTGTCTATGATGGACAACGTAGAGATAAAAACTTATTTTCTATTGTTAAAATACGTTTTGAATTTCTTTAATGCATTTAATGCATTTTTTCAAGCATTAGAAACCAGGATTCATTTATTGCATCTAAAATTTATATAAACTTTCTTCTCCAAAGGGCCTAGGGGGATAAGCATGTAAAAGTTGCCCCCGCCCGTATCAAGTCGAGATTAGCATCATAGATTGGCATCTATGTGTCTAAAAAATCCTGTAAATATCAACCTTAAAATTGCATTTTTGTAGGAGTTATGGAGAGGGAAAGCAAAATCAAAAAAGTGATTTTTCTCGAAAACGACTGAACCGATTTTGATGAAAAAAATATATGTTATGAACATCAACAAGACTATTTTAAAAATAAATTAAAAAAAAATTCTGACCAAAAATACGAGTAAAAAAAATTTTTGAATTTTTCAAAATTTTTTTTGAGATTATGTTTTAGAGATACACCTCCAATATTTTTTTTTTAATCTTAAAATGTCTGCTTTAACATCTATTTTTTCCAAATTTTTCGTAGAGGTACTTCATGGCGAAAAATAATGAAAATCATGCATGCGGCGCGGTACCACGCTTTCACAGAACACTCTCGCTCCAGGCGCGTATATCGAATGTTCTAGTCTGGTTAGTATGCTGGATTCTTGAATTATTTTACGACAAAGTTAGTAAAAATTTAGATTTTATTTTTATTTGTACGTTTATTTTAAGCGCCTTTCGAAAAAGTTAAGTTTTAGTGAAATTATGATTTCTGTAACGATACCTACGTGATTCATCAGATCAGATGAAATAATTGAAAATCTATTTCGTGAAAAACGGTTAGAAAGAATGTTAACATTTTATGTATAAAAAGTATTTAATAAGGATCGTCAGTTCGTCAGATCTGTAGTTAGTCTATAAAAATATGTGTCCAGAATTCACTATGAAAAGGATGCAGTACGGTTTTGAACTCCTTATCGGAGTGCTTTGTTAGTGTGAGTCCCCTCGCCTCTCACAAATCGGGGTGCTTTTTTAGTCTGAGTCCCCTCGCCTCTCAGAAAACCGGGTACTTTTTATAGGAGTTGAGATTATTATTTTTTTAATCTTCATCACTATCACTCTCAATTACTGGAATGTAATTGTTTTTCTTGAATACTTCGCTGAGTATTTCGGCCGGTTTGAAAATTTTTGATGAATACCTAGCATGAGATAAATAATACACCACTGCAGCAATATGGGAGCAACAACTAACAGACCGTTTGCCATTGGCACATTCACATGTGTAATGTGTCAAACCAGAAACACCAACACTGTTAGGTTTATATCTTAAGAAGCATCGATATGCTGTTCGAGAAATATGACGAGATGGAACTTTCAATTTGAGTACATTTGACTGATCTTTAACATACTCAATTTTTAGTTTACCATCTTTGTCAACCATTTCTGCCAAATATGATATGGCTTGACCGAGTTGGTATGAACCGGTGAATAAGATTTTCAAATCTCTTTCTGTCATTTCTACTAACTTTGTCGTAAAATAATTCAAGAATCCAGCATACTAACCAGACTAGAACATTCGATATACGCGCCTGGAGCGAGAGTGTGCTGTGAAAGCGTGGTACCGCGCCGCATGCATGATTTTCATCATTTTTCGCCATGAAGTACCTCTACGAAAAATTTGGAAAAAATAGATGTTAAAGCAGACATTTTAAGATTAAAAAAAAAATTGGAGGTGTATCTCTAAAACAACCTTAAAAAAAATTTTGAAAAATTCAAAAATTTTTTTTACTCGTATTTTTGGTCAGAATTTTTTTTTTAATTTATTCTTAAAATAGTCTTGTTGATGTTCATAATATATATTTTTTTCATCAAAATCGGTTCAGTCGTTTTCGAGAAAAATCACTTTTTTGATTTTGCTTTCCCTCTCCATAACTCCTACAAAAATGCAATTTTAAGGATGATATTTACAGGATTTTTTAGACACATAAATGCCAATCTATGATGCTAATCTCGACTTGATACGGGCGGGGGCAACTTTTACATGCTTATCCCCCTAGGCCCTTTGTCGAAGTTTTATAAAAGAAGAATATTTAAAACCATTTTCTTCAAATATTATATTCTAATTAAAAGAAAATCAAAAACCTATTAATGAAATTATTTGAGATCAGAATATGAGGAATATCTGAACGAATTAACGCTGAAGTCACATAAACATAGTTAGAATTGTTCGAGAGAACTGTTTAATATTTTATGTGACTGCTGCAGAAAAAATTCGTAAAAGATTACCTATAAATAATATATTTTTATCAAAGTTACAAGTTTTTCGACCATATATAAGTTTATTTGATAATAATAGAGAAACATTTTTCAATGATGTTTCTTTTATAGCTAAAACTATCAGCGGTTTGATGAAGATGATTTAAAGAAAGAATGGATCACCCTACTATCAGATTTTACAATGGAAGAAAAACAAAACTTCTAAATTAAATTTCGACAGCATGTGAAAAAAAATTTTACAAAATCGACACTAATCTTGTTAAATATCCTAATTTAACAAATGTTATAAGTACTATTACATTAGATCTCTTCCAAATTTAAATGCCGATCCAGAAAGAATGTTTTCTCTTTTAAATAATTTAAAAATGAAAAAACGTAACAGTTTTTCGTCAGCTACTGTTAATGCTATTTGTGTATTTAAATCTGCATTAAAAACGAGAGGCGAAACAGTTATGAAAATGAAAATTGATAAAAAGCATTTGTCTCTTATGTCAGCAGATAAATTATATGCTACCGTTGCTAAAAAAAATAAAAGTATTTTAAGGTTACATGCTGCAGATGCTATTGACATAACTGGCCCCTCATCTCATAAATAATAAATTTATTAAAGACATTACGCTTGTAAAAGGTAAGTATGTGAAAAACATCTTGTCTGTGTAACAGACACCATACTTGTAAAAAGTAAGAATATTAAAAATATCTTGTCTGTATAACAGACAACATATATGTAAAAGGTAAGTATGAAAAACATCTTATCTGTGTAACAGACACCATATTTGTAAAAAACAAAAGTATTGAAAATATCTTGTCTGTATAACAGACAACATATTTGTAAAAAACAAGAGTATAAAAATTATATTGTCTGTATAACAGACATTATACATGAAAATGACAAAATAATGCAATGTAATATAATAGGGCTTCAGGCGAAGGTCCACATAAAAAAATCTAACGCGCCATTGGTGATACCTCGTGGGTGATGTGAAAAATTGCCACACTCATTACATTTTTTTATTTTATTATTTTGAATGTATATATATGGAGAAAAGAAGTTAAAAGAAGTTATTATATTAAATATAGTTTTATAATATATTTAGTATACATATATTTATATTTGTGTATATATTTGTATAATATATTTGTGTATATATTTGTATATACAGGGTGTCCTAGACCACCCGTACATCCCTTTTCTTTCAAAAACTAAGCATTTTAGAGAAAAATGTTCAGACAAAAGTTGTTTGGTTTCGAGGGGGTCATAAGATGGTACCATTGGTTTGACCTTGAATAGTCGCTGGAAGGTCACATGAAGGTCACCTCAAATTTTTCAAATGGAACACCCTATATGTTTTTGCACATTCTTGTAGCTCATTTCGGGAGCTTTCCAAGACACTATAATTAAGTTAGTTTTCATTAAGTACTTTCCGAGTTATGACGCTTGAAATAATTTCTTAATTTTACATAAACCGTAAAATATCTTGTAAAATATTCATTTTTCGATTATCTTACCTTAATACTTTTACGTACAAAATAATGAGAGGAATCAATTAGTGTAAAGAAAACACATAATTGTTTCAAAAAAAAAAAGGTAATTTGCAATTAACAATTACATTTTTTTTTTAAATAGGTGGTTCCATTTAAGACATTAAAGGTGTCCTTGACCTCACCTTAACGATGCCATCCAAGGTCAAACCAATGACACCATCTTATGTTCCCCTCAAAACCATACAATTTTTGTCGAAAACGTTTTTCTCTAAAATGCTTAGTTTTTGAAAGAAAAGGGGTGTACGGGTGGTCTAGGACACCCTGTATATATATATATATATATATATATATATATATATATATACATACAGGGTGACCCATTTTAACTTAGGCAGCCAAATAACTCGAAAAATAAGCAAGATAGAGAAAAATGTTTTAGACAAAAGTTGTATGGTTTCGAGGGGGCCATAAGATGGTATCATTGGTTTGACCTTGAAGAGTCATTTGAAGGTCACGTGAAGGTCACTTCAATTTTTTTAAATGGAACATCCTATATATTTTTGTACATTCTTGTAGCTCATCTTGAGAGCTTTCCAAAACACTATAATTAAGTACATTTTCGTTAAGTACTTTTTGAGTTATGAGGCTTGAAATAATTTCTTAATTTTACATAAACCGTAAAATATCTTGTAAAATATTCATTTTTCGATTACCTTACCTTAACAGTTTTATGTACAAAATAATGAGAGGAATCAATTGGTGTAAAGAAAACACATAGTTGTTTCGAAGAAAAAATATGTAATTTGCAATTAACAATTCCATATTTTTTCTTAAAAACAACTATGTGTTTTCTTTACACCAATTGATTCCTCTCATTATTTTGTACATAAAAGTATTAAGGTAAGATAATCGAAAAATGAATATTTTACAAGATATTTTACGGTTTATGTAAAATTAAGAAATTATTTCAAGCATCATAACTCAAAAAGTACTTAACGGAAAGGTACTTAATTATAATGTTTTGGAAAGCTCTCGAAATAAGCTACAAGAATGTACAAAAATATATAGGGTATTCCATTTAAAAAAATTGAAGTGACCTTCACGTGACCTTCAAATGACTCTACAAGGTCAAACCAATGATACCATCTTATGGCCCCCTTGAAACCATACAACTTTTGTCTAAAACATTTTTCTCTATCTTGCTTATTTTTCGAGTTATTTGGCTGCCTAAGTTAAAATGGGTCACCCTGTATATATATATATATATATATATATATATATATATATATATATATATATACACAGTTGCGCTCATAAGTATTTTGACAAATAAATTTTTTTATATATATTTATTTATAACAGTATTATAAATAAATAATGTACATAAACAAAAGTATTATCAATTATTATAACTTTCGAATAACAAAAATAAACATTATTAAAATTTTTTATAACAAAAAAGCACTAATGTATTTTAATGAGTGATCAAAAATATTTTGACAAAATATAATAATCAAAGAAAAACAATAGTTTTTAAAGTTGTTATGTTCGCGTTTTGAAGACCGGGCCTGATGTCGCACTAAATCCCTCTCCGAATTATGCGTGAATGCGAGTGCGCGTTAATCCCAGGTGAGCGCGTTCTAATATCGCGGCTCGCCTTTGCTCTCTCTGATCGGAGCTCTCGTTTGGAGCACACGCACCGAGTACGCGGACTATTGTGATAGTATATTTATATTAATATTTTAAGACAATAAAACTTATCAGCCACCTACACAACAGAGAACTGGCGACGAGGATGGGATTTTCTCTAAAATTTCGGCTGGTAAGAAACACGTGAAAGCAATAGAAGGGCATTGCCACGCGGTGCACACGTGGCGTCCGTTTCAACGGTGCGAGCACATTCCTCACGTGTTAGATACATTTTCTACGTGCTAGATGTTTTCGCGCTAGTCGCATACGGCGCGAGATATTCCGTTACAACGAGATACAGGACTCGAAGGTGCTCAAGAAGTTTGAAACGGTACGCCGGACATTTTCGCTCACGCCGAGAGACATTAGTCCGACGAGAAATTTCGAGATAGTACACCGGATACGGACATAGCCCCTTGCCATGGCGTCGATTGTGTTACACGGAAATTTCAGTATCGAAGTATTCGATCCTACCACTACGGAGTGGACGAGGTAGCTCCAACGATTTCAAGCGGCGGTTAAAATTTTTAAGGTACCGGCTGAGCATCAAGTCTTATATTTGTTACATTTCATCGGTGCGTCCGCGTTCGATGTAATTTGCAATAAGTTGGCGCCGACGGACCCGTACACCGCCACTTTCGATACTTTGGTTTCAAGCCTAGCAGAATTCTACGCCCCGGAGCCCCTTGAGATTGCGGAAAATTTCCGCTTCCATCAGCGAAAACAAAAAGAGGGGGAAAGCGTTAAAAACTTTGTGGCCGCACTACATAAGTTGAGCACGCACTGTAACTTTGGCGCATATCTGAAGATCGCATTGCGAAATTAATTTGTGTTTGGATTGGCAAGCAGCCGTGCGCCAATCAAGGTTGCTGGAGATGAGGGATTTGACCTTCGAAAAGGCAATTCAAGCTTCAGTAGCTACATCGACGGAATTATCGGAAAAGGACACTTTACAATTACAGAACGGAACCACAACAACAGTCGAGTACATCGGTACCAAGGACAAGCGGACGGAAAAAAAAGCCTTGCGAAAACAAAAACTTACAACAAAAAACATAAAGGGGAAAAACGGGTTTAGCAATAAGAATAACAAAACTAATGTAAACCACCATTCTAATATATCTTGTTTCAGGTGCGGTGGTAATCATTTAGCAACAAAATGTACCCTAGATTGGTAGCGTTAAATGTCATAATTGCGGTACGCCAGGCCACCTACGAAAAGTATGCATGGGAACCAAGCAAGCCCCGGCGAATCAGGTTGAAGAAATACTAATCGTGGAACATCAAAGCTTTAGAGATAAGTTTTTCGAGACAATTACAGTAGAAGGCCAGCGATTACGTTTTGAGATCGACAGCGGGGCGGCCGTAACCATCGTGAATACGCACATGTTACAGAAATATTTCCCGTTCAAGAAATTGCAACCGACTACATTACAATTAATTACATTCTGCAAAACACGAATTAATATTGTAGGCGTCGTACCCGTGATGGTTAGCTGGCGGGGAAACAGAATTAAATTAAATTTATACATCTCTAGTATTAAGCGCGAACCTTTGTTAGGCCGCGAGTGGATTCGACAATTGCACATACAATTAACCAATTCTGTTAATACGATAAACTCGCTGTGTAATTACGAGGATAAAGTTACAGAACTCTTACAACGATACCGAAGTAAATTAGATTTACAGTCGACAAAGATTCGAGGCTTACAAGCAAAGCTTACACTTAAAGAAAACGTTAAACCGGTATTCCTAAAGGCTCGTACAGTCCCGTTTAAACTATCGCCTTTAGTTGACCAGGAGTTACATTCGCTGGTTCAGAAAGGCATTCTTAAGAAAGTGAATACTGCGAAATGGGCTACACCCATTGTACCCGTGTTAAAAAAAAATAACACAATACGTTATGCGGAGATTTTAGTGTTACAATCAATCCGAATTTACTAATTGATGAGCACTCCTTGCCAACGATCGATGAATTATTCGCGACCATGGCGGGAGGAAAAAATTTACTAAAATTGACAACAAGCGTATTTACAATTAGAGGTCCGAGAAGAAGATCGCGAATTACTTACACTTAATACTCACAGGGGTCTTTTCCGAAGTACACGTTTAATGTATGGAATCGCGTCGGCGCCGGCCATTTGGCAACACGAAATGGAGCATTTATTACGAGATATACCGGGAGTATCAGTATTTTTGGATGACATTCGAATCACGGGACCTAACGATGAAATCCACCTTAAACGCCTTGAGCAAGTTTTACAACGTCTAGGGGATGCCAATATTAAAATAAATGAAAGTAAAAGCGAGTTCCTACAAAACAGTATACAGTATTGCGGTTATCGAATCGATCAAGTGGGAATACATAAGACGGCAGAAAAGATTCAAGCGATTGATTTTATGCCCCGACCGAAAAACATGACAGAAGTACGTTCGTTCTTGGGAATGGTAAATTATTACGGGCGATTCATTAGAAAATTGAGTTCGATACTTGCGCCATTGCACGAATTACTACAAAAAGGTGTCCCTTTTAAATGGACTCGAGAATGCGAGGAAGCATTTCAATGCGCGAAGAGGAATTTTAAAAGCGATACGGTATTAGCGCATTTCGATCCCAAACTACCGTTGATTTTAGCCACGGATGCGAGTCCTTATGGGGTAGGCGCGGTATTATCGCATCGCTATCCCGACGGCACAGAACGCGTATTACAGTATGCATCGCAGACTCTCTCCAAAACACAACAACGGTATACTCAAATCGATAAAGAAGCTTACGCGATAATCTTCGGAATAAAAAAATTTCATCAATACCTTTACGGGAATAAATTTACATTATACACGGATCATAAACCGCTTATACAGATTTTTTCGCCGTCCAAAGCATTACCTGCATACTCAGCTATGCGTATGCAGCATTACGCAATATTTTTACAGGGTTTTTCATTCGAAATAAAGTACAAAAACACGAAACTACATTGTAACGCGGATTGCTTATCGCGTTTACCAATCACTACTACTGCAGCTGCGAAACACGACGTAGTGGATATTTACGAAATAAGAATATTACAGGACATACCCATATCCGCGGATGAAGTAGCACATGCTACCGCGGAAGATGTGCAATTGAAGAATCTCCTGACGGCTCTACGCGAAAAAGAAGAAATACCCATACAAATGCGTTTCAACATAAATCAAACAGCGTTTAGCGTATAACAAGGCGTACTTTTATGTAACGGAAAAACAGTAATCCCAACGAAATTACGAGACCAAATTCTTCGCGAATTACATACAAATCATTTCGGCGTAGTTAAAATGAAGGCTTTAGCAAGGAGCATGTATTGGTGGCCTGGCATAGACAAAGCGATAGAGAAGCTAGCTAGAAACTGCGATATATGCAACGTAATGCGAAACGACCCACCAAAAGTGGAAATACATGAATGGGAGCCCGCGGAAGAACCGCTCGAGCGTGTCCATGTAGATTACGCAGGGCCTTACATGAATGTATATTTTTTCGTATTTGTAGACGCATTCACGAAATGGCCCATCGTGAGAATAGTTAAAGACATAACCGCGGAAACCACGATAAAATTATGTAAAGAAATTTTCACGGATTTTGGTGTACCAAAAATTATAGTTATGGACAATGGTCGAAATTTTCGTTCTACAAAATTTGTACAATTTTTAGAATCCCAAGGGGTTACACCCAAATTCACAGCCCCGTATCACCCATCGACCAATGGGCAAGCAGAGAGATTCGTAAATAGTAAAAAAAATATTAGCGGATCCCAACAACAAAGGAATAACCTTAGAAGACGTGGTGCGTAACTTTTTAGTTCAATACAGAATTACACCTCATTGCGTAACAGGAGTAGCCCCTTACGAAAGAATGTTCAATCGAAAAATGCGTACGAGATTTACTGTTACACCCGAAGCGCCAAAGAAAAATACGAACGTTAATTTTAAAAAGAAAACACGAGAATTGACAGTGGGAGAGAGAGTACTATGTCGTAATTATAATAGCAAGGTAAAATGGACATTTGGAAAGATTATACAGCGTTTAGGCAGATTACATTATGTCATCAAATTAGAAGATGGTCGGACCTGGGAGCGTCATATTGACCAGATCCGAAAGAGAGGAGACCAAAAGGACCATATAATAGAACCGTACGCGGAAAACTACGATGACGAGTCGAATGCGAATAGAGAGCCGACTGCACAGGAATCGGCTGCAGCAGAACCGCAAAACGGACAACATGATCCAGGAGTAAGACCACAACTACCGGAGGAACAAGAAATTGAACAACCCCCGGAGGAAGCACAAGTTCCGGAGCCAAGGCTACGAAAGGAACGACCAGTCCGAAGTAGGAGACCACCACGGAGGTACACGGATGCCGCGTACGTCGTTAGCGAGTAGTTTTTCTTGCGGAGGGAGAAAGAGTGTTATGTTCGCGTTTTGAAGACCGCGCCTGATGTCGCACTAAATCCCTCCGAATTATGCGTGAATGCGAGTGCGCGTTAATCCCAGGTGAGCGCGTTCTGATATCACGACTCGCCTTTGCTCTCTCTGATCGGAGCTCTCGTTTGGAGCACACGCACCGAGTACGCGGACTATTGTGATAGTATATTTATATTAATATTTTAAGACAATAAAACTTATCAGCCACCTACACAAAAAAAGTGAACACAAATTTTTTTCATATTGTGATTGAAATACGTTTAATACTTCGTCGCATATCCATTGGCATTAATAACAGCTTTACATCGCCTTGGCATGGAGTAAATCAGCTTAGAAATGCGATCAAGGGGGATTTTTGACCATTCATTCTTTAATGCGGCAAAGAATTCGTTCTTATTTGTGTAATTTCGGGTCTTTACCCGCCTATCAAGCTCTTCCCACATATGCTCAATGGGGTTTAAGTCAGGGCTTTGACTTGGCCACTCCAAAACTTGTATTTTTTGTTTTTTAAAATATTCTTTAACATATCGAGAACTGTGTTTAGGATCATTATCCTGCTGGAATTTCCAGTCTCGTGGCATATTTCTTTTTGCATGGGAGCATTTGTGTGTCTAAGATTTCTTGATAAGCAAAACGATCCATATTACCTTCTATGCGAAATAATGGACCTACTCCTTTACGAGAAAAACATCCCCAGACCATGACATTTCCTCCACCATGTTTTACAGTAGGTACTAGGTATCGGATACTATATCTTTCATTCTTGGGGCGACGAACATATTTTATTCCGTCGGAAGAAAATAAATTAAATTTACTTTCATCACTCCATAGTACCTTAGACCAGTGCTGGGATTTACTTGCAACTTTCGGCCAGATTTCTTAGTTTACGCCTACTGTTCCCCTCTTACCGCTCGCGCCACTCGTAACTAAGGAGCGCTCAGGAACGTGCGCGTCACAAATGTAATGTGGCAATCTATCTATCTAAGTTCTCTTTATTGTAATTACGTTTCAAAACACAAATATTTTAAATTGTTACAGAACATATACGTAATTAATAATAGAATAATTATTTTTATTATTAATAAACAATAAAGAGAACTTAGATAGATTGCCACATTACATTTGTGACGCGCACGTTCCTGAGTGCTCCTTAGTTACGAGCGTTCGGTGGCGCGGTCGCTAAGGCGCGAGCGGTAAGAGGGGAACAGTAGGCGTAAGCTAAGAAATCTGGCCGAAAGTTGCAAGTAAATCCCAGCACTGCCTTAGACCACTCAATTGATGTCCAATTTTGATGAACAAACGCTTTAGCAAACGTTATTCGGACCTTTCTGTTCTTTTTAGAAATTAGAGGTTTTTTACTGGGCCGTCGAGCTATTAAACCTTGTTCTTTGAGACCTCGTTTTATGGTAGAAACATGTACATTTACTCCATAATTTTCATGTAAATCTTTAGCAATAGCTGTGGCAGATTTTTGAGGATCTGCTATAGACTGTCTTTTAATTAATTTATCTTCCCAAATAGTTGTTTCTCGTGGACGTGCCAACCTACTCTTGTTGTATACTTCACCTCTGTCTTTATAGCGACGATTCCAAACACTTACAAGTTGTCGTGATATGCCAAAATCATGAGAAACACTTGATTGTGTACATCCTTCATTCAGAGCACGAATGACAGCCTCCCTCATTTTCACAGAATATTCTTTTCTCTTCGGCATAATATTTCTAACATTTAAATCAATTTCAAAACATTAATACAATCTTTTTTTAGATTTAATGCTCTCAAAAATATTTGTCAAAATACATACGATCCAAGCGAATAATGAAAACGAAAAATAAAAAGTAATAACTGTTGATAATTCGGACTTATTTGTGACTTGTACATGCGTCTCTTATCAGATGTCGTAAGTGACTGAAAACTTTGTTTATCATATTGACCTTTAGTTGTGCGCGTTCCAAAAACTGTTTGTCAAAATACTTATGAGCGCAACTGTATATATACAGGGTGATTCAAAATAACCCCTGTGTCCCTGAAATGACATATTCTTGAATCAATTCTAAGATGATTTTTCCTTCGGCAAAATTTCGTCCGAAGCTTAGTTTTTGAATTATTAAAGGAAGTAGTTAACGTATGACGGGTCGAATACAAGAGGCAGGCAAGGGTGGCGCGATTCACCGTCAGACGCGGGAGCTTACGCGGGGCGCCTGCTGCGATCAGCTGATCGCTATACACATACAGACACACATGCGAACACATACATTCTCTCTCTGTCTGTCTGTCTGTCTCTCTCTCTCTCATTCGCTCACTCACCTGTAAATTTTTTTTTTTTTTTTTTACGAGAGAGGGGAAAATGCATTTTATGCATACCCACCGGTCGATCCAGTGAGTTATGTGGGACTCGAGTACCATAGACTTATACTAATAGACTGCGCAACCCAACGGCCGCGCTGTCTATTAGTATAAGTCTATGTCGAGTACCAAGTCGAATTACCACCTCGGTACTCCCTACCCACTAAAAACCCCTCTCTTTTCACGAATTTCCTTTAACAAACTGTCCCTCTGACTTCCCGAGATCTGTTTTCACATAACGTCAAAAAAAAGTTATTATTACCTTGTTCGATGACTCTTGATGTATTGCTGTAATTGCTTGAAGGAGAAATGAATTTTCCGATAGATCGTACGTTCTCAAATTTAACGTAGATATCACGTTGCAAAAGACAAGAAATCCACACTAAATTATTAACTGAAAGTTTTTCTTCTTTCATGAACTGTATTCTTTTATTAAACTTTAACAAAATCACATTTATTTACTCACTCGATGAGACGAGAAATTTACTAATGACTCTATCACTAATCACTATTAATTAATGTCGAATAATAATTGATGGCGATTAAAAATCACTCGATGAAAGAAACACGCGCGGACACGTTATTACACGACGCGATGACGCGACGACGCGACAATGCGACGATAATTACGACTCGGCGACTGCAAGCAGTTTTTTGTCATAGTAGGTTGCGGTAGGTTAAGGTACTATTGGCGCTATTGAACGCGATCATGTGTTCGATTGAAGAATGCGGTAAACATAATAAACATTTAACATATTAATATTATTATTATGTTAAATAATAAATAATATTAATGTGTTAAATGTTTATTATGTTTACCGCATTCTTCAATCGAACACATGATCGCGTTCAATAGCGCCAGTAGTACCTTAACCTACCGCAACCTACCATGACAAAAAACTGCTTGCAGTCGCCGAGTCGTAATTATCGTCGCATTGTCGCGTCGTCGCGTCGTCGCGTCGTCGCGTCGTGTAGTAACGTGTCCGCGCGTGTTTCTTTCATCGAGTGATTTTTAATCGCCAACAATTATTATTCGACAGTGATAAATAGTGATTAGTGATAGAGTCATTAGTAAATTTCTCGTCTCATCGAGTGAGTAAATAAATGTGATTATGTTAAAGTTTAATAAAAGAATACAGTTCATGAAAGAAGAAAAACTTTCAGTTAATAATTCAGTGTGGATTTCTTGTCTTTTGCAACGTGATATCTACGTTAAATTTGAGAACGTACGATCTATCGGAAAATTCATTTCTCCTTCAAGCAATTACAGCAATACATCAAGAGTCATCGAACAAGGTAATAATAACTATTTTTTGACGTTATGTGAAAACAGATCTCGGGGAGTCAGAGGGACAATGTGTTAAAGGAAATTCCTGAAAAGAGAGGGGTTTTTAGTGGGTAGGGAGTACCGAGTTGGTAATTCGACTTGGTACTCGAGTCCCACATAACTCACTGGATCGACCGGTGGGTATGCATAAAATGCATTTTCCCCTCTCTCGTAAAAAAAAATTTACAGGTGAGTGAGCGAATGAGAGAGAGAGAGAGAGAGAGAGAGAGAGAGAGAGAGAGAGAGAGAGAGAGAGAGAGAGACAGACAGACAGACAGACAGACAGACAGACAGACAGACAGACAGACAGACAGACAGACAGACAGACAGACAGACAGACAGACAGACAGACAGACAGACAGACAGACAGACAGACAGACAGACAGACAGACAGACAGACAGACAGACAGACAGACAGACAGACAGACAGACAGACAGACAGACAGACAGACAGACAGACAGACAGACAGACAGACAGACAGACAGACAGACAGACAGACAGACAGACAGACAGACAGACAGACAGACAGACAGACAGACAGACAGACAGACAGACAGACAGACAGACAGACAGACAGACAGACAGACAGACAGACAGACAGACAGACAGACAGACAGACAGACAGACAGACAGACAGACAGACAGACAGACAGACAGACAGACAGACAGACAGACAGACAGACAGACAGACAGACAGACAGACAGACAGACAGACAGACAGACAGACAGACAGACAGACAGACAGACAGACAGACAGACAGACAGACAGACAGACAGACAGACAGACAGACAGACAGACAGACAGACAGACAGACAGACAGACAGACAGACAGACAGACAGACAGACAGACAGACAGACAGACAGACAGACAGACAGACAGACAGACAGACAGACAGACAGACAGACAGACAGACAGACAGACAGACAGACAGACAGACAGACAGACAGACAGACAGACAGACAGACAGACAGACAGACAGACAGACAGACAGACAGACAGACAGACAGACAGACAGACAGACAGACAGACAGACAGACAGACAGACAGACAGACAGACAGACAGACAGACAGACAGACAGACAGACAGACAGACAGACAGACAGACAGACAGACAGACAGACAGACAGACAGACAGACAGACAGACAGACAGACAGACAGACAGACAGACAGACAGACAGACAGACAGACAGACAGACAGACAGACAGACAGACAGACAGACAGACAGACAGACAGACAGACAGACAGACAGACAGACAGACAGACAGACAGACAGACAGACAGACAGACAGACAGACAGACAGACAGACAGACAGACAGACAGACAGACAGACAGACAGACAGACAGACAGACAGACAGACAGACAGACAGACAGACAGACAGACAGACAGACAGACAGACAGACAGACAGACAGACAGACAGACAGACAGACAGACAGACAGACAGACAGACAGACAGACAGACAGACAGACAGACAGACAGACAGACAGACAGACAGACAGACAGACAGACAGACAGACAGACAGACAGACAGACAGACAGACAGACAGACAGACAGACAGACAGACAGACAGACAGACAGACAGACAGACAGACAGACAGACAGACAGACAGACAGACAGACAGACAGACAGACAGACAGACAGACAGACAGACAGACAGACAGACAGACAGACAGACAGACAGACAGACAGACAGACAGACAGACAGACAGACAGACAGACAGACAGACAGACAGACAGACAGACAGACAGACAGACAGACAGACAGACAGACAGACAGACAGACAGACAGACAGACAGACAGACAGACAGACAGACAGACAGACAGACAGACAGACAGACAGACAGACAGACAGACAGACAGACAGACAGACAGACAGACAGACAGACAGACAGACAGACAGACAGACAGACAGACAGACAGACAGACAGACAGACAGACAGACAGACAGACAGACAGACAGACAGACAGACAGACAGACAGACAGACAGACAGACAGACAGACAGACAGACAGACAGACAGACAGACAGACAGACAGACAGACAGACAGACAGACAGACAGACAGACAGACAGACAGACAGACAGACAGACAGACAGACAGACAGACAGACAGACAGACAGACAGACAGACAGACAGACAGACAGACAGACAGACAGACAGACAGACAGACAGACAGACAGACAGACAGACAGACAGACAGACAGACAGACAGACAGACAGACAGACAGACAGACAGACAGACAGACAGACAGACAGACAGACAGACAGACAGACAGACAGACAGACAGACAGACAGACAGACAGACAGACAGACAGACAGACAGACAGACAGACAGACAGACAGACAGACAGACAGACAGACAGACAGACAGACAGACAGACAGACAGACAGACAGACAGACAGACAGACAGACAGACAGACAGACAGACAGACAGACAGACAGACAGACAGACAGACAGACAGACAGACAGACAGACAGACAGACAGACAGACAGACAGACAGACAGACAGACAGACAGACAGACAGACAGACAGACAGACAGACAGACAGACAGACAGACAGACAGACAGACAGACAGACAGACAGACAGACAGACAGACAGACAGACAGACAGACAGACAGACAGACAGACAGACAGACAGACAGACAGACAGACAGACAGACAGACAGACAGACAGACAGACAGACAGACAGACAGACAGACAGACAGACAGACAGACAGACAGACAGACAGACAGACAGACAGACAGACAGACAGACAGACAGACAGACAGACAGACAGACAGACAGACAGACAGACAGACAGACAGACAGACAGACAGACAGACAGACAGACAGACAGACAGACAGACAGACAGACAGACAGACAGACAGACAGACAGACAGACAGACAGACAGACAGACAGACAGACAGACAGACAGACAGACAGACAGACAGACAGACAGACAGACAGACAGACAGACAGACAGACAGACAGACAGACAGACAGACAGACAGACAGACAGACAGACAGACAGACAGACAGACAGACAGACAGACAGACAGACAGACAGACAGACAGACAGACAGACAGACAGACAGACAGACAGACAGACAGACAGACAGACAGACAGACAGACAGACAGACAGACAGACAGACAGACAGACAGACAGACAGACAGACAGACAGACAGACAGACAGACAGACAGACAGACAGACAGACAGACAGACAGACAGACAGACAGACAGACAGACAGACAGACAGACAGACAGACAGACAGACAGACAGACAGACAGACAGACAGACAGACAGACAGACAGACAGACAGACAGACAGACAGACAGACAGACAGACAGACAGACAGACAGACAGACAGACAGACAGACAGACAGACAGACAGACAGACAGACAGACAGACAGACAGACAGACAGACAGACAGACAGACAGACAGACAGACAGACAGACAGACAGACAGACAGACAGACAGACAGACAGACAGACAGACAGACAGACAGACAGACAGACAGACAGACAGACAGACAGACAGACAGACAGACAGACAGACAGACAGACAGACAGACAGACAGACAGACAGACAGACAGACAGACAGACAGACAGACAGACAGACAGACAGACAGACAGACAGACAGACAGACAGACAGACAGACAGACAGACAGACAGACAGACAGACAGACAGACAGACAGACAGACAGACAGACAGACAGACAGACAGACAGACAGACAGACAGACAGACAGACAGACAGACAGACAGACAGACAGACAGACAGACAGACAGACAGACAGACAGACAGACAGACAGACAGACAGACAGACAGACAGACAGACAGACAGACAGACAGACAGACAGACAGACAGACAGACAGACAGACAGACAGACAGACAGACAGACAGACAGACAGACAGACAGACAGACAGACAGACAGACAGACAGACAGACAGACAGACAGACAGACAGACAGACAGACAGACAGACAGACAGACAGACAGACAGACAGACAGACAGACAGACAGACAGACAGACAGACAGACAGACAGACAGACAGACAGACAGACAGACAGACAGACAGACAGACAGACAGACAGACAGACAGACAGACAGACAGACAGACAGACAGACAGACAGACAGACAGACAGACAGACAGACAGACAGACAGACAGACAGACAGACAGACAGACAGACAGACAGACAGACAGACAGACAGACAGACAGACAGACAGACAGACAGACAGACAGACAGACAGACAGACAGACAGACAGACAGACAGACAGACAGACAGACAGACAGACAGACAGACAGACAGACAGACAGACAGACAGACAGACAGACAGACAGACAGACAGACAGACAGACAGACAGACAGACAGACAGACAGACAGACAGACAGACAGACAGACAGACAGACAGACAGACAGACAGACAGACAGACAGACAGACAGACAGACAGACAGACAGACAGACAGACAGACAGACAGACAGACAGACAGACAGACAGACAGACAGACAGACAGACAGACAGACAGACAGACAGACAGACAGACAGACAGACAGACAGACAGACAGACAGACAGACAGACAGACAGACAGACAGACAGACAGACAGACAGACAGACAGACAGACAGACAGACAGACAGACAGACAGACAGACAGACAGACAGACAGACAGACAGACAGACAGACAGACAGACAGACAGACAGACAGACAGACAGACAGACAGACAGACAGACAGACAGACAGACAGACAGACAGACAGACAGACAGACAGACAGACAGACAGACAGACAGACAGACAGACAGACAGACAGACAGACAGACAGACAGACAGACAGACAGACAGACAGACAGACAGACAGACAGACAGACAGACAGACAGACAGACAGACAGACAGACAGACAGACAGACAGACAGACAGACAGACAGACAGACAGACAGACAGACAGACAGACAGACAGACAGACAGACAGACAGACAGACAGACAGACAGACAGACAGACAGACAGACAGACAGACAGACAGACAGACAGACAGACAGACAGACAGACAGACAGACAGACAGACAGACAGACAGACAGACAGACAGACAGACAGACAGACAGACAGACAGACAGACAGACAGACAGACAGACAGACAGACAGACAGACAGACAGACAGACAGACAGACAGACAGACAGACAGACAGACAGACAGACAGACAGACAGACAGACAGACAGACAGACAGACAGACAGACAGACAGACAGACAGACAGACAGACAGACAGACAGACAGACAGACAGACAGACAGACAGACAGACAGACAGACAGACAGACAGACAGACAGACAGACAGACAGACAGACAGACAGACAGACAGACAGACAGACAGACAGACAGACAGACAGACAGACAGACAGACAGACAGACAGACAGACAGACAGACAGACAGACAGACAGACAGACAGACAGACAGACAGACAGACAGACAGACAGACAGACAGACAGACAGACAGACAGACAGACAGACAGACAGACAGACAGACAGACAGACAGACAGACAGACAGACAGACAGACAGACAGACAGACAGACAGACAGACAGACAGACAGACAGACAGACAGACAGACAGACAGACAGACAGACAGACAGACAGACAGACAGACAGACAGACAGACAGACAGACAGACAGACAGACAGACAGACAGACAGACAGACAGACAGACAGACAGACAGACAGACAGACAGACAGACAGACAGACAGACAGACAGACAGACAGACAGACAGACAGACAGACAGACAGACAGACAGACAGACAGACAGACAGACAGACAGACAGACAGACAGACAGACAGACAGACAGACAGACAGACAGACAGACAGACAGACAGACAGACAGACAGACAGACAGACAGACAGACAGACAGACAGACAGACAGACAGACAGACAGACAGACAGACAGACAGACAGACAGACAGACAGACAGACAGACAGACAGACAGACAGACAGACAGACAGACAGACAGACAGACAGACAGACAGACAGACAGACAGACAGACAGACAGACAGACAGACAGACAGACAGACAGACAGACAGACAGACAGACAGACAGACAGACAGACAGACAGACAGACAGACAGACAGACAGACAGACAGACAGACAGACAGACAGACAGACAGACAGACAGACAGACAGACAGACAGACAGACAGACAGACAGACAGACAGACAGACAGACAGACAGACAGACAGACAGACAGACAGACAGACAGACAGACAGACAGACAGACAGACAGACAGACAGACAGACAGACAGACAGACAGACAGACAGACAGACAGACAGACAGACAGACAGACAGACAGACAGACAGACAGACAGACAGACAGACAGACAGACAGACAGACAGACAGACAGACAGACAGACAGACAGACAGACAGACAGACAGACAGACAGACAGACAGACAGACAGACAGACAGACAGACAGACAGACAGACAGACAGACAGACAGACAGACAGACAGACAGACAGACAGACAGACAGACAGACAGACAGACAGACAGACAGACAGACAGACAGACAGACAGACAGACAGACAGACAGACAGACAGACAGACAGACAGACAGACAGACAGACAGACAGACAGACAGACAGACAGACAGACAGACAGACAGACAGACAGACAGACAGACAGACAGACAGACAGACAGACAGACAGACAGACAGACAGACAGACAGACAGACAGACAGACAGACAGACAGACAGACAGACAGACAGACAGACAGACAGACAGACAGACAGACAGACAGACAGACAGACAGACAGACAGACAGACAGACAGACAGACAGACAGACAGACAGACAGACAGACAGACAGACAGACAGACAGACAGACAGACAGACAGACAGACAGACAGACAGACAGACAGACAGACAGACAGACAGACAGACAGACAGACAGACAGACAGACAGACAGACAGACAGACAGACAGACAGACAGACAGACAGACAGACAGACAGACAGACAGACAGACAGACAGACAGACAGACAGACAGACAGACAGACAGACAGACAGACAGACAGACAGACAGACAGACAGACAGACAGACAGACAGACAGACAGACAGACAGACAGACAGACAGACAGACAGACAGACAGACAGACAGACAGACAGACAGACAGACAGACAGACAGACAGACAGACAGACAGACAGACAGACAGACAGACAGACAGACAGACAGACAGACAGACAGACAGACAGACAGACAGACAGACAGACAGACAGACAGACAGACAGACAGACAGACAGACAGACAGACAGACAGACAGACAGACAGACAGACAGACAGACAGACAGACAGACAGACAGACAGACAGACAGACAGACAGACAGACAGACAGACAGACAGACAGACAGACAGACAGACAGACAGACAGACAGACAGACAGACAGACAGACAGACAGACAGACAGACAGACAGACAGACAGACAGACAGACAGACAGACAGACAGACAGACAGACAGACAGACAGACAGACAGACAGACAGACAGACAGACAGACAGACAGACAGACAGACAGACAGACAGACAGACAGACAGACAGACAGACAGACAGACAGACAGACAGACAGACAGACAGACAGACAGACAGACAGACAGACAGACAGACAGACAGACAGACAGACAGACAGACAGACAGACAGACAGACAGACAGACAGACAGACAGACAGACAGACAGACAGACAGACAGACAGACAGACAGACAGACAGACAGACAGACAGACAGACAGACAGACAGACAGACAGACAGACAGACAGACAGACAGACAGACAGACAGACAGACAGACAGACAGACAGACAGACAGACAGACAGACAGACAGACAGACAGACAGACAGACAGACAGACAGACAGACAGACAGACAGACAGACAGACAGACAGACAGACAGACAGACAGACAGACAGACAGACAGACAGACAGACAGACAGACAGACAGACAGACAGACAGACAGACAGACAGACAGACAGACAGACAGACAGACAGACAGACAGACAGACAGACAGACAGACAGACAGACAGACAGACAGACAGACAGACAGACAGACAGACAGACAGACAGACAGACAGACAGACAGACAGACAGACAGACAGACAGACAGACAGACAGACAGACAGACAGACAGACAGACAGACAGACAGACAGACAGACAGACAGACAGACAGACAGACAGACAGACAGACAGACAGACAGACAGACAGACAGACAGACAGACAGACAGACAGACAGACAGACAGACAGACAGACAGACAGACAGACAGACAGACAGACAGACAGACAGACAGACAGACAGACAGACAGACAGACAGACAGACAGACAGACAGACAGACAGACAGACAGACAGACAGACAGACAGACAGACAGACAGACAGACAGACAGACAGACAGACAGACAGACAGACAGACAGACAGACAGACAGACAGACAGACAGACAGACAGACAGACAGACAGACAGACAGACAGACAGACAGACAGACAGACAGACAGACAGACAGACAGACAGACAGACAGACAGACAGACAGACAGACAGACAGACAGACAGACAGACAGACAGACAGACAGACAGACAGACAGACAGACAGACAGACAGACAGACAGACAGACAGACAGACAGACAGACAGACAGACAGACAGACAGACAGACAGACAGACAGACAGACAGACAGACAGACAGACAGACAGACAGACAGACAGACAGACAGACAGACAGACAGACAGACAGACAGACAGACAGACAGACAGACAGACAGACAGACAGACAGACAGACAGACAGACAGACAGACAGACAGACAGACAGACAGACAGACAGACAGACAGACAGACAGACAGACAGACAGACAGACAGACAGACAGACAGACAGACAGACAGACAGACAGACAGACAGACAGACAGACAGACAGACAGACAGACAGACAGACAGACAGACAGACAGACAGACAGACAGACAGACAGACAGACAGACAGACAGACAGACAGACAGACAGACAGACAGACAGACAGACAGACAGACAGACAGACAGACAGACAGACAGACAGACAGACAGACAGACAGACAGACAGACAGACAGACAGACAGACAGACAGACAGACAGACAGACAGACAGACAGACAGACAGACAGACAGACAGACAGACAGACAGACAGACAGACAGACAGACAGACAGACAGACAGACAGACAGACAGACAGACAGACAGACAGACAGACAGACAGACAGACAGACAGACAGACAGACAGACAGACAGACAGACAGACAGACAGACAGACAGACAGACAGACAGACAGACAGACAGACAGACAGACAGACAGACAGACAGACAGACAGACAGACAGACAGACAGACAGACAGACAGACAGACAGACAGACAGACAGACAGACAGACAGACAGACAGACAGACAGACAGACAGACAGACAGACAGACAGACAGACAGACAGACAGACAGACAGACAGACAGACAGACAGACAGACAGACAGACAGACAGACAGACAGACAGACAGACAGACAGACAGACAGACAGACAGACAGACAGACAGACAGACAGACAGACAGACAGACAGACAGACAGACAGACAGACAGACAGACAGACAGACAGACAGACAGACAGACAGACAGACAGACAGACAGACAGACAGACAGACAGACAGACAGACAGACAGACAGACAGACAGACAGACAGACAATGTATGTGTTTGCATGTGTGTCTGTATGTGTATAGCGATCAGCTGATCGTAGCAGACGCCCCGCGTAAGCTCCTGCGTCTGACGGTGAATCGCGCCACCTTTGCCTGCCTCTTGTATTCGACCCGTCATACGTTAACTACTTCCTTTAATAATTCAAAAACTAAGCTTCGGATGAAATTTTGCCGAAGGAAAAATCGTCTTAGAATTGATTCAAGAATATGTCATTTCAGGGACACAGGGGTTATTTTGAATCACCCTGTATATATATACAGGGTGTCCCATTTTAAAAAACGACCTCAAATATCTCCCGTATAATACGTTTTACAGAAAAATGTTTCAGACAAAAGTTGTATGGTTTCGAGGGGGCCATAAGATGGTATCATTAGTTTGACCTTGAAGAGTCATTTGAAGGTCACGTGAAGGTCAATTCAATTTTTTTAAATGGAACACCCTATATATTTTTGCACATTCTTGTAGCTCATCTCGAGAGCTTTCCAAAACACTATAATTAAGTTAGTTTTCATTAAGTACTTTCCGAGTTATGAGGCTTGAAATCATACCTGTGTGAACCTGGCACCCGACTTTTACAAAATTAATTTTTTTTTATGGAAAATGATAGCATTTTGTTTGTAGTTGTTTGTAGTAACGTTAATTTCGTTTGTTGTTCAATGGATTAAAAAATATAAAAATTTTTAAAAATGACGCACCCGACTTTGCGATATCTCAAATCCGCTTGCGGGACTCGATTCAGAATCGTTTGTAGTTGTTTGTAGTGCTTTTGCTTTCGTTTGTAGTTGCACCGTTGCCGAGAAATAATTATTTAAACATTTAGAAAAAAATAATTTTTTTTAATTTTAAAGATATCGCAAATCCGCTTGCGGGGCTCGATTCAGAGTCGTTTGTAGTTGTTTATAGTGCTTTTCGTTTCGTTTGTAGTCGAATGGTTTAAAAATTATAAACATTTAAACAAATGGCCAAGAGTGAACTTTTTTATTTATTGAGATATCGCAAATCCGCTTGCACAGTCTTCTTTAGAATCGTTTGTAGTTGTTTGTAGTGCTTTTCGTTTCGTTTGTAGTTGAACGGTTCAAAAATTATAAACATTTAAACAAATGGCCAAGAGTGAACTTTTTTGTTTATTGAGATATCGCAAATCCGCTTGCGCAGTCTTCTTTAGAATCGTTTGTAGTTGTTTGTAGTGCTTTTCGTTTCGTTTGTAGTCGAACGGTTTAAAAATTATTAAGAACAAATATGGAATTGGTAATTGCAAATTACATATTTTTTCTTAAAAACAACTGTTTTTTCTTTACACCAATCGATTCCTCTCATTATTTTGTACATAAAAGTATTAAGGTAAGATAATCGAAAAATGAATATTTTACTAGATATTTTATGGTTTATATAAAATTAAGAAATTATTTCAAGCCTCATAACTCGAAAAGTACTGAATGAAGAAATACTTTATTATAGTGTTTTGGAAAGCTCTCGAGATGAGCTATAAGAATAAGTAATAAAAAATAGAGGTTCCCATTTAAAAAACGGAAGTTGACCTTCAAATGACTTTGAAAATGACCTTTAATGTCGAATCCAAGGTCACTATTAGATAGCCCCCTTTGTTCCCTACAACTTTTATCCGAGTCGTTTTCCTTCAAACGTTGATCCTGAAAAGTTATGAGGGTGGAACTTTTAAAATGGGACACCCTGTATATACAGGGGGCATTTATAATGACACAAGCAATTTTTTTGAAAACGAAGCGAGATATAAAAAAATGTTTCAGACAAAAGTTCTATGACTTGAAGAGGGACATAAGAGGGTGCCATTAGTTTGACATTGAAGAGTCACCTGAAGATCACGTAAAGGTCACCTCCAACTTTCTAAACGAGACACCCTATATATTTTTGCATATTTTTGTAGCTTCTCTCGAGAGTTTTCCAAAACACTATAATAAAGTATTTCTTCATTTAGTACTTTTCGAGATATGAGGCTTGAAATAATTTCTTAATTTTATATAAACCATAAAATGTCTAGTAAAATATTCATTTTTCGATTATCTTACCTTAATACTTTTATGTACAAAATATTGAGAGGAATCAATTGGTGTAAAGAAAACACACAGTTGTTTTTAAGAAAAAATATGTAATTGTTAATTGCAAATTACATATTTTTTCTTCGAAACAATTATGTATTTTCTTTACATCAATTGATTCCTCTCATTATTTTGTACATAAAAGTATTAAGGTAAGATAATCGAAAAATAAATATTTTACTAGATATTTTATGGTTTATGTAAAATTAAGATATTATTTTAAGTCTCATAACTCGAAAAGTACTCAATGAAAAAATACTTTATTATAGTGTTTTGGAAAGCTGTCGAGGCAAGCTATAAGAATATGCAAAAGTATATAAGGTGTTCCATTTTAAAAAGTTGGAGGTGACCTTCAGGTAACTCTTCAAGGTCAAACTAATGGCACCATCTTATGTCTCCCTTCAAGCCATACAACTTTTGTCTAAAACATTTTTTTATATCTCGCTTCGTTTTCGAAAAAATGGCTTGTGTCACTATAAATGCCCCACCCTGTATATATATATATATATATATATATATATTGCGACGTATTTTTCAATTTCAAAGAGTTTTCCTCGGATGGAAGAGAGAAATTTGGGGAACGGAAACGTCGTCAAAAAGAGAGAGCGGGAAAAGATACTCGCGTTCGGGGGAGCCGGGATGGAGGGAGTTCCTGCGCGAGCCGCGGCGAAGCGGAGGCCGTTGCCGATATCTCGAAGTGGGCGCCAGATACGGTCTTTTACGTATTAATTCGCGAAACGCGAAATTCGCGACAAACACGAGCCTTTTTCGCCACGGGCCGACTAACTCGCCTAACGGTAAAGGGTCAGGGTTAGGGGAAAGTTTGCTATAATCCTTGATTACGAGGCTCCTCGAAATTGGAAAGATCGGGCAGGCGAGACAATTCAACAATCATAGCCGACATCTAAATAAATTACGCGAATTTAGAATAAAGAGAAATAACAAATTTATTCAAGGAAAGAAATATATAAAAAAAAAAGAATATAAAGAATATAAAGTAAAAGAAATAACGAATCAAGAAAGAAATAATAATAATATAAATTAACAAATCTGAATTAACGAAATATAACTGCGGTTAACATAACTTCAAAAATTTGAAATCACGAAATATATAACGGATAATTCCTCGATAGAGGTGATAAGAATAACAACACGAAATCGAGACCCTAAGAAAGCGCTGATATATGTAATTCTCCTGGCTCGTTTTTATGGCCAGACTTTGCGAGGCCGAACGGCGTTTCGAAAACGTAACGGAAATTTCGACGATCTTATCGACGACTCAATTTTACAGATCTTTTTACATTATTCTTTCACTCGCTCTTTTGGTCAACGACAATATGTTCGAAAAGAGGCTTAATAATTGAGCGCGAATAATTCAACAATTTGCGAAGACGGGAAATCTCGCTTGCGACGAACACGGTCGATGCGATCGATATTCGATAGCCGTCGGACGCCGCTTACTTTCCTTTCGGCGTAACGCCTTTTTACTCACGCGCAGTTCTCGAATTTCGGCGATTTCTTAATTTATCGTAAGTTATCTCACACCGCGGCACATTCACACGCACGACAAATATCTCGACATAAGCGCAAATCATACACGTAACGAGCGCAACAAGGACAGCACGACATTTGCAACGTCACGATACGCACACGGTCACACATTCACGTACACGCTAATTAATAACGAAAGTCGCACGAAGACTGATTGCGGGGATGTCTTACGCGGCGCCGACAATTCTTTTCGACCGCACGGAAGGCGAATGCAATCCCCCGCGATTTACCGCGCACGTGGTCGATATACGAGAGCCGGTCGCTACGCGTTTTACAACACCCCGAATTCCGAAGAAAGACAAACAGTTCCTTATCGACTACGGCCGATGTTACGATCGTCCTTGATGCCTCGGTCATTTGTCTTCCCGAGATACACGAAAATTGAAAGCTCGGTACAAAGACCGAGCGACAACGAGACATGAAAATGGCGACGGCGACAGAGCGGCCGGTCCGCGGACGGAATCGCGTACGTGGCTCACAAATTAGCAATGGGCAACCTCACCGATATTTACTCCCGTGGGCCGGGGATGTGATCCTCGGCTCGTCCTCTCGCCAATTCCGGCTGCGACTCTCCTCACGAGAATTTCCACGATACCAGACTTTACAAGCGACGATTACTCGACATGAGTATCCGCACCAGAATGTCTCCCTGGATCTCGCGATCCAGGGTCGATCGCGGCCTCACTCCTGCGCGCAAGGGTGCGCGGATTCGCGGCCAATAGCGCCGCGACACGCGAGATATTAATGCGCCCCGCAACAACGCCGTATCGGGGGCCGTAATGGCCCCGATAATTCGAAAATCTTCATGTCGGCGACGCTGTTACCGGTGGTCTTCTTGAGGCCGATCTTTCGTCCTCCGTCTTCGGAGGATAGCGCCGACCGGGCCCTGTGATTCCGGCCCGAGACAGCTGTTTCGTTGAGGCTTTTCCTCCTTTAATTGCAGGGGGCGAATTCCACCAATGACTCTGCGCGTTCCTGATCCTCGGGCGCTATCTCCGCTCTCGACTCGAAGGCTTTAAGCGCCGTGCCGGTGGTCGCTAAAAGATTCCTCTTCTTTTTCTTCCGGTTGTTTTCCGGCGGGTGGCACGACGTACAAAATAGTAAAAAAAAATTACGATTAGAAAAAGGCGAAATTACAATGATAGCTCGTCTCTCCGGAGATCATGATACGGCTCTCGTTATCTTTTTCTGGCGCGGCCGCTCGGCTCGCGCCCCGTCAAGATATTCGGAGCGGATACGCGCGTCGGGACGGCAACGTCACAATATATATATACATACATACATACATACATATTATAAACATATCATACGATAAAAAAGCTGTAAGAGAGAAACATTGAGCGCATATCGAGATATCGAGGAGCGAGCAGCGTGTAGCGTCGCGCGTCGGCCGTCGCTTTCGTTGGTAGAAGCCAGAAAACAGTACTCTATCCTTTTCCACTAACCGAAGCTAGCCGAAATGCCGAGCACACGTACGCTTACGCTCACATACTCGTTAGCCTCTCCACGTGTTGTATGTTGCTTGCGGCGGAGATCTGCAGCTTTGGGCCAAGCTTTTGACCCGTCCAGCAAAGCTGCCAGATCTTCTCCGTAAGCAACATGCAACGCGCAGTGGAGGGGCTAACGAGGATGTGAGCGTAAGCGTACCTGTGAGCTCGGCGCTTTGGCTAGCTTCGGATAGTAGAAAAGGACAGAATGCAGTCTTCTGTCTCTTTCCTACCAAGCTGGCACTGAAAGACGGGCGACGCGCGACGCTGTTCGCTTCGCGATATCTCAATGCGTGCGACAACGTTAAATGTTTTTCCCTTATAGCTTTTTATATTATACACATATTTATCAACTGATAAATATATTATACATTTATCAGTTGTAAGAAAATATCGATATTTTTTTTCATGTGAAAAATTAAATGGCATAATTCTTATAAACAAATGTATATATATATATATATATATATATATATATATATATATATACAGGGTGATTCTAAATAACTTTATGCTTTTGCAAAAACATAATCTTGACCGAATTCTAAGACGATTTTTCCTTTGGCAAAATATCATCCGAAGCTTAGTTTTTGAATTATTAAAGGAAGTAGTTAACGTATGACGGGTCGAATACAAGAGGCAGGCAAGGGTGACGCGATTCACCGTCAGACGCGGGTGCTTACGTGGGGCGCCTGCTGCGATCAGCTGGTCGCTATACACATACAGACACACATGCGAACACATACATTCTCTCTCTGTCTGTCTGTCTGTCTGTCTATCAGTCTGTCTGTCTGTCTGTCTGTCTGTCTCTCTCTCTCTCTCTCATTCGCTCACTCACCTGTAATTTTTTTTTTTTTACGAGAGAGGGGAAAATGCATTTTATGCATACCCACCGGTCGATCCAGTGAGTTATGTGGGACTCGAGTACCAAGTCGAATTACCAACTCGGTACTCCCTACCCACTAAAAACCCCTCTCTTTTCACGAATTTCCTTTGACACACTGTCCCTCTGACTTCCCGAGATCTGTTTTCACATAACGTCAAAAAATAGTTATTATTACCTTGTTCGATGACTTTTGATGTATTGCTGTAATTGCTTGAAGGAGAAATGAATTTTCCGATAGATCGTACGTTCTCAAATTTAACGTAGATATCACGTTGCAAAAGACAAGAAATCCACACTAAATTATTAACTGAAAGTTTTTCTCCTTTCATGAACTGTATTCTTTTATAAACTTTAACGTAATCACATTTATTTACTCACTCGATGAGACGAGAAATTTACTAATGACTCTCACTAATCACCATTAATCACTGTCGAATAATAACTGTTGGCGATTAAAAATCACTCGATGAAAGAAACACGAGCGGACACGTTACTACACGACGCGACGACGCGACAATGCGACGATAATTACTCGGCGACTGCAAGCAGTTTTTTGTCATGGTAGGTTGCGGTAGGTTAAGGTACTACTGGCGCAATCGAACGCGATCATGTGTTCGATTGAAGAATGCGGTAAACATAATAAACATTTGACATATTAATATTATTATTATCATGAATGTGTGTGATATCCATACATCGTATGATATCTATTTAAAAATTAATTAGATTAAATAAGTGTTTTTAAAATATTTATTACTTTTACTATTATCATACAAAATATTAATATTAAATATTTATTTAAGATAATAGTAAAAGTAATAAATATTTTAAAAACACTTATTTAATCTAATTAATTTCATTAGCACATTATTCAACGTAGCAGCGCTAAGTTTTTTAACTACAATTTTTTTATATTTATTAATTTTTAATTTTTATATAAATTTTTATTTATTTCTTTATTAATTTCTAATTTTTAATTTTTTTAATAATTTTTAATTTTGTATTTTGTATTATCATTTCCTTTTTTTTTTTAATTAAATTTTTCAGGATATATGCATATGATTATTGCAATGTATATGATTGTTCATATTTTCAACGATTTTTTATAATAGATATATTACAATTCATTTAATATCATTTTTCTTTTAATATTGGAAATAAAAAAGAAATGTATATTTTATAGTGAACATTTTTATTCAGTTGGCGCAACTTTTTAATATTATTTGTAGGAAATTAAAACAATTATTTTGTACAATTTTTTTTAGTTAAAATATTTTAAGTTTTTATTTTCAATTAGCGTAATTTTTGGATATCATCATTTTTCTAGGATATAATGTAGAAAATTAAAACAACTATTTTGTATAACTTTTTTTGATTAAAATATTTTTATAAGTTTTTATTTTCACTTAGCGCAATTTTTGATATCATTATTTTTGTAGGATATACAATTTTACACAAAATTAAAATAATTTGTAGAACAATTTTTTACGGTTTAAAATAACACTATTTTGTGCAGATTAAAATAACTATTTTGTAGATTAAAATAATCCTATTTTGAAGATAGGTTTTTTACAGTAGTTTTTTACAGTTTTAAAATAACACTATTTTGGAGACAGGTTTTTTACAATAGTTTTTTACAGTTAATAATACACTATTTTGCAAATACATATACTGTTTTTTACGCGGACTTAGCACCTTTTTTTACCTTTTTTTTAAAAGGGTAATTTTTTTAGGGATATCACTCT
Organism: Camponotus vicinus; assembly: GCF_025532165.1. NCBI lineage: Eukaryota > Metazoa > Arthropoda > Insecta > Hymenoptera > Formicidae > Camponotus > Camponotus vicinus. The sequence goes on along the minus strand of NW_028141976.1, from coordinate 273,769 downwards.
TTTTTGTACTATATGTTAAACATCTTTAAATAAATGAGCAAAGAACCCGCCACCACCTCCGTCATATTTCATTAAAATTCGACGGTCCTCTTTGCTTACTATATAGATATTCAGATCCTTCAAACTTCTTTGCTATTCTTATTGCAAAAATAACGGATAATTACAAATCAATATGTCATTAGAAATCTACATTTATTATTCACAATTAATACTTATACATCCATTAATGAATAATCGTTGCTTTGCTTATCTAATTTATCATTGAATATATAAATGGAACGGAGAAAAAGTGAGTTATTTAATTCTATTTTTAATAGTAAGGAAAATAAAGACGAATTATCAAGAGACACGGTAGTGTTGGCAACTTACCTAAATATTTTTTCACAGTTCATAAATAATGCAGAATATGAAGCAGTCTTCACGAAATTATTGTTGATACATTACAACATTCTTTTATATGGGACTGATCGAAATACAATTATTAAATAATTAAATATTAATCACAAGTTAGATATTACATAAATATATTTTTAATAAAGAATTTTTTAACTGCTTCTTTATTTTATAACTTTCGATATATATTATTTACTAGCCATCTTCTGTAAAAAAAGTAAGTAAACATTTTTAGCACCTCTAGGCCACTGTCTTTTTTTAACTTGAGCATCATTAGCTTCGATCCAAATATTAGATGTTCCTTCTCTGCACATACTTATATAATAATCTTCATCGATACTTGAGCCATGATCAAATATAGCATTCATCACTTTATACAACTGTCCATCTATTAATACTTTAGTTGTTGGAATAGCACTCAAATTAAAGTTGTGTGTTGCTTTCATTAATTTATTATCCTGTGATAAAAATATTAAACGAATCACAACTATCTTTTTTGTCAATATTATTTCATTTTTTAATATTATATTACTTTCAGTACAATATTCACACGATTCATTATGCGACTGACACCAATGTGAAAACGTAATATTTAACAAATCATTAAGATTATAATTTTTCTTTTTCAAGTTATTAATAGGAACAGAAATAATAATATTATTATCAACAATAGTTTTTGTATTATCACAAGTTTTACACCGTCTAATAGAAGTTATTTGATGCCTCACCAAACTTTTTATACAATCATATTTTTCGCAAAGAGCCATAAAAAAATCAGATGCATTTCGTTTTACGGGACTTGAAAAATATTCTCCTAAACATTGTCGTATTGCGTATGTATTTAGATTACATATTCCATTTTCATATCGATGCATTAACACACGTAAAACATCTGATTTATCACAATTGGACAATTGCTGCCTAATGGCATTTAAATTCAATAAACACTGTAATACTGCATTTGCATAGCATGAAACCTTATCTGTATTTTGGAAAACCATGCATGACCCAAGCAGTACTTTGTCGAACATTTTGATCTAAACTTGATTTTTGAACAGAAGCAACTACTTTTGGTAACGCCCATAAAACATCTTTCACTTTGTAATACTGTTCCTTTGACATGGCAATAATTTCTGCTTTTGGTTTGTGTATCTGTTTTAGACGATTATATTCAATAATTGCGTCTTCGCTAGCTATTACCGATGAAGGATCGAAGTTAATTAAATATAATCCTTCTAAAGATGTTACTCGCGATAATGCAACGTAAGTTTGGCCACAATTAAATACAGAGTTACCAATGTCCATAATAGCACTTTGCAAACTTAATCCTTGGCTTTTATGAATAGTGATGCCGTAACTCAAAGATAATGGAAATTGTTTTCTGACAACGTACGCTCTATCCACTACCTCAAATTTAACACTTACTCTTTCAATTAAATATTCTAAACCTGATGGTAAAAGAAGTTTGATCTTTTCTACGTAATCATTATCTTGTACAACTGAAATCACTTTAGCAATTGTACCGTTTACAAGACCCAAACTAGCATCAATATTACGCCGTATCATAACTTTCGCTCCAATTTTAATTATAATTTTTTTCGAAAGCCCAGCTGTTCTAGAATTATCATCATCATTATTTGATAATACTTTTAATACTTTCTTTTTTACATATGAAATACAGTCAATCGTGTCTTCAGCAATTAATATTATTTCTTTAGAAACAATGCGGCTTAACATTGCATCATTGAGAACATCACACATATGACAAGTGGGTAGTAAACAAACGGTGTCTGATGACAGATTGTTAATGAAAGTACATAACTCATTTAATCTAGATTCGAAGGAATCAGCTTTAAAAGAAATTTTTTTATTTTCCAGAATCTTACAATCAGATTTTGTTAGTAAACCGATACGAATTCTCGACAATAACTCGCGGTAAGAGTCATCTCCTTGCTGGCGCATATTAATTGTCAATTCATCATAGTCAAATAATGTAGTCCATAAATTAACCGCATTTAAGGAACTAAGATATTTAGCAATTTTTTCATTTGATAAATGTTTAAAAATAGGATCATCTACAGGAGGTAGTTGAAGCAAGTCTCCAAATAAAAGAATATGCTTTCGACCAAACCAACCATCATCGCAATCACTAGTGTCAAATATTTCAGACAATCGAAGATGTATATACATTAAAGTCAAATTAGATATCATTGACACTTCATCAATTATAAAAAGAATAACATCTTTAAGATCTGCTCGTAAAACTTTCAATACATGATCAGATAGTTGTTTATATTTAGGAGTATGATCATGTTCAACGGGTAATTGAAGCAATCTATGAACTGTCAAACCATCTATATTAAATGCTGCTATACCAGTAGGTGCTGCTACAGCAGTATCTTTGTTGAGATTTTGTTTTATCCAGCATTTAATAGTCTTGATTAAGAAACTTTTTCCAGTACCACCTTCTCCGCTAACATATAATCGTAATACTGATTCATCTGACTCTACAGTATTGATAACTTTATCGAATACACGTTTTTGATCCGTATTTAATTTTGCTATCATTTCAGATACATCAATTTCGCGAACTGCTTTATCACCAAGATCTTTAAAATCTTGCATTGCTTCACCAGCCTCTATATTTTGAACACCTATCGGATTTTCAGGATCATCCTGAGACTGTTGTTTTTGTAAATCGTCGTCTAGGCATTGCTGAACTAACTGTTTTGCGGTTTCAAATGCTTTTTGCAATTCTTCTAATTTTTCATGATATCGCAACGCTTCTACAAGATGCAGTTTTTCTTTGTGAAACGATTCGGCATAAGTATCGTCTCCGTTTCTAAGATCTTCTAATTTTCGCCATGGTTTAAACATAAGTAGTAACGAAAAGAAATAATTTTCTGGTTGTGTATTAACATTAACTTTATAATGATCAATAAGATATCCACGCTGTCGTCGCTTAAGATATTTACCATTATCTATTTTATAATACTCAACATACTTATTTTTAGGTTTGATCTTCGAGATATCATACCACTGTGCAAATTCATAAAGAGATATATTTTCTAGTTCATTTGGTCTATGTGGATAAAGATCATCTACTAAAGATGGATAAAATATATCTATAGATTCAGGATCAAGAGCTTCAATTTCCTTGCAGTTTTTTATTCTTTTACGTCGTATTTGGTTAACATCTAACCATTTGATAGTTGTATTTCGATCAGTTCCATACAAAGGAATACTTAACAATGTATCAGCAGCTTCTAGAGCTCCACATTCTCTATTATTCATAAATCGCAAACCCATATTCCAAAGACGACTTGCTAATGATTTGTTCTTATTATTTTCAATATTAAGAACAGAATCAGACAACTCACATTTTCCCGCTTTATTTATATATTTAGTAATGTACCAAGTAAGAAGCGATGATTTTTCACCAATAAATTGTATATCCATATTACCTTCCCATGCAGTAAGAAGAACAGGATTATAATCATTAATATTAACTTCATTATCCATTCGAGGAAGATCATAAAGCCTACTTTTATGTTTCAATTGTTTTCTACCTGCTATCGAAGTTGCCACATCTCTCATATTGAAAGTTTCAGTAACGGGAGGAAATCCAAAACGACATCGACGAATAACTTTACGTCCTACTTTTTTAGAGCGAAGACAATAATCGTTATGTTTATGTCGCTGATGCGTATCAACACGTTTATACAATAATGGTGAAATATTTTCATCTGGCATTTTGCAGCTTATATATTGTAAAATAAATTTGGAGACTTCTTCAATTGTAGATTCACCAAAAATCGGTGCATTTTTAATCCAAATTAATAAGTGGAAATGTTGTATACCTCTACCTTGGTATTCTCGTCGCCAAAAATAGTGCGTTACTTCTCCAATTGGATGATCTTTGGAGTTAATGAAGTCAAGCATTGCCCGAAATTTATTATCGAGAAACCTGGACGTTGATACAGAATCTTTAACAACAAGTACGCTAACGGATAAGGAAGCATCATGCCATCCATTTACTTCACGAATATATTCACCTAAATCTTCCCATAACCATTCACTCGGACTTAGTGTTAAAAACCATGTCGCAGGTCCGTAATGCTGCGTCATACACCTTAAATTACTTCTCGGTTTACGCCAATATTGTTCCGTATTTCGAAGTGTGGAAAATATTGTTGTTAGATCAGATTCCAACTGTTCTTTTGACATTGCTTCTAAATACTCTGCAGCCGTATAACGAACTTGAGGATTAGTTACATTCAATTTATGATAAATTCCACGGCTTAACTGACGCATATTCGCATTATTCAACAAATAAAATAAGTATTGTTGATTTAATCTGTACTGTGGATGTTTAGATGTCAAACGACATTTAATAAATTCATAATCATGAAGTTTAACTTCCCTAATCTCATGTTGTCCATTAATACCAAAAGGGTATAAATCTGGAAAACACATTAAATCTAAATCTTTTTCACGATTATCCAAAGGCGCATTCTGAATTTTTATCATTTGATACAAGTCTGTCGAAGTTTTATTTGCTTTCTTTTCATATAAGGGATAAATAGTATATTGTTCATAATAGCCGTCATTTTCATCAGTAACTTGAGTTAACATTGCCTTCTGCTGATCGTCTAATGTAACTTCTACATCATTTTTCGTTTCTTCTACCAGATTATTTAATGACTCATTGTCAGATTCGTCACCTAATATCGCTTCTGTCTCTTCCATTTGAAACTCTGAACTTTTTAATTGTTCTAAAATGTTTAATTCATTATGATCATTTGGCAGTATAATTTGGGAGTATAAAGCATTGTTGCGCTTTAACCACGTTAAAGCGTCAAATATTTTTTTAACATCAACCATCTCTTCCCAAATAATCTTTGATTTGGTCGGAATACCTCTAACTAAAATATATAATTCGTTATTAATATTTATTGGGTCAGTATTCAAACATAATTTATTCAACGTCTCCTGTAACGGAAGTGGTAAATGAAATGTTCTACCTTTAACTTTTTGTACCATTTGCCTTTGAGGCAACTTTTTATTAATAACAGTTCCCATTTTGACGACAGTTTGAAACGCTTTAGCTCTCTGTATAATCATTTTTTCAAATGTATTAAGAGATGATATTACTTTGGGTACATCATTTGTAAGGAGATTATTCAAGATGCAATACGCAGGCATTAAGCCTTTACGAAATTTACCTGCACAATAAGTACATATATATTGCGCATTATTTTCTTGTTGTTGTATATGTGCCATTAAACCTCTCCAACTTTGAATATTTATTTGTTCTCGAAGAATATTGACTTCAGAAACATTTCTCTTATAACACAATTTTTCGCATGATACGCAAGCATGCCGTGGTGTGTCTGTTGACCGCTTAACCAAGGCCTTAAACGCTTGATGATATTTAAAAATAATATCATCATCGCTCAGAATTGTATCTGCCTGTTGATGTTTGTACATATCTGCTTTTTCTTGTGCAGAAGTTACAATTTCATTTAATGTGTTTAAATCAGCATGAGTTAATGCTTCATCCAGATTATCCATCTTTCGATAAAAATCTGTAAGCTGATAAATTAAACGCTTAATATATCTTACTCGTGGAAAATGAGGCAATAATAGTTGAATTGGAAGAAACATTCCTTCGCAAAGTGTTAAATCAATATGGCAGCTACGCGTATGGCCCAATTTTTCATTTGAAATTTTCATAGTACATTTATGAATATTTTCTATCAATTTGGGTACATTCTTTAAAGTACATGTATTTATAGTTTCAAGAAATTTCTGATAACGATTAATTAAAAATGGATCGTCAGTTTTACATGAAGTATTGCACGACCACGATTTTTTCGCTTCTATTTCTATCAACGGTAATATATTTACTACTTGTCTTTCTGCATTCATTGCCAAAGGTTCCAATGCAGTTTTTATTAACGGTAGATTTGCTACTTTCTCTTCTGCATTCATTACCAAAGTTTCCTTTGAAGTTACATGACGATATGTAGAATCAATAAAATAGTTTTCAGATGAGGCTGTATGGCTGGATTCGCCACATAACACATTTAATTTCTCTTCAACTGTGGAACATTTTACGGCTTGAGTCAAACTTACTTCTGTTTTTTTTTTAATCAAAGATAACATTTTGTAAATATTACGAAGATAACTTCTTCTAACATGCATACACCAACGTACGATTTTTTCGGCTTTTAATCGTTTTTCGATATGATTTTTAATACCGAGTTTCTCAACAATATTTTTAGTAAATGTTTCTAAAGAATGCTGAAGTTTTATGGTGTTTTTCGACCAAAACTTTTCATATTTTTTTATAATTTTTTTTCCAACATCGTTATTTTTTATTGCAGATTTTTTATTTTTCTGATAATATCGTTTGTTATAAAGCCATTTGCGATTAGAATCTAATGCTTTTTGTCTGTCCTGTTCACGCTGAAAGTTTATAGAATAACATATGCGTTTTTGTTCACATTGTCTTACAGAATCCTGTTGATATCGACATCGTTTCTTACGGCGATTATTTTCTACATCTTGTTGATATCGCTGTTATTGTTTAGTACGATTATTTTCTAAATCTTGTTGATATCGACATCGTTTCTTAAGGCGATTATTTTCTAAATTTTGTTGATATCGCTATCGCTGTTTAGTACGATTATTTTCTAAATTTTGTTGATATCGACATCGTTTCTTAAGGCGATTATTTTCTAAATTTTGTTGATATCGCTGTCGCTGTTTAGTACGATTATTTTCTAAATCTTGTTGATATCGACATCGTTTCTTAAGGCGATTATTTTCTAAATTCTGTTGATTTTGACGCCGCTTTAATGCACGATTATTTTCTAAATCTTGTATATATTGATGTTGCTGTTTAACGCTACTATTTTCTAAATTTGTATATTGGATTGAAGGCAATTGTATTTTCATGCAACTATTGGTTATTTCTTCCTTAGATTGATTAATATCAGCAAGTTTTTTTAACTGATTTTCTTTTTGTTGCTTAGTTTCATCCTTTGTATATTGATGTTGCTGTTTAGCGCAGCTATTCTCCAAATTTGTACATTTGATTGAGAGGGATTGTGTTTTCATGCAATTATTGGTTAATTCTTTCTTAGATCGACGAATATCAGCAAGTTTTTTTAACCGATTTTCTTTTTGTGATTCAGTCTCATATTGCCGTATACTACGGGCACGAGCAGCTTCTATTTCTCTGAATTTTACTATTGCTAATGGAAGCACTTTTTGAGGAACATATCGTGGATCTTGAGGAAAATGTTCAATTATATTTGATTCAAAAATTTTTATCAAATGTGAACGCATTAAACTATGATTATATTTTACTCTTTCAGGTTTAATATTAAATAATAATGAAATCGCAAATGCTATTGCAAAAACACCACAATCGTTACCATTTGGTTGTTGTTGCACAGTAGGAAATCTAACAAGACATTTCTCAAAGTCATATGTTGGAAATAATCTTTTTAAAAATTGTTCATGATGCTTATGCAGTCTTTTAGAATTTAACGAATCATAAATAAATATATATTTTGTGTTATAGTAACTACATACCCAATATCCGTCAAACGGACCTAATGAACTATGCAATATTTGAATATGATTTTTATCTTTTGGCATAGATTGAATAGTATCAAGACACTGCACTCGCCAGGATTCGACAGGTGTATAATCTGAACAATTTTGTAAAAGATGACCAAAATGTTCCATATGAATGTCAGTTAACCAATTGCCTCGAATAATTATATCTTTTTCTCTAGGCATTAAGACTATTTGTTTGTTTATCTTTACAGACATTTTGTATATATAAAGTAAACGTTTTTTATACAAACAACAACTTTATATAGACTTTATAAAAACTTTATATATATTAGTTTTATTTATGTATAACACCTTTTTATGAGCACACAGCAACTCTATAACGGCGCACAGCAGCCTTTTATTGGCGCACAGCAGCCACTTTTTATAAGCGCACAGCAGCTCTATAACGGCGCACAGCAGCCGTTGTTTATAGGCGCACAGCAGCCTTTTATTGGCGCACAGCAGCCACTTTTATGAGCGCACAGCAGCTCTATAACGGCGCACAGCAGCTCTATAATACCGCACAGCAGCCGTTCTTTATAGGCGCACAGCAGTCTTATATAAAATAAGTTAAATAAAATTTTATACTTACCTCTATTCTCAACGAAGAAAAGTGAAAAAACCTGCGTAACACCCTATATAAATATCAGTATTGTACAGTATATCACATTTTCAACATCTTCCTTAATAAAAATAAAATACATATCTCTTTTTAATCCTTTAATCGTGCGATTTTTCACGAATCACGTGGAATTTTGAGAGCTCCTAATGAATTAAACGGTACATTCTCGTTTCGCAAAAAACTGAGTTTTTGCCAGAAAGATATCGAAAAGATTAAACAATTAAGTATTGTATTTTGTTAAAGATCGTGCGCAACGGCTGAAGGTTTAATCAATACTTTAAATATCCAATTCATAAGTTATATCACTTAAAATATATCCAATATATAGAAATTTAATTTTGCAATAAATTTTGCAACAAGCAAATGTATGTGCAATTTAAAATTATTTTAATAATTATTTTAATAATTATTTTAACATTATTTAATTCTAAAATACGTAAGATTTAAAATTCATTATAATTTATGAATTTAAATATTACAGGAAGTTGTTTTTAAGATAATGAAGCTATTACTTTTTTTTTGTATATTTAAATATATTGAAATTGTATGAAATTTAAGATTTGCAATTATAGAGATATATTTATAAAAATAGATATAAAAATATTGATCTTTTAAAAAATGTTTATAACTATTTGCACATTTAATTTCTAAATAGTATTTCGATAAAACTATAACAATATGACAAATTATCTTAGTAAAATATATTTGCAAAATTAAATTTACAAACACATTGCATCTGTATATAGTATTTATTTGTTAGACATAAATTATTAATGTATATACTTTTACATATGCAAAATAACTTGTATAATACATGCTTTACGAAATAATTTTAAACAATAAAAATCATAGAATATTTATGGAATATATTATTTAATAAAGGTATGTAGATAGGGTTCAAATGTATAAAAAGTAATGTGAAATGATTACTTGACGAATTACCAGAAGAATATAGCCACACTTCTTTATATAAGCAAATCCTGCAATATTTAAATTAGATAAATAATTTTGAACCCTATCTACATACCTTTATTAAATAAAAATGTTTATAATATATAGAAACATATTATTCTTATTGCTTTTCAACAAACTCAATTATTTTGTAAAGTATGTATTATACAAGTTATGTTGTATATGTGAAAATATATACCAATTTATAACAAATAAATACTATGGATACAATGTGTAAAAAATAAAATAAAGTAATTACCTAACTGAGTCCACAATAAAGTGTATAAACGACACTTGTTTGTAATCAAACTTCCTGTAATATTTTAATTAGATTAATAATTTTAAATTTTATCTACATACGTTTATTAAAACTAAACGAACAATATATACAGTTTTTGCAACTTTTTAACGGATAAAATTATTACGTAAAGCATTATGTAAAACATATATATAAGTTATCTTTTATATTTATTTCTAATAAATCAATACTACTTGTATGTATAAAAAGTAATGTGAGAGGTAATTACCTGATAAATTATCCAGAAATATTCTATATAACCAGTGTGTAATTGTGACACCAGTGTGATATTTGTTTATAACCAAACTTCCTGCAATATATAAAGTAGATTAATAATTTTGAACCCTATATCTATACATATGTTTAATAAAACTAAATAATAAATAAACAATACATATCATAAATATATCTTATATATAATTCTTTCTAGTTTCAAATAGATCAAAGTATTTTGTAACACTGCATATATCACAAGTTATTTTATATTGTTATGTATAAGATCATATGCATTAATGATTTATTTATATGTATTGATTTATTTATAATAAATAGTATGGATGTAATGTAAAATAATTACCTAATTAAAATATTAGAAATGTTATCCAAGAGAAAAATATCACGTTCTTATTACTCTTTAGCGCTAATATATTCACTTTCTGAACATTGGCAATAATATATAAACATATTACCAACAATATAGAGATTACAATAATATAATTATCACGCCCTCTATGATAACGTGAGCAGACAATGCATCAGTATTGTCAGATTTGGCGCTTAAAAACAAAGTGATGGGGGCGCGATCACCAAATCTAATAACATTTAATTTTATACGTGCAATTGTGTTTACGCAAGTGATTGCCGACTGAACAGATGGCCTTATAGAGATTCATTTCTAATTAGTTTTATGTTTATGGAATAAAAGGCAACCATTGTGCTTTCTCTTTGAGACACCTCCGATTAGACACAGTACAATTGGACACAACTGGCTTTCATTGGCTAATCGTGCTTGATCGTGCTACCCTAGGCATCGGTCGATATGATTGGCTGTGTCTAATCGTACTGTGTCTAATCGGGTAATCCCCTTTCTCTTTTGGTTAACCTCCTTTATAAGTACTTTATCGAGAGTCATCTACTTTTTACAATGGCTAATCGCAAAAGGTAAGCATGAATATAAATACATTATATATATATATATATATATATATATATATTATATAATAAATTTTATTAATATACAAATAATAGATAATATTGGTTAACCTTTATTTTAATCTTTTATCGTAATACACACATTATATGTTGCACGCGTGATACATATTATAAGAAAATATTAAAATAAAGATAAACCAAAACGTTATCTATCATTTTCATAAAAATATTTTATAATTTATATTATATATTTTCACTTCCAATAAAAGATAAAAACAAAAATTAATCACTTATCTATCATTTCTATAAAGATATTTTATAATTTATTATTTTATTATTTTATTAATCTTTTATTATAATGCATATGTATTGCATGCACAATACTTGGCTAATCTTTATTTTAACCCTTTATTATAATACATAAAATATATGTTATACGCAGAAATACATATAGTTATTCATCGCAATAATTAATGATTATTTTAATCCTTTATTATAATACATTTGTATTGTGCACGCAACATATAGCAATATAAATGCATTACAATAAAAGTTAACTAAATATTGTGCACGCAACAAATATGCACAATAAAAGATTAAAAATATATAAAATAATAAAATATTATAAAAGATCTTTATAGAAATGAAATAGTTTATCTTTATTTTAATTCGTTATTGTAATATGTATATGTTGTGCATGCAATACATATGTATTACAATAAAAGAATAAAATAAAGATAAATCAATACGTTTTCTATCATTTTTATACAAATATTTTATAACTTATATTATACATTTACAGTTCCAGAAACGAAAAAGAACCAGCAACAATTAATGATAATGAAACTCACAAAAGGTAAGCAATAATTATTAATAATATCTATAAAGATATTTTATAATATAATTTATTATTTTATATATTTTATTTCAATCTTTTATTATAATCTTCTATTATATATGTTTCACGCATGATACTGTTTAACTTTTATTTAAATGTCTTATTATAATTCATATATGTATTATACATACAAATACATATAATTACTCATCGCAATAACTTGTAATACAAAAATATTTTATATTGTACAATATATTTTATACATTTCTATTTTCAGATCTAACGAAAAGGAAAATGAAGAAAATCCTAAAAAGTAAGTGTAACACATTATATTATTATATTATTATATTATATTATATTATATTATATTATTAATACATATGCGTAAGAAATGATAGATAACAAGGGAATAAAAATTTATTTTACTATTTTTATTGTAATTCACTTATTGTAATTACTTATTTTTTATTGTAATTCATATTTGTGTTGCACACACAATACATATATGCATTACAATAAAAGATTAAAGTGAAGATTAATCATTTATTATCTATCATTTCTACTATCATTTCTAAACATATTTTATAATATATATTTTATATGTTTCCATTCTTTCAGAACCTACAATATGGAAGAAATGGAGCCAGAAATTGAATTGTCGTCCTTTTTACGCGTTGAGGCTGAAGCGGCTTTAAAAGAAAATATAATACTTAAAAAAAAATACAAAAATTAATGGAAACACAAAAATTAATGGAAACACAAAAAGAATCGCCGCCACCAACGATGGCATCACTACCACCGCCACTGCCGCCGTCAACGTCGTCACCGCTGCCACCGCCGCCGTCGTCACCGATAACGACAGCGGGGCAAGTAAGAGGTAAATAATTTTGAATTATATAATTGGCACGTTAATTATAAAGGAATCAGCTAAATGAATCAGCTATGTTAAAAGTTAATAAATCTATTACATTTTCAGATTTATGAATTTAACATTGCCCAAAGTATTTTTAGCCTTCTATAGAATTAAAATTTTTATTTTCATGAATTTTTGTGTCGTATAAATTATATTTTACAAAAGAAATTTTTAATTCACAAATAATTATTTTTATATTTTAAAAGGCTAAAAGTATTTTGCGTAATGTTAAATTCATGAATCTGAATGTACATATATTAAAATTAGATTTATTAACTTTCAATATAGTTAATCCGTGCAGTTCTTCTTTAAATATTATATTCAAATAAAATAACATTAAAATATTTCTTTTATTGTAGAACAACCGCGTGCACGATGGGCTAGAGCGGGACGATCGAGAGGACGAGCCCGAGGCCGAAGTTCCAATCCAAGAACCTCAGCCCGTTATAGAAATAAAATGTTTAATTTTTATTAATATTTAAATTTGTATGCGTGTGCGTGTGTGTGTGTGTATGCGTGTGCGTGTGTGCGTGTGCGCGTGTGCGTCTGTGCGTGTGTGTGTGTGTATCATTATAACATAGAATATTTTTTATAAATGTGTCTTTTTGTTTTTTCTTTCTATGCTTTGCATAAACTACTTTTTATTTTTCATTTCCTTTTGCAAAGCATAAGCTATTTTTAATTTTGAAAATTTAAATATTCTACGTTATGATGATATAAAAATATGTTTGTATATGTGTACATGCGTGTGCGTGTGTGTATGTAATATCATCATAGCATAGAGTATTTATTTTTTCTTTCTATGCTTTTGCATAAACTACTTTTCATTTTTAATTTTCTTTCGCAAAGCATAAATTATTTTTAATTTTGAAATTTTGAATTTCAATATTCTATGTTATAATGATTATATCAATTGCAATAAAATGAGCATTATATTTTTTCAATGCCATTGCTAGAGCTGTGATGACTATACCAGAACCACTACCTATTTCTAAACAAATCAAAGGTTTCATCGCATGCAGAATGTCTAAATCTTCTTCCAAAGCATCTACTAAAAGATACGAATCCTCAGAAGGATCATAAACTGTCTTGAGTTCTTCATCTGATAAATTAACTACTGGAGTTTCCATAATTTACAGTGAAAATTGTAAGAAATTTCTTTTATAAAACTTGCAAAGTAATCAATGTTAAGTAATAACAATCCGCTGCTTCAGCTCTATTTGACATATCCTATAACAAAGAGAATAGTTATGCATAAAAAATAATACTCTTCGCAACTTTTGTACGCAACTTGTAGTACATGATAGAAGCACAATTTTTTATAACATTCCAATAATTATATATGAAAATTTAAAATGATTTTCAAAATGCTCAAGAATTCTTGTAAAATAGGTAACAATAAGATATATATGTTGCTTGTGTAAGTAAATCGCAATTTTTTATCGTTACAATTCGATGAATAAACATATATTTTGCAATAAATAGTACGTACTGTGAAAGAAATATAAGAATAATAAATATACGTAAATTTGCAAGAAGAAACGCGAAAAATAAATGTTACTATTATTGCATGCGCGCTGAACAGAAAACTTGACGTCACCTTGTGGCGCGAATTCTCTCGTCCAGTTCACCTTGTGGCGCGAATTCTCTCGTCCAGTTGATCCACCGTAGGTTTCAAGAGACTCATAAGACCTTCCGTTAATGCATCCTGCGTCGGATTTTCGCAAAAGTCATCTATCTTGTCGTCGATAGATGTATTGTCACTCGCTGTGCCCACGTCCATGTTATAGCTGTAGTGAAGTAGACACTACCGTGTCTCTTGATATATATATATATATATATATATATATATATATATATATATATATAATCTGAAATAATAATATAGATACAATCTAATCTAAATATATAAATGTTATATGTATATTATTATTTTATATAATTACCTGAAGTGACACACTTAACCTTTTACAACATATTTATAAGCACCGTTAACGCCACAGAGCGCTACTAATGCTGCGTCGCGTGAATCACTGCTAGCGCATTCTTGTGGCAGACGTTGGAAACGTATTTCTGTATTTTCTTTGTTACGTTAAGAGGAGTTGATGACGACCATGACGACGTTTCTTAATCGAAATTTTCACATTTCAGACTTTGCATCATGATATCTCCGTTTACAGAGCACGTAGCGCAAAAATAAAAACACTTTTATTATTTAATTTAAACCCAAGCTATCGATTAATTCTACTAAGAACTCGATCCGTTGAGCGGTTATATGAGAAATAAAAATATCGAGTTATACTCTCAATCCGACTCGCGTAATAATACACGGAGTGCATTTTTGCTTACGCTGGGACTTAGCAAAGACACTACCGTGTCTCTTGATAAAATAATAATATACATATAACATTTATATATTTAGATTAGATTGTATCTATATTATTATTTCAGATTATATATATATATATATATATATATATATATATATATACAGGGTGACCCATTTTAACTTAGGCAGCCAAATAACTCGAAAAATAAGCAAGATAGAGAAAAATGTTTTAGACAAAAGTTGTATGGTTTCGAGGGGGCCATAAGATGGTATCATTGGTTTGACCTTGAAGAGTCATTTGAAGGTCACGTGAAGGTCACTTCAATTTTTTTAAATGGAACATCCTATATATTTTTGTACATTCTTGTAGCTCATATCGAGAGCTTTCCAAAACACTATAATTAAGTACATTTTCGTTAAGTACTTTTTGAGTTATGAGGCTTGAAATAATTTCTTTATTTTACATAAACCGTAAAATATCTTGTAAAATATTCATTTTTCGATTACCTTACCTTAATAGTTTTATGTACAAAATAATGAGAGGAATCAATTGGTGTAAAGAAAACACATAGTTGTTTCGAAGAAAAAATATGTAATTTGCAATTAACAATTCCATATTTTTTCTTAAATACAACTATGTGTTTTCTTTACACCAATTGATTCCTCTCATTATTTTGTACATAAAAGTATTAAGGTAAGATAATCGAAAAATGAATATTTTACAAGATATTTTACGGTTTATGTAAAATTAAGAAATTATTTCAAGCATCATAACTCAAAAAGTACTTAACGGAAATGTACTTAATTATAGTGTTTTGGAAAGCTCTCGAAATAAGCTACAAGAATGTACAAAAATATATAGGGTATTCCATTTAAAAAAATTGAAGTGACCTTCACGTGACCTTCAAATGACTCTTCAAGGTCAAACCAATGATACCATCTTATGGCCCCCTTGAAACCATACAACTTTTGTCTAAAACATTTTTCTCTATCTTGCTTATTTTTCGAGTTATTTGGCTGCCTAAGTTAAAATGGGTCACCCTGTATATATATATCAAGAGACACGGTAGTGTCTACTTCACTACAGCTATAACATGGACGTGGACACAGCGAGTGACAATACATCTATCGACGACAAGATAGATGACTTTTGCGAAAATCCGACGCGGGATGCATTAACGGAAGGTCTTATGAGTCTCTTGAAACCTACGGTGGATCAACTGGACGAGAGAATTCGCGCCACAAGGTGATGTCAAGTTTTCTGTTCAGCGCGCATGCAATAATAGTAACATTTATTTTTCGCGTTTCTTCTTGCAAATTTACGTATATTTATTATTCTTATATTTCTTTCACAGTACGTACTATTTATTGCAAAATATATGTTTATTCATCGAATTGTAACGATAAAAAATTGCGATTTACTTACACAAGCAACATATATATCTTATTGTTACCTATTTTACAAGAATTTTTGAGCATTTTGAAAATCATTTTAAATTTTCATATATAATTATTGGAATGTTATAAAAAATTGTGCTTCTATCATGTACTACAAGTTGCGTACAAAAGTTGCGAAGAGTATTATTTTTTATGCATAACTATTCTCTTTGTTATAGGATATGTCAAATAGAGCTGAAACAGCGGATTGTTATTACTTAACATTGATTACTTTGCAAGTTTTATAAAAGAAATTTCTTACAATTTTCACTGTAAATTATGGAAACTCCAGTAGTTAATTTATCAGATGAAGAACTCAAGACAGTTTATGATCCTTCTGAGGATTCGTATCTTTTAGTAGATGCTTTGGAAGAAGATTTAGACATTCTGCATGCGATGAAACCTTTGATTTGTTTAGGAATAGGTAGTGGTTCTGGTATAGTCATCACAGCTCTAGCAATGGCATTGAAAAAATATAATGCTCATTTTATTGCAATTGATATAATCATTATAACATAGAATATTGAAATTCAAAATTTCAAAATTAAAAATAATTTATGCTTTGCGAAAGAAAATTAAAAATGAAAAGTAGTTTATGCAAAAGCATAGAAAGAAAAAATAAATACTCTATGCTATGATGATATTACATACACACACGCACACGCATGTACACATATACAAACATATTTTTATATCATCATAACGTAGAATATTTAAATTTTCAAAATTAAAAATAGCTTATGCTTTGCAAAAGGAAATGAAAAATAAAAAGTAGTTTATGCAAAGCATAGAAAGAAAAAACAAAAAGACACATTTATAAAAAATATTCTATGTTATAATGATACACACACACACACGCACAGACGCACACGCACAAACTAATCATGGAAGAAGTAATGGAGTCAGTAATTGAATTATCGTCATCGTTACATGTTGAGGCTGAAGCGATTTTAAAAGAAATCATCATAACATAGAATTTTTAAATTTCAAAATTAAAAGTAGCTTATGCTTTGCAAAAGGAAATGAAAAATAAAAAGTAGTTTATGCAAAGCATAGAAAGAAAAAACAAAAAGACACATTTATAAAAAATATTCTATGTATGATGATACACACACACACATACACGCACACGCATACACATTTAAATATTAATAAAAATTAAAAATATTATTTCTATAACGGGCTGAGGTTCTTGGATTGGAACTTCGGCCTCGGGCTCGTCCTCTCGACCGTCCCGCTCTAGCCCATCGTGCACGCGGTTGTTCTACAATAAAAGAAATATTTTAATGTTATTTTATTTGAATATAATATTTAAAGAAGAACTGCACGGATTAACTATATTGAAAGTTAATAAATCTAATTTTAATATATGTACATTCAGATTCATGAATTTAACATTACGCAAAATACTTTTAGCCTTTTAAAATATAAAAATAATTATTTGTGAATTAAAAATTTCTTTTGTAAAATATAATTTATACGACACAAAAATTCATGAAAATAAAAATTTTAATTCTATGGAAGGCTAAAAATACTTTGGGCAATGTTAAATTCATAAATCTGAAAATGTAATAGATTTATTAACTTTTAACATAGCTGATTCATTTAGCTGATTCCTTTTAATTAACGTGCCAATTATATAATTCAAAATTATTTACCTCTTACTTGCCCCGCTGTCGTTATCGGTGACGACGGCGGCGGTGACGACGCTGACGGCGATGGCAGCGGTGACGACGTTGACGGCGGCAGTGGCGGTGGTAGTGATGCCATCGTTGGTGGCGGCGATTCTTTTTGTTTCCATTAATTTTTGTATTTTTTTTAAGTATTATATTTTCTTTTAAAGCCGCTTCAGCCTCAACGCGTAAAAAGGACGACAATTCAATTTCTGGCTCCATTTCTTCCATATTGTAGGTTCTGAAAGAATGGAAACATATAAAATATATATTATAAAATATGTTTAGAAATGATAGTAGAAATGATAGATAATAAATGATTAATCTTCATTTCAATCTTTTATTGTAATGCATATATGTATTGTGTGTGCAACACAAATATGAATTACAATAAAAAATAAGTAATTACAATAAGTGAATTACAATAAAAATAGTAAAATAAATTTTTATTCCCTTGTTATCTATCATTTCTTACGCATATGTATTAATAATATAATGTGTTACACTTACTTTTTAGGATTTTCTTCATTTTCCTTTTCGTTAGATCTGAAAATAGAAATGTATAAAATATATTGTACAATATAAAATATTTTTATATTATGTATTACAATAAAAGATTAAAATAAAAATTAATTCTTTGTCATCTATTTTTATTATATATTTCTATATTTTTATTATATATATGTATTACAATATGTATTACAATAAAGTGTTAAAATAAAAGTTAACCAAGTATTGTGTGTGCAATACATATGCATTATAATAAAAGATTAAGATAATAAAATATTAAAATAGATTATAAAACATTTTTATAATGAAATAATAGATTGTTATCTATCATTTCTATAAGAAATTTTATAATATTTTATTATTTTATATATTTTATTATTTTAATCCTTATTGTAATGCATATGAGTTGCACACACAATACTTGGTTAACCTTTATTTTAATCTTTTATTGTAATACATATATATGTGTTATACGCAGAAGTACATATAGTTACGTATCGCAACAACTAATGGTTAGTTTTAATTTTAATGGTCTATTTTAATTTTTTATTATAATGCATTTGTATTACGCATGCAACATATAGTAATATATATGTATTATAACAATCATTAGTTATTGCGATGAGTAATTACATGTATTTGTATGTATAATACATATATGAATTATAATAAGACATTTAAATAAAAGTTAAACAGTATCATGCGTGAAACATATATAACAGAAGATTATAATAAAAGATTGAAATAAAATATATAAAATAATAAATTATATTATAAAATATCTTTATAGATATTATTAATAATATCATTGCTTACCTTTTGTAGATTTCTAATGACATATTGATTTGTAATTATCCGTTATTTTTGCAATAAGAATAGCAAAGAAGTTTGAAGGATCTGAATATCTATATAGTAAGCAAAGAGGACCGTCGAATTTTAATGAAATATGACGGGGGTGGTGGCAGGTTCTTTGCTCATTTATTTAAAGATGTTTAACATATAGTACAAAAAAGAGTGATATCCCTAAAAAAATTACCCTTTTAAAAAAAAGGTAAAAAAAGGTGCTAAGTCCGCGTAAAAAACAGTATATGTATTTGCAAAATAGTGTATTATTAACTGTAAAAAACTATTGTAAAAAACCTGTCTCCAAAATAGTGTTATTTTAAAACTGTAAAAAACTACTGTAAAAAACCTATCTTCAAAATAGGATTATTTTAATCTACAAAATAGTTATTTTAATCTGCACAAAATAGTGTTATTTTAAACCGTAAAAAATTGTTCTACAAATTATTTTAATTTTGTGTAAAATTGTATATCCTACAAAAATAATGATATCAAAAAAATTGCGCTAAGTGAAAATAAAAACTTATAAAAATATTTTAACCAAAAAAAGTTATACAAAATAGTTGTTTTAATTTTCTACATTATATCCTAGAAAAATGATGATATCCAAAAATTACGCTAATTGAAAATAAAAACTTAAAATATTTTAACTAAAAAAAATTGTACAAAATAATTGTTTTAATTTCCTACAAATAATATTAAAAAGTTGCGCCAACTGAATAAAAATGTTCACTATAAAATATACATTTCTTTTTTATTTCCAATATTAAAAGAAAAATGATATTAAATGAATTGTAATATATCTATTATAAAAAATCGTTGAAAATATGAACAATCATATACATTGCAATAATCATATGCATATATCCTGAAAAGTTTAATTAAAAAAAAAAAAGGAAATGATAATACAAAATACAAAATTAAAAATTATTAAAAAAATTAAAAATTAGAAATTAATAAAAAAAAATAAAAATTTATATAAATTAAAAATTAATACATATAAAAAAATTTTAGTTAAAAAACTTAACGCTGCTAATTTCATTAACACATTATTCAACGTAGCAGCGCTAAGTTTTTTAACTAAAATTTTTTTATATGTATTAATTTTTAATTTTTATATAAATTTTTATTTTTTTTTATTAATTTCTAATTTTTAATTTTTTTAATAATTTTTAATTTTGTATTTTGTATTATCATTTCCTTTTTTTTTTTAATTAAACTTTTCAGGATATATGCATATGATTATTGCAATGTATATGATTGTTCATATTTTCAACGATTTTTTATAATAGATATATTACAATTCATTTAATATCATTTTTCTTTTAATATTGGAAATAAAAAAGAAATGTATATTTTATAGTGAAAATTTTTATTCAGTTGGCGCAACTTTTTAATATTATTTGTAGGAAATTAAAACAATTATTTTGTACAATTTTTTTTAGTTAAAATATTTTAAGTTTTTATTTTCAATTAGCGTAATTTTTGGATATCATCATTTTTCTAGGATATAATGTAGAAAATTAAAACAACTATTTTGTATAACTTTTTTTGGTTAAAATATTTTTATAAGTTTTTATTTTCACTTAGCGCAATTTTTTTGATATCATTATTTTTGTAGGATATACAATTTTACACAAAATTAAAATAATTTGTAGAACAATTTTTTACGGTTTAAAATAACACTATTTTGTGCAGATTAAAATAACTATTTTGTAGATTAAAATAATCCTATTTTGAAGATAGGTTTTTTACAGTAGTTTTTTACAGTTTTAAAATAACACTATTTTGGAGACAGGTTTTTACAATAGTTTTTTACAGTTAATAATACACTATTTTGCAAATACATATACTGTTTTTTACGCGGACTTAGCACCTTTTTTTACCTTTTTTTTAAAAGGGTAATTTTTTTAGGGATAGATATTACATAAGTAATTAATAAGTATATCGCACTAAATGTTTCTAAAACAAATGACTTATTATGCATACTTATTAATTTATTGGCCTATTATTTTTTTATTAATATTACTTCTTTAAAAAAATATGTATAATTTTCTCTTAGATTTTCAGTTTGTGTCACGTTCATAGAACTTCATTATCTGCGTTTTGTCTGCAATAGTGTGAAATTTCTTACTGGATTTTATTTTTTCATTGAAAAATGAGTTATTTTTTATTTTTTAAGTTGTTTTAGGCCCATAAAACTTTATAATTCAATATTTTGTTAAAGATTACACAAAATATTATCTGTAAATAAATCTATTTAGTAAAGAAAAATGACTACCTAATAAAGAGAATATAATACTCTTTAACACCAAAGTACTCTTTAACAAAATATTGAATTATAGAAGTAAAACAACTTAAAAGACAATAAATAATTCATTTTTCTTCTTGAAAAAATGAAATTCTTTAAGAAAACTAAGGAAACTATTCCAGTAAAAGCAACTAAATATTTGAAAGAAACAATAACATTCTTGAAGTAAAATAATAAAATTGTTTCAGTCCATAATGAAATTATTTGCATGAAACAACTAAATTATTTTTAACAACTCGATGTATTTTTTAAATAAATAAAACTATTATTTAAAGGAAAAATAAAATTATTGAAGGGAAATAATAAAATCATTTGAATCAATGATGAAATTGTTTATATGAAACAACTAAAGTAATCAAAGCAAAATGATAAATTTTTAAATAAAACATGAATATTATTTTGTGAAAATAATAAAATTGTTTGAAAGAATAATATAATTGTTGAGGTCAAACAAATGATAAAATTCTTTAAAATAATATTTTATTTAAAATAAACATATACGTTATTTGAAAGTCAAACAAACGTATTTGTTACATCAAACATTAGTTTAGTTGGACTATTCCAATGATTAAATTTGTTTGACTTTAACAAAATTTATTGAATCCAAAGAAACATTTTTCTCTGTGTAGAATAAATAAGATAGGAAAAATAATAAAAAGTTTATGTATTTTGAAAATATACTAACAATTTTATGGTAAAAGTATTTTATTATAAATTCATGATTTTCATGATTTACCATGAATTCAAGTCATGATTTTACCTAAAATTAAGTAAAAATTAGAATATTTTAAAATATTAGAATATTAGAATAAGAATATTTTCCATTTTCAGTCATGGATATTCGTAAATTTTTTTCTAAAGAAAAAACTTCACAAAGTATGAATCCAGAACCATCTACGAGTACATCATCGTTAAATGAGTTAGTGGAAATAGAAAATATTAATGAAGAAAACGTACAAAATTTGTTGATTCCCCCAGGAGATGTACCTCGAAGAGGAGAGCCAATAAAACAAGTGCATCTACATAATTATCCCAAACGAAATTCTCGTTCATTTCGAACTGAATGGTTTTCCAAATTTCAATGGTTACTATACACATATGAGAGAGATGCAGCGTTTTGCTATGCTTGTATGCAATTTGAGACACCTGGTAACAAAGAAAATATATTTACTAAATCAGGATTTCGATTATGGAAACATGCGTAAGACGCAAGAGGTTTTCCGAGACATGAGAAAAGTGGACATCATTTGCAAGCAATGACACTATGGCAAGAGAAGATGCACAGAACTGACACTTTTCAATCCATTTCCACCCTTGTTAATTCAAATGCCCTCGAAAAAAATCGTTATTGTATTAAATCTATTGCAGAAGATATTCAATTTTTAGTAATAAATGAACTTGCCTTGCGGGGCCATTTTAATATTGACAATGATGAAGAACAAGGCCTTTTTAAGAATTTGTTTGTATATACTTTGAAAAAAGACAAATATCCTTTGGAATGTCAATCACAAATCTCAAAAAATGCAACCTATTTATCTCCAGAAATACAAAATGAAATTATAGCTGTAATTACAGAAATTGTGCGAGAAAATATTGTTCAGGAGATAAACAGTGCCGATGTAAATCGGTTTACTTTATTAGAAGATGGAACGCGCGATAAAAATAATAGAGAAAATTATCAATTGCTATTAGATATGTAAAAGAAGGCAAAGTAAAGGAATCTCTTCTGATGTTAACAAGTACTACAAAATTAGATGCGGAGACATTTACACAAGAAACTTTAAAAGTTTTAAAAGAGAACAACTTAAATATAGATTACCTTTTAAGTCAGTGTTATGACGGGGCAAGTGTGATGAGTGGTAAAGTAGGAGGAGTTTCGGCACGTATTCAAAAAGCAGTTAAAAGACCATACCTTATACATTGCTTTAATCACAGATTGCATTTAATTGTTATAAGAACAATCTCCGAAATTACAATTCTAAGGCATTGTTTTGACCAATGTGTCACATTGCATGAGTTTTTTCACCATGCCAAGATAGCCCAATTATATAAGGGAAAAGAAATAGTGCGATTCTTAGAGCAGCGATGGTGCGGTCACTTGGCAGCGGCTAAAGTAATTCTTTCTAATTATAGTGAAATACTTAAAACATTGGAGGAAATTCCAAAAGAAAAGTTTAATGGTGACGACATAGCAAAAAGTGTAGGGCTACTTAATGTTATGAAAAAATTAGATTTTCGTTTTGCTATGGTTCTAGCAAATAAAATATTATTGATGCTGGAATCAGCCGACGCTGCACTTTAAAGCAGAAGCATTTTATTTTGTGAAGCTGTTGAAATAACAAAATCTGCTGCAAACCAACTGGCTCAAAAAAGAACTGAGAAAGATTTTATAATTCTTATGGATGCGCCTACAAATTTATTACCTAACTATGAAAATGTAGATGGAGCAAAAGGACGAAAAAAGACAAAAATTTTGAAAGATTTCATCGAAATGGAGACTTTACCAAGCACTAGTAGGACTTCTGATGAAGTTAATAATATTAAAAATAATTGTAAAATGTTATATTTCGAAACATTAGATATATTGCTATCTGAATTAAAGCGAAGGTTTGATAATAACGATAAATTGATAGAAGCAGTATCTAGTATAAGTGAATTCAACCTAGATAAACTCAAATATTTGTCCGAATTAGGTAAGTTTAAGTTTGTTTCAAGGTTGCTTGGATAAAATGGTTTTCAACTATTTTTTTTTTATTTAAGGGATTGTGTTCGCGAGCGAATCCGACAGTGGACAGTAGGAGCAGAAGGTCTTTCAGTAAAAAAAGTGCGCCACGTTTGACAAAACGAAAAGTGACATTTATTAAAGTCAAAAGTAAAAACAAGAGTGTTCAGTGCAGCGATTGAGTGATTCGCAGAACAGCGGTGTAACGGAGTAAGAGTTCCGCGATCTTCGCGAGCGGAATCGGGAGCGTTGCAGCGAGATAAGAGCGTTTTCCGAATTCGTAAGCGGTCGTATAATGCGGTTAATCAGCGGTTTAATAAAGAGATAGCGGAAGTCCGAGTGAGTAAGCGGTCGTTATAAGCGGTTTTACTATGCGGTTTAACTAAGCGGTTTAACAAAGCGGCGATATCGAAAGAACAGCGGACTGCCTCGATTTTTCGGTGGTCGGCCCTTTTATTGAGAGGCCCCATCGTCGCGAGGGCCAATTAATTTAAAGATTAGCGGTGACCTCAGGGCGCCGTGTGCGATAGGCGGCCGCTGAGGTCTGACGTGTGAAATTTTGCCGTGAGCATGCGCGAGTCAACTTTTGATCAGCTGATTCGCTCACAGCTGATCACGTCACGTGGTTGCGCATGCTCAGGCGACGCAAGCGTTGGAATGGCGGTTGGTATTGTTTTGCCAAATTGTTTGGATGAGATGACAAAACACGAGTAGACAATGATGATACATCTTTTTTTTTGACGACTCGAATCGTCCAGAAAGTTAGAGCGATACGAAATTTAGATTTTCGTTAATAATCTTTTGCTCAATTTCGAACAGATTGATATGCCTTCAAAGGAAGAATTAATAATGGTGAGGGAATATTTGCAAAGAAAACTTGGTGAAGATATATTTAAAACGTTATATAATCAAAGAGACGCATTCAAAAAAACTTATGAAATGTATGCGACAGCAGCAGTGTTTGGATGTTCGACGGCCGTAAATGAATCATCATTTTCTACCTTGACACAAATAAACAGACTATAAAGATATTCAATGTCGCACCAAAGAATGACAGATTTGATATTTTTAGCATTTGAAAAAGAAAAAACTAAAAATATAGATTTTGATGTATTCTTTAAAAAGTTTCACGAAAGAAAAAATGGAAAGTTACAATTGTTTTAGTGACACTCATTGTCATGCAATTAATGCAATTTGATCTGCAAATTGAATTTAATGCAATTTAAATTAGCTTTCTCGTTTCTTTTATTTTTTATGATAATTATACTTATATATAGTACGTATAGTAGATATTACTTACCAATGAAATGTTTTTTAAAACTAAATTAACTAAATTGACGACTCAAGCCCTGGCGAAAATAAATATCGGAGCGTAAGTCGAATGTAAGGAAAGAGTAACAGAAGTGTAAACGAAGCTTCTAGGAGGCGTAAATTGAAACAACGAAACGTAAATGAAGCGTTAACACTTCGTTTTCTCGATTATATGCTCATTCTCTCTCTTTTTAATCTCTCACTCACTACATATAGCTCAGCTTCATGCTTCGCATTACATGTTGCGTTTCTCTCTCTCTCTCTTTCTTTATCTCGCTCGTTCGCTCTCTCTCGCGCTCGCTCGCTCCTTCGCTCTTTCTCTATCGCTTGCTCACTCTCTCTCTCTCTCTCTCTCTCTGTTTTTTTGCTCGGTATTATATTCTTACATTCACTCATGTTATTTTTACTGTTTTTTTGGTTCTTATTACTCTATATCAAAAAAAGCTTTTTATATGTATGCATTTTTATTTTATAATATTAACAAAATATAAAATATTAAATGTGTCTCTCTTTCTCTCTGTTTTGTTATAATAAATACACCTATGTAATACAATTTATATATACTTTTTACATTTGCAGTAAGAATAATCTTTATGATAATTGATAACAATTCACAACTATTTACCAAGAATAAAGTTTAGTAGAATCAATTTACATCACAAATATATATATTAATAAAATCACTACTACGAATTACCTCAACATATGATATAATAATGAAATTTACAAGTTTTACTTTAAGAAAATTTTGTTTTGTTGACAAATATAAACTATATAGTTCTTATAAATTATAAATACATACTTATCAGCTATAAAAATCATGTGATTATTATTATTGTATTGTATGAAATAAATAATTAAAATAAAATTGAATACGCTTATACATGTTTAATAATATAAATTGATAAAATCTATCAAATTTTATTTTGTGTAAATTGATTCTATATACATTCAACTTTATTGTTCGTAAATAGTTGCAAATTATGATCAATTGTCCTAAACGTTTTTCTTACTGCAAATGTAAAAAATACATATTAATTGTATTACATAGGTGTATTTATTATAACAAAACAGAGAGAAAGAGACAAATTTAATATTTTATATTTTGTTAATATTATAAAATAAAAATGCATATATATATATATATATATATATATATATATATATAATTTAATTTTATATGGAGAAACGAGAATCAGAAAAGTAAAAGTGACATAAGCGAATGGAAGAATACCGGGCAAATAAACAGAGACAGAGGGAGAGAGAGAGAGAGAGAGAGAGAGAGAAGTGCGAATGTAAGAGAATGAAGCATGAAACTGACAAGCGCTACGTAGTGAACGAGAAAGATTTAAAATTTAACAATTTATTTAATTAAAAATGATTCGATTTATGTCGTGTTTGGTGTCATTTTAATTATAAAAATCTCATGAATCCATTACAATTATTTTCAAATTGAAAAGTGCTAAATAAAAATTTTAATTTATATGATATTTAAATCCATAACAGTTGTTATAGATAAGGGAAGGTCTCCGATTTCAAGCGAGAGCGAGAAGGAATAAGGAGCAAGTGAGATGACGAATCATGAAAGAGTTCCGAAGTCTCGCTCGCTAGGCTCGTATTTTCTTATCTTTATACGTATATATGTCATCTTATTATGGAAAATAAAGTTTTCATATTTTGCATTTTTTCGATTTGAATATAATTGCAATGGATTAATGAGATTTTTGCGATTAAAATGACACCAAACACGACATAAATCGGATCATTTTTAATTAAAGTAATTATTAAATTTTAATTATATAATTAATTAAAAATAATCCGATTTATGTCGTGTTTGGTGTCATTTTAATCGCAAAAATCTCATTAATCCATTGAAATTATTTTCAAATCGAAAAAATGCGAAATATAAAAATTTTATTTTTTAGAATAAGATGACATGTATACCTATAAAGATAAGAAACAGCGAGCCTGGCGAGCGGGACTTCGGAACTCTTTTATGACTCGTTATCTCGCTTGCTCTTTACTCGTTCTCGCTCTCTCTTCAAATCGGAGACCTTTCTTTATCTATAACAACTGTTATAGATTTAAATATCGTACAAATTAAAATTTTTAGTTAACATTTTTTCAATTTGAAAATAATTGCAATGGATTAATGAGATTTTTACAATTAAAATGATACCAAACACGGCATAAATCGGATTACTTTTAATCAAATTAATTATTAAATTTTAATTATATGTTTAATTAAAAATGATCCGATTTATGTCGTGTTTGGTGTCATTTTAATTTAAAAAATCTCATTAATCTATTGCAATTATTTTCAAATCGAAAAAATAAAAAATATAAAATTTGTATTTTCTATAGTGTAACGCGGAATCATGCTGTGATATCTTTACTTCACCGACAGTACTCGACTCGTTGTCGCGCCGTACTTACGCGTAAGAACAAGGCAGCGCGGAAAAAGAGTCGATCGTGACTAGTGACGTTTTCAATCGAAAGTTACGAAAGTTACATATATTTATTATTTTTTGTATATTTATTTATTTTTATACAATGGTAGTGACGTATAGCGCTAAATGTTTACCTTTGTATGCTCGCCGACTTTCTACAACAAAAAGAGGATGGTTTAAAAGGTAGAACTTTGTTGTCATAATTAGAGATATGTACAACATGCACAGATTATGAAAACAACACGCTCTGATTATGAAAAAAATAATTTATCCCAGAGGCGATCTATTCGTGAGCTGGTTGTTTCAGAAAATATTTCTTGTCAGAAGCGATTTGCATGTGCGCTCTGATTATGAAAAAAATAGTTTATCCCAGAGGCGATCTATTCGTGAGCTGGTTGTTTCAGAAAATATTTCTTGTCAGAAGCGGTTTGCATGTGCGCTCTGATTATGAAAAAAATAGTTTATCCCAGAGGCGATCTATTCGTGAGCTGGTTATTAAAAAAAAATATCCGGAGGCGATCTATTCGTGTGCTGGTTATTAAACAAAATATCCAGAGGCGAACTACTTGTGTGCTGGTTATTTTAGAAAAATGTAATCCAAAGGCGCTTTATTCATGTGCTGGTTATTAAAGAAATATAATCCAGAGGCGATCTATTCGTGTGCTGGTTATTAAAGAAATGTAATCCAGAGGCGATCTATTCGTGTGCTGGTTATTAAAAAAATGTAATCCAAAGGCAATCTATTCGTGTGCTGGTTATTAAAAAAATATAAACATTTTTATAAAATTATAAAAAGCAATAAACTGTTGCCTTTTTCAAAATGAAATGTTATAATTTAACAAAAAGATCTATATTCTGACTCGTAAGAGTAAGACAAATAAAAAACGCGCTTCAATTTCGCTTATAAATTACTGTCGGAGAGACGAATTAAATACATAAAATATTTTGGTAGCGTTCTCACGGGAATGGGCGATGGAGGGGCCCATTCTATATTTTTCTATATTTTTGCACTTTTATTATATTTTATATATTCTACATTTCCATATTTTTTACAAATGTATTCTGTCCCAATCGAGATAATATGTTTTAAATATTTGTAAATTTTTATTATAAATATAAACATTTGTACACACATGTAACAAACCAAATATGTACACATGATTAAAATATGTGACTTCATATAATATTTTTTCTAATTTGATTATATGTGAAAAAAACAAGCTGTGCTGCATAGATTGTATTTTATAAAAAGTTACATGTGTGATAATACCTACTATATATATATATATATATATATATATATATATATATATATAATGTAACTTTATATAAGTTACAATCTATGCAGTACAGATTGTTTTTTTAACACATAATCAGTATAATGGAATTAACAAAAATACATTTTATGAAATTAAATTTTTTTCATGTAAATGTTTCTTTCATTATATATATGTATAATTATTTATATAATTGTAATAGAAATTTACAAACATTTACAATACATGGTCTTACTCGTAACAGAATAATAAATTTTTATATTTTATATTGTAAAAAATATATAAAAATATAGAATATATAGAATATAACATATAGAAATGTATATATTTATATATACATATGTACACAAATGGTCAAATGTGTTATTGCTCTTGTAAGATACATGAGAAGATACATAATCAATATAATATATATATATATATGTATAGTCATGAATAATCATGAAATTGTGTTTAAATTATACATATGACATGCCAGACACATCTATATTTTTCTGTTATCTACATGCTTCGATATGCGTGCGATAAAGAAGCAGAAAGATATCTGATTTTAACATGTTAAACACGATTAAAAATTATTCTTTGTAATATACATATATGGTTTATGTATATACAGGGTGACCCATTTTAACTTAGGCAGCCAAATAACTCGAAAAATAAGCACACTACGAAAAAATGTTTAGAATCAAAATTTTGTCATTTCGAGGGGGACGTACAATGACGTTAAAATGAGCCCCCCACCCCTCCCCCTGGGCGGTGAGGGGGGGCAAGTTTGAAATCTTAAATGGGAACCCCTATTTTTTATTGCATATTCGGAATCTTTGGCTAAAAACACATACAATTTGTCTGAAACATTTTTCTCGATTCATGATAGATGGCGCTGTAATCGACGAAATTCAATTTCTTCGATTTCTCTTACTGAGAACCCATGCTTACGATTCTGCAATAAATTAACAATAAAAATACCACGTTTTCATTGTTAATACTCGAAATTAGTCTTAAAACAAACTTCTCATTATTTTTTATTACTCATTAATTACTTCTCAAGAAACTGCTTTTAGCGTAACCTGCCCTTTAGGCAACTTGAATGGTCCAAAGTACCGAGACATTTTGGACTTTCCATCTGATGGAGTTCCTCTAAGTATCCCTCCAAAATTTTGTCCATTTAGTGCCAAAGTCACAAGTGTTTATGTATTTTTTTAACATTTGTACTCTGATAAAATTCTGGTAAAATGGCAAATTATACGCCTACAGAAGTAGTCGATATTCTTATAACCTTTGGCGAATGTGGTAGAAATTACAGACTTACTGCCCGTACTTATGCGGAGCGATTCCCAAATCGCCGCCATCCTACTGATCAACAAATTATAAACATTGAAAGGAGATCTCGTAATAATCCACTTCATCGCGAAAGGCGAAGGAATAGACTTCATAATAATAATGACCCTAGATTGCTCGCAGTTTTGGCTATGGTTCATCAAAATCCCCATATTAGTACCCGTCAAATAGAACGAGAACTGGGAATCCCTCAAACTACGGCACATAGATTGTTACGATCAGTCAATTACCATCCGTATCATATTACTCTGGTACAGGAATTAAGTGAGGCCGACTACGTACTCAGAGTACAATTTTGTAGATGGGCTCTTGAGATGTTAGATCAGAATCCAGATTTTTTTAGTAATGTTTGTTTCAGTGATGAAGCAACATTCATCAGCAATGGTAGTCTCAATAGGCATAATTGCCACTATTGGTCACCAGAAAATCCACATTGGTATCGTGAGGTGCTTAATCAACATCGTTGGAGTTTATATGTATGGGTAGGCATTTGCAATGGCCAAGTCATTGGACCTCATTTTTTTGAACGTCCAATTAATAGTCCAATGTATTTAGAATTCCTCGAAAATGATTTGCCAGCATACCTAAAGAATGTTCCCCTTGCAGTTAGACTAAATTTATGGTATCAACAAGATGGTGCTCCTGCTCATTATGCTCGTATTGTACGGATGTTTTTGAATCAAAGGTTCCCAAATCGGTGGATAGGGCGGGGTGGACCAGTTCTGTGGCCTCCGAGATCACCGGATTTGAACCCCCTTGATTTCTTTTTATGGGGATACGTTAAAGATGCAGTGTATAGTAAAGCTCCAACGACAAGATTGAATATGATGGAAAGAATAAGAAGAGCTTGTGAAGCTATAACTCCTTTAATGCTAGAAAATGTACAACGTAACTTTCGCTGTCGATTACTGTTATCCTTAGAAAATAATGGTGCACACTTTGAGCATCTCCTCCATGCGGAGAGAGCTGATAACAATGCAATCTTGCCTTAACTGGTTGGGTCACCACACGACCTTGCCTTCACTGGCTGGGTCACTACTTGACCTTGCCTTAACTGGTTGGGTCACCACACGACCTTGCCTTCACTGGCTGGATCACCACACGACCTTGCCTTCACTGGCTGGGTTACCACACGTTCAAGCACCCCGAATTGTGAGAGGCGAGGGGACTCACGTTAATCAAGCACCCCGAAGGGAACAGAAAACTGCTACGTCCACGACGTTGTTCCTGGGTTACGCTAAAAGCAGTTTCTTGAGAAGTAATTAATGAGTAATAAAAAATAATGAGAAGTTTGTTTTAAGACTAATTTCGAGTATTAACAATGAAAACGTGGTATTTTTATTGTTAATTTATTGCAGAATCGTAAGCATGGGTTCTCAGTAAGAGAAATCGAAGAAATTGAATTTCGTCGATTACAGCGCCATCTATCATGAATCGAGAAAAATGTTTCAGACAAATTGTATGTGTTTTTAGCCAAAGATTCCGAATATGCAATAAAAAATAGGGGTTCCCATTTAAGATTTCAAACTTGCCCCCCCTCACCGCCCAGGGGGAGGGGTGGGGGGGCTCATTTTAACGTCATTGTACGTCCCCCTCGAAATGACAAAATTTTGATTCTAAACATTTTTTCGTAGTGTGCTTATTTTTCGAGTTATTTGGCTGCCTAAGTTAAAATGGGTCACCCTGTATATACATACAGCGAGTCTAATAAAGTATGCCCCTGACGATGGGCATCCCAACTTAGTAATGTGTATGTTGGAAACATCCTGTACTTATACATAATAAAATATATATTATCAAAAAAAAATCTCTCTCTCTTTCTACATATTCATGTATTATTTTATTAATACTTTGTATTAGACTAATTGAACGGAAATAATAAAATTAATATATTAAATTAAAAATATAAAATTAATATATTACTTTGCAATAAGAACAAATTATAAATTAAATTTCTTGTAACAAGAGAAATAATTCTTATATATATAATGTAACGTAAAACAATTATCACAATTATTTTTGTTTACTATTTCCTATTTTTATCATTTTTAATATATTTTAAAGCTTTTTCATATATGGTTTATATTATCAGTCTTTCTCAATACTATCTCACTATCTAGTACAACGAATTAAAAATAGAATTTGTTTCTATAAAACGTTAAATGAGCTTTTTTGTTGCACCTCCCTTTGTAATCTATTCTCCTGTAATAACAACTCTTTTTTTAATATCTCTATTTCTAATTCTTCTTTCATCAATCGTGTATTTAAAATTAGCATCTCTATTTTACTTTTTGCTTTAAAATCTTCTGTCATACATTCTGCAAGTTTCACCTTTGATTCTGTTAACATGTCAAATTGTGATATTTTTGAAGTAACAATATCTTCTTTTTTCTTATATGGTTTTGTTTTGTTTATTAAATTTTCTTGAATTATGTTGATCATTTAAAACATTGGTTTTTACTTGAAGTGGAGCACTTATTTTTCGTTTTAATGTCTGTAGTGCGGATATGTTCTGTTCACCTTGCTTTTCTGATTTTTGTATATTGTTCTTTTTAAGAGAGTGCTCATAATTCATAAACTGTAATAAAAAAATTTATAAATACAAAGATAAATAATATTACATATATATTTTTATATATATATGAAAATTTTGTTCACTTACAACCGAAATGTCTTCGTTAACATCTAATACACTATCATTTCCAATTATGTAATTTTCCTTCTCATAGTTTGTCATTTCATCTGTATCTGATACATTATTATCTGATTCAAATGAATCTTGTCTCGCAACACCAGCATTTTCTTGTAGATACTACAATTTCATATTAATTTATATTTAATATATTTGAAGAACAAATATAATATACGTTGTAATATATTGTAATATTTACATGTAGAACATCTTGATCATTGTTATCATCATGAAGCCACTCCTCTGTAGTATCTGATAATATTTCGCATGAATTTTTCTTTGTAGATATTGCATGTATTTGATGTACTTTGATCTGTATAAATATAATATACAACATACACATAACATATGAATATAACATAAACATACACGGTGCTTTCTATTTAGCAACATAAGTAGACATAAGCATCATTCTGTCTTTTTACAACATCAATATATAACAAAGATAGAATGATATGCTTGTATCGACTTGTGTCGTTAAATAGAAAGCACCGAATATACATATATATGAACATAATGTAACATATTTTCGGTTCTTTTATATATATATATATATATATATATATATATATATATACACGGTGAGTCATTTTAATCTATAATCCCAATTATCTCGTTGGCAAAGCATGACAGAGAAAAAATTTTCCCACAAAAGTTGTTTGTTTCTTTAGGGGCCATAAGATGGCACCATTGGTTTGACCTTGAAGAGTCACTTGAAGGTCACGTGAAGGTCACCTCAATTTTTTTAAATAGCACCCCCTATTTTTTATTACATATTCTTGTAGCTGACCTCGAGAGCTTTCCAAAACACTATAATTAAGTTAGTTTTCATTAAGTACTTTCCGAGTTATGAGGCTTGAAATCATTTCTTAATTTTACATAAACCGTAAAATATCTTGTAAAATATTCATTTTTCGATTATCTTACCTTAATACTTTTATGTATAAAATAATGAGAGGAATCAATTGGTGTAAAGAAAACACATAGTTGTTTTTAAGAAAAAATTTGCAATTAATTTGCAATTAACAATTCCATATTTTCCAATTGATTCCTTTCATTATTTTGTACGTAAAAGTATTAAGGTAGGATAATCGAAAAATGAATATTTTACAAGATATTTTACGGTTTATGTAAAATTAAGAAATTATTTCAAGCCTCATAACTCAAAGAGTACTTAACGAAAAGGTACTTAATTATAGTGTTTTGGAAAGCTCTCGAGATAAGCTACAAGAATATGTAATGAGAAAATGTAGGTTCCATTTAAGAAATTGAAGATGACCTTCACGTGACCTTCAAATGACTCTTCAAGGTCAAACCAATGGTGCCATCTTATGGCCCCCAAAGAAACAAACTACTTTTGTGGGAAAATTTTTTCTCTGTCATGCTTTGCCAACGAGATAATTGGGATTATAGATTAAAATGATTCACCGTGTATATATATACAGGGTGATTCTAAATAACTTTATGCTTTTGCAAACACATAATCTTGACCGAATTCTAAGACGATTTTTCCTTTGGCAAAATTTCGTCCGAAGCTTAGTTTTTGAATTATTAAAGGAAGTAGTTAACGTATGACGGGTCGAATACAAGAGGCAGGCAAGGGTGATGCGATTCACCGTCAGACGCGGATGCTTACGCGGGGCGCCTGCTGCGATCAGCTGGTCGCTATACACATACAGACACACATGCGAACACATACATTCTCTCTCTGTCTGTCTGTCTGTCTGTCTCTTTCTCTCGCTCCTCCCCTCTCTCGCTCATTCGCTCACTCATCTTTTTTTTTTTTTTTTTTACGAGAGAGGGGAAAATGTATTTTATGCATACCCACCGGTCGATCCAGTGAGTTATGTGGGACTCGAGTACCAAGTCGAATTACCAACTCGGTACTCCGTACCCACTAAAAACCCCTCTCTTTTCACGAATTTCCTTTGACACACTGTCCCTCTGACTTCCCGAGATCTGTTTTCACATAACGTCAAAAAATAGTTATTATTACCTTGTTCGATGACTTTTGATGTATTGCTGTAATTGCTTGAAGGAGAAATGAATTTTCCGATAGATCGTACGTTCTCAAATTTAACGTAGATATCACGTTGCAAAAGACAAGAAATCCACACTAAATTATTAACTGAAAGTTTTTCTCCTTTCATGAACTGTATTCTTTTATAAACTTTAACGTAATCACATTTATTTACTCATTCGATGAGATGAGAAATTTACTAATGACTCTCACTAATCACTATTAATCACTGTCGAATAATAACTGTTGGCGATTAAAAATCACTCGATGAAAGAAACACGCGCGGACACGTTACTACACGACGCGACGACGCGACAATGCGACGATAATTACTCGGCGACTGCAAGCAGTTTTTTGTCATGGTAGGTTGCGGTAGGTTAAGGTACTACTGGCGCAATCGAACGCGATCATGTGTTCGATTGAAGAATGCGGTAAACATAATAAACATTTAACATATTAATATTATTATCATGAATGTGTGTGATATCCATACATCGTATGATATCTATTTAAAATTTAATTAGATTAAATAAGTGTTTTTAAAATATTTATTACTTTTACTATTATCATACAAAATATTAATATTAAATATTTATTTAAGATAATAGTAAAAGTAATAAATATTTTAAAAACACTTATTTAATCTAATTAATTTTTAAATAGATATCATACGATGTATGGATATCACACACACAGGGCCGCGTTTATAAAAATTGCGTCCAGGGGCTCAAAGCAAATTACAAAAACTACATACAAAAATATACATCATTACTTGATCCGATTCACAATTTGCTGAGGATGATCCGAAAGAAGGATCGAAACGTACATTTTTAATTTTTCATTTTTTAAAGCTATGGCGCCCCTGGCGCTTTGGCGCCCTAGGGCTCCAACCCCAAAAGCCTATAGGTAAACGCACTACTGCACACACATTCATGATAATAATAATATTAATATGTTAAATGTTTATTATGTTTACCTCATTCTTCAATCGAACACATGATCGCGTTCGATTGCGCCAGTAGTACCTTAACCTACCGCAACCTACCATGACAAAAAATTGCTTGCAGTCGCCGAGTAATTATCGTCGCATTGTCGCGTCGTCGCGTCGTGTAGTAACGTGTCCGCGCGTGTTTCTTTCATCAAGTGATTTTTAATCGCCAACAGTTATTATTCGACAGTGATTAATAGTGATCAGTGATAGAGTCATTAGTAAATTTCTTATCTCATCGAGTGAGTAAATAAATGTGATTACGTTAAAGTTTATAAAAGAATACAGTTCATGAAAGAAGAAAAACTTTCAGTTAATAATTTAGTGTGGATTTCTTGTCTTTTGCAACGTGATATCTACGTTAAATTTGAGAACGTACGATCTATCGGAAAATTCATTTCTCCTTCAAGCAATTACAGCAATACATCAAAAGTCATCGAACAAGGTAATAATAACTATTTTTTGACGTTATGTGAAAACAGATCTCGGGAAGTCAGAGGGACAGTGTGTCAAAGGAAATTCGTGAAAAGAGAGGGGTTTTAGTGGGTAGGGAGTACCGAGTTGGTAATTCGACTTGGTACTCGAGTCCCACATAACTCACTGGATCGACCGGTGGGTATGCATAAAATGCATTTTCCCCTCTCTCGTAAAAAAAAAAAAAAATTACAGGTGAGTGAATGAGAGAGAGAGAGAGAGAGGGAGAGAGAGAGACAGACAGACAGACAGACAGACAGACAGACAGACAGAGAATGTATGTGTTCGCATGTGTGTCTGTATGTGTATAGCGACCAGCTGATCGCAGCAGGCGCCCCGCGTAAGCACCCGCGTCTAACGGTGAATCGCGCTACCCTTGCCTGCCTCTTGTATTCGACCCGTCATACGTTAACTACTTCCTTTAATAATTCAAAAACTAAGCTTCGGATGAAATTTTGCCAAAGGAAAAATCGCCTTAGAATTCGGTCAAGATTATGTTTTTGCAAAAACATAAAGTTATTTAGAATCACCCTGTATATATATATACAGGGTGACCCATTTTAACTTAGGCAGCCAAATAACTCGAAAAATAAGCAAGATAGAGAAAAATGTTTTAGACAAAAGTTGTATGGTTTCGAGGGGGCCATAAGATGGTATCATTGGTTTGACCTTGAAGAGTCATTTGAAGGTCACGTGAAGGTCACTTCAATTTTTTTAAATGGAACATCCTATATATTTTTGTACATTCTTGTAGCTCATCTCGAGAGCTTTCCAAAACACTATAATTAAGTACATTTTCGTTAAGTACTTTTTGAGTTATGAGGCTTGAAATAATTTCTTAATTTTACATAAACCGTAAAATATCTTGTAAAATATTCATTTTTCGATTACCTTACCTTAATAGTTTTATGTACAAAATAATGAGAGGAATCTACTGGTGTAAAGAAAACACATAGTTGTTTCGAAGAAAAAATATGTAATTTGCAATTAACAATTCCATATTTTTTCTTAAAAACAACTATGTGTTTTCTTTACACCAATTGATTCCTCTCATTATTTTGTACATAAAAGTATTAAGGTAAGATAATCGAAAAATGAATATTTTACAAGATATTTTACGGTTTATGTAAAATTAAGAAATTATTTCAAGCATCATAACTCAAAAAGTACTTAACGGAAAGGTACTTAATTATAGTGTTTTGGAAAGCTCTCGAAATAAGCTACAAGAATGTACAAAAATATATAGGGTATTCCATTTAAAAAAATTGAAGTGACCTTCACGTGACCTTCAAATGACTCTTCAAGGTCAAACCAATGATACCATGTTATGGCCCCCTCGAAACCATACAACTTTTGTCTAAAACATTTTTCTCTATCTTGCTTATTTTTCGAGTTATTTGGCTGCCTAAGTTAAAATGGGTCACCCTGTATATATATATATATATATATATATATATATATATATAATTAGCTAAAGCGAGACTCGTTACATTGTTTTATACTCTGTGCATATATATACATATATATTTTACCTTCTATGGCATCACTATCATAAGTGCTTATGATGCCATCAACAGAAGGTTTAATAATTTCTCGTACACGTTCCATCACTATATTTGATCGGAATTCGCAAGGTCCTCCACCTAGTTTTACAAATCGTAATTTATTACTATATACAATATACTTATAAAAAATTATATATACTTCTAAAAATTATAATATACTTATTTTGATATTTAATACTCCTATATTTTTCACAAAAATATCAATTTATTATATTATATTATATTACATCAAAATAGCAACCTTTTACCTGTTTTATATAATTGTGTCCTTTCATTGGCGAAAAATTTTCGTGTATTTTTTTTAAGATTGTCCCAACAATTTTTCAAGATTTCCGCACTTCTAAATTCGCTTGATGAAGATGTACTATTGTAAATATTTTCAATTATTTTCCAGCATTTTTCTTTATCTTTTGAGGTTATTCCGTCAGTCCTTTTATTTTCTATTACGTTCTTATAATTTAATACCAAATCTGTTAAAATTAATTTTTCCTTTTCAGAAAAATTTTGGGACCGTTTCCGTTGCACAATTAATTTTTCTTTATTCATTTTTGTTAATTTTATCTTTTTTTCGTTTTACAACAGACACATTCATGAAAGAAACATTTCCAAAAATATGATTCCACAATTCCGTTAGAATGATTATTGGACCAATCAACGTTCCACATTCTAGTGCTTTCTGAGTTATATCAAACATGTTATAAGTTTAGCTAAACGTTCCAGATAGTTTACTCGTAGAAACCAATCAATATTAAACTGAGAGTTAATTTTAATCGAAGTTTCACTAAACTGTGGTTAATCCAAAGTTGGTAGAAACGGGCATGAATGGCATAAATGCAGTGCACTATGAATATTAAATGTCATTACAGATTTACCATAATAAAATTGGCATTCTCCAACAAACTGAAATAAATCAATTTCACATTTCTTGAAATCATTTTCAGAAATTGTTGATTGCAAGAGAGTATGTATACTACGGACTATAAGTAAAAAAGACTCGAGTAGCTCTGATTTTAAAATACCCTTTAGGCAAGGGAAACTGTAAAATAAAAGCCAAGATCGTTATTCTGCAGCTTTCCATTTACGTCGGTCATTTAAAGATCGGGGGGAACGATATATTGATTGCAGTGGCTTAATATTTAGTAACCGCTCATTTATTTCTTTTCTTTTCGAGGGTGTTAGATAATATGGTGGTACCTGAAGTAATCCACAGCTCCCACATTTGACGTGTAATGCCTAAAATCATGCCGTGCATGTAGTCTATTGGATAGCCCCATATATAATCGAAATACGCCAAATCAATCATAACCATTGTTCCTTTTACACCCTTGAATGCCATTCCCTTTTCAATGCTTTGCTTAACATCTTCAAAGTGACTTTCATTAGTTCGAAGACGTTCGTCTTTATAAAGATTCATTGGATAACGCATTGAACTTTTTATATGTTCTCCATGGGCGTAACACCAAGAACATCCCCAATATCCATTAAATTGTATACGATTCTGTATAATAGGTCTCGCAACCGTATCTACTGGAGCACATATCGGAATTAATGTGATTCTGAATTTTCTACCTTCTGCATCAATGACAGTAAGCCCTTTAGTATTTAATTTATTTGCTTGTTGATCAAAGTGTGTCATAAATAAATTCATTAACTTAGGTGTAGGTTCTGATTTAAGTATACATAAGGCAGCTAAGATCAAATTTGTATATCTTAACTTTGGCGGTAATTCGTTAATCAAAATTTGCAAAGGCCAAAAACTTCTCTTTGAGCTATTGAAAAGCGGTGCTCCATCTGTACTTAGATTATAACTTAAAATCAAAGAAGTTCTTTTACTATTAGATTTAGCGCAATTAATGTTATTTTTATACAACTTTCCATCATGTATATCGCATATTGGGAAATTATCGCAATTTATTGATTTTGTTGTACAAGTTTTGTTTATTAATTCTTTCAGAATATTTCTTTTGTTTAATAATGTTTGAATTTGGTGCTTAATATCAATTTTTAGAAAGCGATTTTTGGATTTAAAGCTAACCAAATTGTTCTGCTTACAATTACGGCAAATAATATTTTACAAAAATTAATAAATATAAGACTCGAAATATAAAATTAATAATATTTTGTTTTACTAATTTTTTCTTCGAAAGAAATTCTAACAGAGGTTCATAACATGTAGAGCAATAAAAAATGTATGAAATTATTTCTTTTGGTAATATTGGTAAGTTCTGCGATAACGTCTTACGGTTTATTTTTAAATTATTAAATGTTGAACCAGCTAAGAATTTAAGTAAATTAAGTATAGCTTTTTCTGCTTCCTTACAGAAATGGTAACGCATAGACAGTCCTAGAACCATACAATAAACTTCCTGCACTTTTACGCCACTTTCTGAAAACATTGTGTTACGGTTATTTTCAAAATAATCGTATTTATCGTCTTCATAATGATCATCGGTTGTAGATGTGTTATCATCTGTTTGACTTAAATCATCACTTGTAAACAA
Source organism: Camponotus vicinus (assembly GCF_025532165.1). Lineage (NCBI taxonomy): Eukaryota > Metazoa > Arthropoda > Insecta > Hymenoptera > Formicidae > Camponotus > Camponotus vicinus. The sequence continues at coordinate 232,529 of NW_028141976.1, read as the reverse complement.
ATCTGCAGTATTTTCAATGGAAGACTTGTCACTTCCTGTTAAAAATACATTCACTTCTTTGTCTTCAACAATATTATTATATTTCTCTGTTTCATCATTTGTTGTATCTTTTTCGGAACAATAATGTACATTTTGTACATATAACGCAGATGTATCTATTTCTTTTCCTTGCGTGTTTCCAGTACTTTCTTCAGTTGTTACATTATCTATTAAAAAGAAATAAATTTGAATTTAAGAATATTCAAATAATAATGTGAAAAGTACAAATACCCAGAAATAAAACTTTTGTCGAAAATTTTTGCTGAATTTTTCTAAAATTTCTCATACCTTTTCTGAAAATAATGATTTCCCAGAAATAAGAAAAAAAGTGAAATTTCAGAGAAATATGAGAACATATAAAATCAAAACAATTTTAGAAATGATGTGGGAAATTTCACTATAATTTTGAAATCATTTTGAGAAATTTCAAAGAAATAAGCAACATTTCAGAGAAAATTTTGCATTATTTTATTTTGAAAAATGTCGATATTTCAAAGAAAAACATTAGGAAAAATATGAGAAAATAAATGATATTTGAGGTATTGTGGTTATCTTTGGACACTATATACTTCAAGAAATCTTATCAACATTGTTAACTTTTGTATACATATAGCTCCAACTATATATACCTAAACCCATAATATCTAAAATTAGATGTAATTAAAAATTATTTGAATAAGTTTTCATGTTTAAATGTTAAATAAATTTTCAATTTTAGTTTTTTATTTAATGGAATATTAGTAAAAATAAATTACTTTTATATTTACGTACAATTTATTAATGATTTTCGAGCACCTGAAGCCACCGCTGTCCAACGTTGATTAGTAACATTGCTTACATGCAACTGCGTATAATTGGGTTCTAAATAACAATTTCTGTGTTTCTTCATTGGATGTTTATTGTGTTCATCTTCCATTTCCTTATGTGATGGATTTAGAGAATCTATATAATATTAAAATACACCTGCACACACAAATATATATAATAAAATTTATAATTAATTTTAATTAAGTAGTGATATAGGGCCGGTTCTAACTCAGGTCCTCTCAGGGGGGGTGAGGCGCGAGGGGAAAGCGGTGCGGGGAAGTGACGTCACGCGCGGGGAAGGGAGTAGTGACGTCACGCGCGGGGAAAAGGAGGGAGTGACGTCACGCGCTGGGAGGGGGGGGTCCGCGGCGCGACCGATAAACGAGGGGGTCCGCGCGGGGAAGGGGGATCCGCGGCGCGACCGATGGACGAGGGGGTCCGCGCGGGTAGGGGGGATCCGCAGAAGGAGAACGGTGCGAAGGTGTGAGAAGGATAGCGCTACGTGTGCGAAGAGGACAGTGCCACAAGGATGTCATCAACGTGCGACAAGGATGGCGTGGGACAAGAACGACGCATTGTAAAATGACGCATAGGTGGGAGAAGGACGACGCAAAGGTAAGTGAGTGAGTGATAGCGACGAGCATATGAAAGAGAGAGAACAATAATATCGCGAACAACGTGTACGAAAGAAAACGATATTGCAAGAGCAACGTGTGTGAGAGAGAACGATAGTGCGAAGAGAACGCATACGAAAGAGAACTATAATATCGCGAGACTTAGAACGATAATAGCGCGAGAACAACGCGTGCGAGAGAGAACGATATTGCAAGAACAACGCGAGTGAGAGAGAGAACGATAGCGCGTACGAAAGAGAGAACGATAATAGCGCGAGAACAACGCGTGCGAGAGAGAACGATATCGCTATACTTACAACTAGCGCAAGAGAGAGAGACGCAAGGGATGGGAGCGCAAGGAGAGGCGCGTAAATAAATACATTTTTTTTTTCAATACTAAATATAAAATTTATTAAAAATCTGATATACATTTTTGTGTCATAGCGCGAGAGAGATTACTTATTCTAAGCGCGTACGAAAGAGAGAACGATAATAGCGCGAGAACAACGCGTGCGAGAGAGAACGATATCGCTATACTTATAACTAACGCGCGAGAGAGAACGCAACGAAGATATCGCGAGACTTACAACTAACGCGTGAGAGAGAGATAGCGCAAGGGAACGCAAGGAGAGGCGCGTAAATAATCACATTCTTTTCACAATTAAAATATAAAATTTATTTAAATGTGTGTGTAAATATATTTATGTGTGTGTGTGTGTGTGTGTGTGTGTGTGTGTAATAAAATAATATTTAATAATAATAATATAATAATAATATAATAAAAATATAATAATAATATAAAATATGAAGAAAATAAAAAATAGGGGGGGATGCGCCGGGCTAAGGGGGAGGCCGCTCCTGCAACAGAAAAAAATGATGTGTTAGTGAAAATATTACAATAATTTATTTATTTATTATAAAAATAGTACTTACGTCTATGAACCCATTTCTGTTCCTCCACTCCTGCTCTTCCTCCTGCTCCTCTCCCTCTTTTTCAATGTTCCAATTTTCTTGTTCCCAATTTTCTTCTTCTATAACTATGTAGAGCTCTTCCCCGAAAAGCCGCCGCAGGTCAAAAATATCTTCGACCTGGTGATGGCGACTCTTCGGGGTGTTGCTCCACATATACGAGAAGTCCTCCCTCTCAGCCCGGCGCACCGCCCGCACCCAGCGTCGACGCTCAATGTTTATAAATCCGGGAATTTCGTCCTAGAACTATATCAAAAATATGTATTTATTATTACACAATTTTTTTTTTCACAAATTTTTCACAATCTTTTACAAAATATTCACAAAAACGATACTTACATTCCACAGAAACGTCAGCTTCATAAATACGATGCAAAATATATCGAACATTTTTTTTTTCCATAGAGGGTATATATTTATGCGATCCATTTTAGTTCTTTTTTTTTCACACTACTCGCGCACACGAATCAGAACTTTATGACGAGGCAACAAGGTCTCGGCACGAGATTTTATAGTAGAGATATGGCATTACCACCATATCAAAAACGTGTTGTAAGACAAAAGTATGCGCGGTCCCATGCAACTCAGCATGGTATATAATATAATATTAATATTATCATATCGCGACTTTGTGAGGAGACAACGAGGTCTCGGCACGAAACTTTAGAATAGGGACGTATCATTATCGCTTTACCAAAAACGCGTCATAAGACAAAAGTATGCATGTTCCCATGCAAATTAGCATGATATAATATAACATTATAATATAATGCGTCAACCCTGCTCGAACGGTAATTAAACGGTCATCGAACGCCTATCGAACGGAAATGAACGGCTATTGAACGGAAATGAACGCCCATCGAACGGCTATCAAACGACTGTTGAACGGTCATCAAACGGAAATGAACGCCCATCGAACGGCTATCGAACGGCAATTGAATGATCATCGAACGGCAATTAAACAGAAATGAACGCCCGTCGAACGGAAACGAACGACCGTTGAACGGTTGTCTAACGGCAATTGAACGGTTGTCGAACGGAAACGAACGCCCGTTGAACGGAAATGAACGGTCATCGAACGCCCATCGAACGGAAATGAACGACTGTCGAATGGCTATCGAACGACTGTCGAACGGAAATGAACGACCGTCGAACGGAAACGAACGCTCGTCGAACAGAAATGAACAACTGTTGAACGGAAATCAATAGCTATCAAACGCAAAACTACATATATTAAATTATCAAATATTTAAATGTATTATTACAATGTATCACCATGTATCGAAATACAATATCTGTGGCAGCTATGTCACGTACGGAAACAAAATATTGCGCACGTACATAGATAAGGAAAAGGAAAGAAAGGAGAGAATAAGAAAGATGATAAAAATATATCGCATCATCAATTTATTATAAATATGGATTCGATGAATCATTATCATGATGTTTCAACCACCAATTATAAATCTTAAATACATTTTGTAAAGCGCAATTTTTTACATGATTTTCACAACGTACAGTATTCTTAACATCTAACTTATTTAAAGAAGCTACATCCTCATAGTCTGCATCCAAAGTTTCGATAATCACATCGTTTCTCGCATCATTGTCCAGTATATCGGCTACCCTGGCAAAAATGAGACGTTTCATGAACGTTTGTTTGGCGTTTACATGAACGTTTGTGGAAGTTCGTCGAGAGTTTAAAAACGATTAGTAAAGAGTTTGTAGAACAAAAATTGCAACACTGCAGCGTTTGAAAGACGTTTGTACATAGCGTTTTTGAGAGTTTGCATAGCGTTTACATGGCGTATGCAAAGAGTTCTTTAAACATTTATAGATCCTCTATTACGTGTTTAATTTCATCTTTGGAAACTGCATGCATCCTCTATTAAGCGATTACCCGACAAAAACAGTACGTGAAATCCACGTTATTACCACGTAGATTAATATCGTTGAATCTACGTGGATATTCAAGTGGATAATCCGCTCAAAAACGGTACTAGAATCTACGTGGAATCTATGTGAAAATTTCATGAACTTTCGAGACATATTACTTTTTTCATTTTTGATAAGTGAATATCTTGGACATTTATAAAAGTATATAAATACACTCGGCCATAAGAATAATTTTATTTTTATTTATATTTTATTTTTAATATACGCAATAAATAGGCTATCTCCCATTTTTCCGTTTAATTTCAAATAATCTGTTCCATATTCTGAATCCCAACAAGCGATCCAGATTATTAAACAAATTATTTTAAATTAAATCAGTTTATTAAATTAAACTGACTAAAGAACCGTCTACAATGAAAATAATATCGGTGCAGTGGACGGTGGAGTAAGACTAAGAGTAATGCGAAATGGAAAAGAATCATTCGCTTACGCCTTACTCCACCGTCCACTCCATATTACTTCCATCGTAGACGGTCCTTAAAAGAAAAAATAAACTTCGGATCGTGTTAGTATCAGTTCTTTATATACACTTTATGACGGAAAGTTGAATACGAGTTAGCTAATTTGATACAGCGCCGCATAGCGGCAAAGCGAGGAAGCATATTCTATATACATATGTACTATTACATTTCTTAGGCGTTTCTTAAGCGTTTCCAAGCCGTTTGTGTAAACGCCGTACAATTCGCCACATTGAAAAAGTATTTGCTGAAAGTGAAAAAACGGTATTGGAAAAAATGTTTGTTAAACGTTTGAGAAGTCTGATAGTAAACTCTGTACACGAAGATGTATCAACGTTTACTGAACGTACTCTGAAAAATGTTACCTCAGCATTGCAAAACTTTCATGTAACATTATATAAAGAGTTTGTAGAACAAAAATTGCAACACTGCAGCGTTTGATAAGCATTCAAAACCCAACAGCGTTATGTAAGTGCTCTTACAAAGTTTGAAAAGCATATAAACTCTCAGAAAACCCTCACTCAACGGTTGTTAACGCTTTATAAAGTTTCTTATTTTCGCCAGGGTAACCATTGCCGTTTTTCGTGTCTTTTAACGTACACGAAAGGTGACGCATCATCATCCTCCCCCGTTGCACCCATCACCGCCGTCGTAATTAAACGTTTCAATTTCTAATATGAAACGTGTCCATCATTCCACGATAATCCATGGTGATTTTTCATCAGCTATAAAACCTGACATCTCTCAGATTTTGTGAGCATGTGCCATGGTTCGGGACATGTAAAAATGTAATGAGAAAGTACGGATCCCTTTCTCAGAACCGCAGCTTCCTTCACGACAAAATTTTTCCCAACGATAAATCCTTGTAAATCCACAAACGTTGGCACAGCCATGATGACAAGATCGGATCGCAAACTGATGTCGATCGTCAAACATCTCAATCTTTTATATATTTTTTTCATATGCAATGGAGGGGATATTTGCTGACTTATGTAATTTTGCGGACTACATTGGTCAATGGATTATATTCGACAACCCGATCGTGCAAGATGAGACAATAAGCGGTAGTATTCGCCGATATATTTTCCCTGCATTCAAACTCTATTCTCACGTCCACGGTAGCAGTTTTGACAGACTCGTTTTGTCGCGAGCAATCAATGACCGCGAGAGGACCGCAATGTAGAAACTTTGAAATGGTTAATAGCGTGGTGCTGTTATCGCATCCGTAATAAGATTTGCGAAAACGAGAGTACATGTCGAATAGGACAGCGAATCTATTTTTTTCAAAATCTAAATTTAAATCATCGTAGGGATAAAATTCCGAGTTTAAATAGAGTTTAACGTTGGTCAATTTGCAGTCATCGAATAATGTAACATCTTGTGATACTGAATTCTTTTTACCAGTTTGCAGTGCAAAGATCACGTATCGTGGTTTCTCTAACTGGGAGGCGGCTTTCACGGTCCACGAATGCTTAGTCGTGCTATGCAGCAGAGGAAATTCGTATAGATCCCAAGATCGGAAACTCATGTTCAAGTATCGTCCGCTTTCCAACATTCGCGACATCGACAATTTATTAATCTCGTTCAATATTATATGAGGCATACGCCACTGTATCTTGAGTAATTCAATCTCTGCTTCCGACGATGGATGTCCGAATAGACAATTATTATCGTTGCGCGAACGTATCAAAATCAATTCGTGACGAGCGTTAATCACAACGCGTTTATAATCTTCGCAAAATCCTAGCAACATGTTGAGCGGTACGCAATAGTTGAAATAATTTTTGTCACCGTTGTACGTCAAATCCCACGCAGCATTCTTCAAGTTTATACTTTTCTGGTGCGTTAGAGAGACATAATTTTTGAGCGTCGAAGTTATTCCAACATTTCTGTTGCGATCAATCTCTACTCCGATACATATTTCTTGTTTGCTGATTTGTTATAAATCTACTTTGAAAAAGATGTTTATAAAAACCAAATTTAAATTACAATTTGAACAAAGTATGGTAATTTAATATAATAATTTAATCATTTTATTAATATCGTTAGAAATTATTTTATAATTTTATATAACAATATATCAAAAGGGATTCTGAGCGAATTATTATTTATGAAAATAATAGAATTTATTGAGAACTTTTTTGATTATTACTAGAAGAATATATTTTTATATTCATCGTTAAAAATTGTACTATTTGCAATACTTCGTTTATTATTCCAAATTAATTGTATTCGAATAAATTTAATAAATACTTACTTGTATATGTTGGTGCAAGGCTAGCATAAAGATAGCAAAATCTAATGTTACAGCGGATGTATCTGAGCCCTAATAAATAAAAATTTTATTAATTAATTAATACGATAAACAAATAGAAACATATATACTAATATATATATATATATATATATATATATGTATATATATATATATGTATATATCAGTATATGTTTTTATATACAGGGTGATTCTGAATAACTTTATGTTTTTGCAAAAACATAATCTTGACCGAATTCTAAGACGATTTTTTCCTTTGGCAAAATTTCGTGCAAAGCATAGTTTTTGAATTATTAAAGGAAGTAGTTAACGTATGACGGGTCGAATACAAGAGACAGGCAAGGGTGACGCGATTCACCGTCAGACGCGGGTGCTTACGCGGGGCGCCTGCTGCGATCAGCTGGTCGCTATACACATACATACACACATGCGAACACATACATTCTCTCTCTGTCTGTCTCTCTCTCTCTCTCTCTCTCTCTCTCTCTCTCTCCCTCCCTCTCCCCCCTCTCTCACTGATTCGCTCACTCACGTTTTTTGTTTTTTTTTACGAGAGAGGGGAAAATGCATTTTATGCATACCCACCGGTCGATCCAATGAGTTATGTGGGACTCGAGTACCAAGTCGAATTACCAACTCGGTACTCCCTACCCACTAGAAACCCCTCTCTTTTCACGAATTTCCTTTGACACACTGTCCTTCTGACTTCCCGAGATCTGTTTTCACATAACGTCAAAAAATAGTTATTATTACCTTGTTCCATGACTTTTGATGTATTGCTGTAATTGCTTGAAGGAGAAATGAATTTTCCGATAGATCGTACGTTCTCAAATTTAACGTAGATATCACTTTGCAAAAGACAAGAAATCCACACTAAATTATTAACTGAAAGTTTTTCTCCTTTCATGAACTGTATTCTTTTATAAACTTTAACGTAATCACATTTATTTACTCACTCGATGAGACGAGAAATTTACTAATGACTCTCACTAATCACTATTAATCACTGTCGAATAAGTTCATGAAAGGAGAAAAACTTTCAGTTAATAATTTAGTGTGGATTTCTTGTCTTTTGCAACGTGATATCTACGTTAAATTTGAGAACGTACGATCTATCGGAAAATTCATTTCTCCTTCAAGCAATTACAGCAATACATCAAAAGTCATGGAACAAGGTAATAATAACTATTTTTTGACGATATGTGAAAACAGATCTCGGGAAGTCAGAGGGACAGTGTGTCAAAGGAAATTCGTGAAAAGAGAGGGGTTTTTAGTGGGTAGGGAGTACCGAGTTGGTAATTCGACTTGGTACTCGAGTCCCACATAACTCACTGGATCGACCGGTGGGTATGCATAAAATGCATTTTCCCCTCTCTCGTAAAAAAAAAAAAAAAAAAAAGATGAGTGAGCGAATGAGCGAGAGAGGGGAGGAGAGAGAGAAAGAGACAGACAGGCAGACAGACAGAGAGAATGTATGTGTTCGCATGTGTGTCTGTATGTGTATAGCGACCAGCTGATCGCAGCTGGCGCCCCGCGTAAGCACCCGCGTCTGACGGTGAATCGCGTCACCCTTGCCTGCCTCTTGTATTCGACCCGTCATACGTTAACTACTTCCTTTAATAATTCAAAAACTAAGCTTCGGACGAAATTTTGCCAAAAGAAAAATTGTCTTAGAATTCGGTCAAGATTATGTTTTTGCAAAAGCATAAAGTTATTTAGAATCACCCTGTATATATATATATATATATATATATATATATATATATATGTATATATAATACAATACACATTGTAATACAAAATATATATATATATATATATATATATATATATATATATATATATATACAGGGTGACCCATTTTAACTTAGGCAGCCAAATAACTCGAAAAATAAGCAAGATAGAGAAAAATGTTTTAGACAAAAGTTGTATGGTTTCGAGGGGGCCATAACATGGTATCATTGGTTTGACCTTGAAGAGTCATTTGAAGGTCACGTGAAGGTCACTTCAATTTTTTTAAATGGAATACCCTATATATTTTTGTACATTCTTGTAGCTTATTTCGAGAGCTTTCCAAAACACTATAATTAAGTACCTTTCCGTTAAGTACTTTTTGAGTTATGATGCTTGAAATAATTTCTTAATTTTACATAAACCGTAAAATATCTTGTAAAATATTCATTTTTCGATTATCTTACCTTAATACTTTTATGTACAAAATAATGAGAGGAATCAATTGGTGTAAAGAAAACACATAGTTGTTTTTAAGAAAAAATATGGAATTGTTAATTGCAAATTACATATTTTTTCTTCGAAACAATTATGTGTTTTCTTTACACCAATTGATTCCTCTCATTATTTTGTACATAAAACTATTAAGGTAAGGTAATCGAAAAATGAATATTTTACAAGATATTTTACGGTTTATGTAAAATAAAGAAATTATTTCAAGCCTCATAACTCAAAAAGTACTTAACGAAAATGTACTTAATTATAGTGTTTTGGAAAGCTCTCGAGATGAGCTACAAGAATGTACAAAAATATATAGGATGTTCCATTTAAAAAAATTGAAGTGACCTTCACGTGACCTTCAAATGACTCTTCAAGGTCAAACCAATGATACCATCTTATGGCCCCCTCGAAACCATACAACTTTTGTCTAAAACATTTTTCTCTATCTTGCTTATTTTTCGAGTTATTTGGCTGCCTAAGTTAAAATGGGTCACCCTGTATATATACAGGGTGTTTCATTTTAATCCGACCAGTCGAATATCTCGAAAACCAAGCCCGGGAGAGAAAAATATTTCAGACAAAAGTTGTTTGGTTTCGAGGGGGCCATAAGATGGTGACAATGATTTGACCTTGAACAGTCATTTGAAGGTCACATAAAGGTCACCTTAAATTTCTTAAATGGAATACCCTATATATTTTTGCACATTCTTGTAGCTGACATCGAGAGCTTTCCAAAACACTATAATTAAGTACCTTTTCGTTAAGTACTTTTTGAGTTATGAGGCTTGAAATAATTTCTTAATTCTACATAAACCGTAAAATATCTAGTAAAATATTCATTTTTCGATTATCTTACCTTAATACTTTTACGTACAAAATAATGAGAGGAATCAATTGGTGTAAAGAAAACACATAGTTGTTTTGAAGAAAAAATATGTAATTTGCAATTAACAATTCCATATTTTTTCTTAAAAACAACTATGTGTTTTCTTTACACCAATTGATTCCTCTCATTATTTTGTACATAAAAGTATTAAGGTAAGATAATCGAAAAATGAATATTTTACAAGATATTTTACGGTTTATGTAAAATTAAGAAATTATTTCAACCCTCATAACTCAAAAAGTACTTAACGAAAAGGTACTTAATTATAGTGTTTTGGAAAGCTCTCGAGGTCAGCTACAAGAATATGTAATAAAAAATAGGGGGTGCTATTTAAAAAAATTGAGGTGACCTTCACGTGACCTTCAAGTGACTCTTCAAGGTCAAACCAATGATACCATCTTATGGCCCCCTCGAAACCAAACAACTTTTGTCTGAAATATTTTTCTCTCCCGGGCTTGGTTTTCGAGATATTCGACTGGTCGGATTAAAATGAAACACCCTGTATATGAAGGAGAGTGAGTCCGTAGGACTGCCCAAGTGCTTGAGTATTTTCCTAGAAATAAAGATAGACCACCCGAGCACTTGAGTTTGGTATAAACAGATAGGTCGCTTGAGCATTTTTCGGTCCGCGATACGAGTAATCTCTGTGTCGTTGCGAGAGCGCGAAGACGTACGTTAGACGAGCGTATCTCTTTGTTCGTATTAATCTTGTAATCCAACGAATAACAGTCATTTGCCCTAAAAAGTATTCTATTCCATTTTACATCCTTACACCAAAATATCCTACATATATACACAGAAAAAAAGAACATTCTTGTTTTGAAAATATCTTTAATTTCAACATGAAAAACTTGAAATGAGATTATATTGCGTTAACTGAAGAAAACTTGCTTGAATGAAGTCATTTTATATAGTTCAATCAAAAAAAATATATTCTTATTATTTAAGAATAATTTTCTTGAATGGAAAGGAAATAATGTTAGATAGAAAATAACACATTTTTAAATCAAAAATTATAATTTTCTCAAAATAAAATTAAATAATTTTTATTTAACTATGCTTTACTCTTAGAGAGAACTGAACAAATGTTTAATTAAAAATAATACATTTTCAAATGAAAGATTATAATTTTCTTAAAGTAAAATTATATAATTTTTATTTAACTATGCCTTACTCTTAGAGCAAGCTGAAAAAAATGTTAAATAAAAAATAATATCCAAGCCGCTGCCGGCTGATGGCGCCATGATATATACTTTTATGTTTCTCTTGCCCCGTGGGAAGGGCCTAAAAAGAAAACACGCACTGTACATGAGCGCACGTCGAGACCTGTAACGGCAGAACGCTCTACGCAATAACGCGAGTCATAATCAGTTACACGCGTAGTTCACGTGGTCTGCGTGATTTGCGTCTTATTAAAAGTGATTCAATTTTGAATTTGTTAACGTGAGAAGATTTGTGAGCAAAATTTCAATGGAGAATATAATGGAAAATTTGCTAGTACAATGGGGGCTGGAAAATTTAATTGTTACTTTTAAAGGTAAGTGTTACATACGTGATATATGGTATATATATTTTTGATCATTATTTAACACTCCATGGTTGAAAATTCACAATTACCTTAATCGATATTTTTAATAAATTTTTAATAATTTCAATGGTTAATTCTATCATGAAATAATGTCACATGTATAGATATTTTTGATAATGATAAATCGTTATGTGTTATTGCGCAATAAGATATCAGAAAGAGAGAGAGAGAGAGAGAGGGAGAGAGAAAATAGCCAAGCAGTAATGCAATAATGGTATCATTAATGGTATAGAGAATATGCATATAAAATATGCCCCATTGTAGTAATTGTAATAATAAATAATATTACACATATGTTGTTAACGAAGTTTGTTATTTACATAATTATTTACATAATTAATAATAAATTTAAATGTCATAATCTTTCAATATTTCTAAAATCCTATTATCTATCAATTTTCTTTAATTGTCCAATGGATTAATAAACATTGGTCTGAAAACTTTTCTTTTCGCACAATAAATCTTTCTTTTAATAAACATTATCATTTTTTGATGATAAGCATCAATCATTATTTAATATTATCCACTAATTCAATAATGTACAATGTTCATATATTGACATATAGCAGTTTGATAATAGAATGTTTGATATCTTTTAATACTTTGTTAAAAAGCTCTAATGAATAATTATATTTGATCTATATATTTGTCCATTTGATGTTTCGACAGATAAATAAAAAATAAATAAAATCTGGTTTAAATGAAAATTGAATTGTATCTTTTGTTCAGCTTTAAAGAATTGTAAAATTGAATACTCTTTAATACTTTAATAATTATTTTTATACACTTTCTGTTAATTTAATGATCACTTTTATATATATATATATATATATACATATATATATATATATATATATGTAGTTTTAGTATTATTATTTTAATTATTAATTATTTAAACTTTTATAAAATTATTTATCTTTGTAAAGAAAATTAATTTCTAGAAAATCGAATTTTTTTAACTACACTGAAATTTTCCATTAAATTACTATTGTTTTTCTTTAATTGGACTTTCCATATTTTGTCATAGAAAATGATATAACAATGGAGAATATTATGGACATTACGGATGATCATCTTAAAGAATTAAAAGTATCCATAGGTCATAGAATAATTTTTAAAAATAAAGTAAAATTTTATAAAGAAAAAAGATACAGAAAGAAAGGACTTAGAAAAACAGGACTTAGAAAGATTAGAAAAAAAGGAAGAAGAACAAATCATTCTAAAAAAAAAACGAAGTAGTGTAAATGTGGTAAGTTAATAGATTTATTATACTGTGAACATTTTTATGTTAAGACAATTTTTTTGGTATGAGATTTATTATATTATAATCCTCTTTAATTCTATTGAATATAAAATATTCAAGATAATTAAATCAAACAATACTTTTATTAATAGAAATAATTATTTCATAAAAATATTTTAATAGTCCTCTAAAAATAATTATAATACATTGTATTTTTTTATTTAATTTTTATAATGAATTGTATATTTAAATTGTATGTTTAATTGTGTATTTAAATTGTATATTTAATTGTATATTAAATTGTATTTATAAAAAGAATATATGTAAAAATATCTAAACATAAATATCGTAACGTTCAAAATATATGTTAAATATTTCAAAAATATATTATGTTAAAAATCTTTTGAACATTTTCAATATTCTTTTTAAACATAATAAAAATATATATTATTATTTTTCTTTGTTTGTATAAATTACATTAACTTTTCATATCTTTATATAACATATTATGTATAAATATCTTTTTAGATATTTGAATCAGACGAAACGAAATCAAACTTAAGCGAAACTGAAACTCTGACAAAATCTGATACTAGCATTGAAATCAATAAAGAAAATGAAAACTTTACATTGATCGATGCAGTCGTTATCCCAAGCTATGTATATGGAATCTTCTGATTTTCTAGATTTTGACCTAAAAAATCTTCTGACTGTATCACCATATGGAAACAGTAATTTAAAATATTATGCAAAATATAACTCATTAAGTTATTCACTAAGAACAAAATTAGTAAATGTTATAGTACGACACCTGTATACTTATATTTTGAAACAGTAAATATTCATTACAGTAATACTTTTTTATGTAAAGAAATTATTTATATCTCTCTTAAACCTATTATATTTTCTAGCCGTTTAACACATTTACAATTTCAATTAATTACTTCAAAAATCTTAAGTCTTTTCCCTAACGAATGTAGTTCTACCTATTATACACCAGCTGTATCTAAAAATGAGTCGCCAATAGGAAAATCTTTAATGGCCAAAGGAAAATTGATAGATAAATGTAGAAACATGTTGTATAGAAGTGACGATAAATGTTACGTACGAAAAAGAAAATACCCAAACGAAACTAGTTCAGATGAAGTAAAAGAGAAATTTGTGTATAATACATGTAAATTGGAAATTCAAAAAATATATATTAAAAAAATAAAATGATTATCTAACATATAATTAGAATCACAAAATTATGATATAGAATTAATAACATTTTGTGTATTAAAAATAATGATTTTTCAAATAAATAAAATATAAATACTTTTAGATATTCAATCAGATGTTTTATGGTTAAAATACAATATGGAACCTAGGACTTAAGTTCTTGAAAAATGGAATAAAACTTTCGAAATAAGAAAAAAATCCAGAACTATTGATTTTCATGCATTTCTTAATGAATGGACTCCTTTAAATCATAAAGATAAGGCAGAATGTTTGGTAAAGAATTTTCAGTCTTAGAATGTTTTACAGTTTATATAAATAATATAAAATAATTTATATTAATAATTATATTTAATAATTAGAGATTTGGCTCAAGTAATCAAAAAATTTAAAAAAAATGGCATAAGAGCCAACGCGCGGTAGTTGGAGCGCAGAAAAGCAACAACACTTCTTTCTTTTTTCAATATTAGTTTATTAAAAAACACATTATAATAACAAAAAGCGAACGTTTCGGATCATCTTTTGATCCTTCTTCAGCGCGATGTTAACAATATATATTACAGATAGTGACGCGTTACATTAAACGAATTTGTTTTCGACGCGTAGGAGACGCTAAATTACATCCCGCGGAGGTCTAGTAAGCGCTCTGCTTCCAACAATCAATTAAATATACTATAGTTATGCTATGCGACGTCACAGCAGATCTAACAAATCGAGTAAAAATAATAAAATAAATACTGAAAGATATTACACGTGAATAAGCTTTTTTGCTTAAATTAATAGTTAGAAGCATGGCTCACCAGATTCCGCGCTTTTTACAATTAATAATATAGTATGCCGCTGTGCGCCTCATGTCGATTCGAGATTCGATGACGAACTGTATAAATATGTCCTCGGTTGTCAGGACGTAAACATGGACTCAACCAAGGACATGCGCAGTTGATTCAACGATAACAAACATACCGACGCGTGAACGAACGCCTCATATTTTCGATAAATTATCGATTATCGTCGCAAATGTATGATGCAAGCCCTTTGTATCACTCTGCAAGTTCAAGCTATTTTTTTGGCGCTTGATAAACAGCATTTCAGAAACAAGCCTTTTGCCCAACGAGGACTCCCTGTCCAAAATCTCAGATTCTTCCCAATTAAAATCATGACCGAATTCCAGTCTGTGATTAGTTATAACCGAAGGTTGTGACGTATTTCGTCGAATGTGATTTCGATGTTCAGAAATTCGTTTTTTTAACTGTCTGCTAGTTTGGCCGACATATGACGCATCGCAATCATTGCACGAGACTTTATACACTACATTGTTACACGAATCCTTTGGCATTATGTCTTTATGAACCTTGACAAAATTACGAAGTTTATTTAAACCAAAATAAGAAACTCCCGTGTCATGATTACGAAGAACTCGCTTAAATTGTTCCGAAAACGTTGGAATGTATGGGATTGTAAAATATGAAGAGGATCTTTTCTTAGGGTTGTCCTCGTCGGGCTCCAAGCCTGTCCGATTCAAGGCCAATAGCAACTTCAGACGCTCTCGTATTACATGGAAAATGTAAAATAGAAGATAGCCATTGTACACGCACCGGCAGGAGTGGTGTCGCGGTATGTATGTGGACGGTCGACGTCATACGCACACACGTGAAGCGCGCACGTATGCGAGCCAAGAATTTATTCATTAAATTTTATCTTTTTATATAATTTAATTATTATTTAATTTAATAGAATGAATGCCGACCTTTAGTGCACGCGATTAAGCCGCATTTCTTAAAGAAAGAAAAGAAAAGTACGCATATCGATACTAGAGCGCAAGAGACACGTATAGAAATAGCGCGGTGTCCCGCGCGATATATAGCTATCTCGCTCGCACTCTCTCTTTCGAGCGTCGAGCGAGAGAGATGGCTATCGGACACCTCTAACTCGGTATCACGTCTTATAATGTTTTCTCTCTCGCTCTTATGCGTGCGCGAAGGACGCAACATCGGAATGCCCCCCCCCCCCACTACTCTACCCCCACTTTCTCTCTCGCTGCCCAGCCCGCGTACATGCGCGCTTCGCTTGTGTGAGTGTGACGTCAGTGAGCGTCACACGAGCATACCGGGACACCATTCCTGCCGGTGCGTGTACAAGAGGACGTCGACTATCAGCTCAAAGTTTTTTTGATGGAATCTCGGATGCGATAATAAAAAGGCATGATCCACCAATCCTACGGTTGTTCCTCTCTTATGGCATAGTGGATGATTCGACTTATAATTTAGATATCTCCCGGAAAAAGTAGGTTTGTGATACTAATCGAATTCAATTAAATTATTGTTCATGATTATCGTAACATCAAGAAAATTAAGTTTATTATCAACTCCCTCCTCCAATGTGAACTGAAGCCTTGGGTGAAAAGAGTTGAAGATACCCAAGACCTCATTGAACATAGAAGTGGGAGCCGCCAAAGCTATATCATCCACATACCTATAATAGAATGGTAGATTGAAGGAAATTCGTCCAATTGCTTTATTTTCCAAATCTTGCAGAGTGATATCGGCAATGATGGGGGATAGGGGAGAGCCCATGGGAGTTCCGAATGTTTGTTGGTATATTTTTCCATTAAAAGTGAAGAAAGTAGAATTTAATATAAACCGAACTGCAGTCAAGAATTCGTCGCGGGGAATACTACACTTTTCTTTTATTAAACATCATCTCTCTGAGACGCTATCCAACGCTAAATCTAATGGGATGTTAGTAAAATTAACTATATTATTAAACTATATTATTAATTGTAAAAAGCGCGGAATCTGGTGAGCCATGGTTCTAACTATTAATTTAAGCAAAAAAGCTTATTCACGTGTAATATCTTTCAGTATTTATTTTATTATTTTTACTCGATTTGTTAGATCTGCTGTGACGTCGCATAGCATAACTATAGTATATTTAATTGATTGTTGGAAGCAGAGCGCTTACTAGACCTCCGCGGGATGTAATTTAGCGTCTCCTACGCGTCGAAAACAAATTCGTTTAATGTAACGCGTCACTATCTGTAATATATATTGTTAACATCGCGCTGAAGAAGGATCAAAAGATGATCCGAAACGTTCGCTTTTTGTTATTATAATGTGTTTTTTGATAAACTAATATTGAAAAAAGAAAGAAGTGTTGTTGCTTCTCTGCGCTCCAACTACCGCGCGTTGGCTCTTATGCCATTTTCTTTTTAATTTATTAATAATTATATTTTTTACAGATTAATATTGATTTTAATTTATTATTTCCTGGTAAAAACTCAAAATTATACGAAGATTGGAATCCTTTCATAGATAAAATTTTAAATGATTATAAATGAAAGAACAGAAGCAAGTATTCAAGATTTAATAAATAACAGACATAGCAAAACTATTTCTGAAGGTATGTATTTTTTTAATAAGTAATTTTGAAAAAATAAATAAAATAAATATAGTTCTTATTTCTATTTTTTTTATTCTATCTTTTCTAACTATTATAATAATCTAATTATAATAATCTAATTTGATATCTATTAATAAAATAAATTAATATTTACTTTTTGCTGTTTATTTTTAGATGGTCGTTTTATCAATGATAGTGTTACGCGCGCGCCCGAGTCGTAGCGGCTCTGCCGTTGTCCGGATCCTGTGGTCAACTGTTTATAAACAACGAGAGTCAGCTGAGTCGGAAAATAGCTGTCAAGCTAAACGGACGCGTTTTGATCCGCGGCTTATTAATATCGTTATTTTGTGTTTTCTGAGTTCTGTGTTCTGTTATTAAAGTTCTCTTAATCATTAAAATCGTGTCATTATTTACGAGTGCGCGGGTGCCGCGTAATTAGCGTGTGCCGATCGTTTGTGTTGCGCGCGTTCGATAAATATCGTTCCGCGGACGCAACATTTTGGGGGCTCGTCCGGGATCAACGGACACTCAGTGATTTTTGTGCGATGGCAACGCTAGCTGCAAAGAGGAGGAGGCGCGAGCAGTCCGAGCCGCCGTCGGAATCGAGAGCGACGGAATCGGCGGCGTCGGAATCGGCAGCGACGGAATCGGCAGTGACGGAGTCGTCGGCTTTACAGGCCGTGCTGCTCGAGATGCGGCGAATGCGCTAGGAGCAGGCACGACGAGAGGGGGAGATCGCTGCAATGCTGCGCCAGCACAAAGAAGAGCTGCGGCTTCTGCGGAAAGATCGGCGTCCTTCACGGGAGAAACAGCTAAGTCCTTCCAATATAAAAGCGAATCGTAGCCCGTTCCCCCGAGAGGGAAATTGAAAATGCGGGGGAAAACGCGCGTAATGAAATAGGGTACAAATTAAAACCCGATACTTTTGACGGTTCGGTTCCGTTGCGGGAGTTCTTCTCTCAATTTAATTTAATCGTACGCGCGAATCGTTAGGACGACGCGACCAAAACTGTAGCTTTAGCTACAAATTTGAGGGGGAATGCGCGTTCCGTTTTAGAATCTATGGAAGATTTAGAAAATTTTGGATACGAGGAATTAAAATCGATTTAAATCGAAATTAGAGTTGCGTTTCGGCGAAGGACATCTTTCGCAAAATTATTACACTCAGTTTACGAATAGGAGACAAAAATTCGGGGAACATTTTGCTACGTTCGTGTCAGAATTAGAAAGACTCTCTCGTTTAGCTTACCCCGAGTGTTCCTTCGCGGTTCGAGACAAAATCGCGTGCGCGCAGTTCGTTTCGACTCTTTCGGATAGATTTGTTAGAAGGACTCTACAGCTAGAAGGAATCACCTCGCTGAAATTGGCTGTGGAGAGGGCGAAGGCCATTAAAGTTATTCAAGGGGAGAATTTTGAGAGGAGGAAAGATTTCCAAAAGCGGTTTGAGAAAGGGAAACAGGAGTGCGCAAAATAATGAGAAAGGAGAGAAAGATGGTAAAGACGAGAAAAATGGGAATAATTACGGGTGGGGGAATTGGAAAAGGCCAAACACTAAATAGTGCTGGCATTGCGGGAAAGCGGGACATTTCCGATCCGATTGTCCAGAGAATAAGGGAAACACGGCTTAGTTGCTCTCGGCGGGGGGAGAACAACTTTAGAAGGTGACGCTCCGAATGTTAATTTTCAAACGTTTTATGTTAATCGGATTAAATTAAATTATAATCTTTTTACTTATAAAGGAAAGTTAGACGATAACGAATGTTGTTTTAAAATAGATACGGGCTCGGACGTTTCAATTCTTAATAAGAAGTTGGTAAAGACGGGCAAACACATTATTCGGATCAGAGATGGTTCTGTAAGATATCCCTCTGGGGAGATAGTGCCTATCGAATTTAAAGTTAAAGTAAAGGTTTGCTTGGGAAAATACTCAGTAGAAATTTCAATGTTTGTAATGGAGATAAATGATGATTGTTTACTAGGGGCAGATTTCCTTAAAAAGGTGAATTTGGAAAATGTTTTCGGACACGCTTTTGGTTTTCCGGAGTCTGGTGGGAAACAAGCTCTAAGTTGTTCACGAATTCAGGATTCTTCTAAGAAAGTCCCATTTATCTTAAAAGAGCTTTTTTAAAATAGTTCGGTCAATTTAAATGAGGCTCAAAGGGACGTTTTTGTCGATTTCTTAAAAGAGCACCAGGACGTATTTTCCGGGGAGATTGTTTCTGGAAATTGCGAAATTGTAGAACATGTTATCAATGTAAAAGATTTTTCTCCCATTAAGCAGGTTCCTCGTCGGATCCCCATACTGTTACGTCCCGCAACGAAAAATTTAAAATATTACTTATAAAAATATAATCCCTACCTATTCTCTCATCCTATATAATCTTTGCGCGATACTATATATACTCACTATATATTTGCGTCATAATATTATATATATAATCAATATATATATACGTCAATTTAATAATAATCAGTTCTCATATAGTCAGAATACTGGTAATCACCAGTACTAATCGAAAGCTGGACTTATACACATCTATCAATCAAGAAAAAGTAACAGACCCTTTGAAACAGTCATTTATAATAATCGTAAAAGAATTTCAATATATATATAATTATTATTTATACAATTTTAATAAGGCTGCAAAAGCCACACAACTACACTAAAATTGCTTATGAAACTTCATAAATCAATAGCAAAAATACTGAGTCTATATATATATATATATATATATATATATATATATATATATTCATATATATATATTCATATCGCCATAATTTAATTTTAACACAATACATTGATTGATGTGGTATATAGCCAGAAAAATATTACAATGAATTAGCAATACTGGTCGCATATAATGATATTTATCTTAATAATTAACCTTACTAAGAAAAGAAATTTATTCGAAATTTTATTATCAAGAAAAACTCTCAGCAAATCACTCTAAATAATGTAACCGTCAAAAACATTTGCAACAAGACTTCGTATGAATTGGTATACGAACAAATCCGTCGGTAACTGGTCTTATAGCCTCTTGTGCGTTCCTTTACATTCTTCTGGTAAAATTGGTATGGGAAAGTTTCCATAGCCATAAATCGAAACCTGAAAATAATATAATTAATTAGTATTTAGACAAATAAAGACATAAATCAACAAACAATGAAAACCACATATATATATATATAAAAGTTTAATTATTATCAAATAATAAATATATTTACTTTGAATATTTAATTATAAAATTAAAATGTAAAAACAGATGACCAGTAACGACTAAATAATAATCCTTTGTAAAATAACAAGCTTCTTTTAAAAAGAAAATGATTTAAATAATTCTTAACGAATAAAATATAATTTGTTTCGAAGAATAGTATAAAGAATTTCGTATCTTATATAATCTTTACTTGTAATTATATATAATCACTATAAATCCACTTTATATTATATGTAACCAATATATATAGATATTCACTCAATATACATATTATTCAGTTATCACATATAATCAAAATATAAAGCATATAAGAAATAATACTATATTATACTAATAGTAATTGTACATTCAAAATAATTATATATTCTAAAGTAAAGGTAAATATACCTGTTATATAAAAAATTACTATAGTTAACCCTTTCAGTTAAAGGAAAGACAAAATTAAATTCGTGTTAGATATTGGCAAATTTAAATAATTTACAACATCAAGGCAATAATATAACAAAAAAAGGATATCCCTATGCGTGTATACGCGCTTACTACAAAGGAAAAGGCATAAATCAAAATATTTTATCAAACGATACTCACCTAAATTCTATTAATAAAAGATTTTGAGCCCATGCGTATCTTTTTAATAAATAGTATGTTCGGTTGTCATAAAAGAGATGCAGCGATTATAAATTTTGAAACCTGAAAATCAAATAATTAATTAATATTTTGTGATAAATAACCTACAGTAAAAATGCTAACAAATGCTCCGAAAGTGAGCCACATAAAATATTAATACGAAAATTTACAAAGAATCATCAATAACAAAAGGAAAGTTATAAAGTTAATATTCTATGTACATATAAGAATATGAAACAATAAATAAATGTACCAAGTCAATCAAAAATTAATACCCATGAATAATAATTGTTACTAAAACAATACGCTTTAAAAATCAGTAATTATAATCCGTAATAAAATAATTAACAATATATATATATATTTTTTATATTCAAGAGAAACAAAATTAATAAATTTTCCTTGAATAAATATTTTTCTAAGCGTTATAATAAATCTTTATTGTACATTAATACCATTGGCCAAATATGTCTGTATAAAATTCTAATTATTATTAAATAACATTTAACTTTGACTATTTAATTACAAAATGTAAATGGCCAATAATAACCAAATAATAATCTTTTATAAAGTAACGAGCTTCTTTCAGAAATTAATGATTCAAACATTTCTTAATAAAATATAATTAATAAAATATATATATAAAATATAATTAATGAATAAAATATAATTAATAAACAAAATATAATTAATCAAATAAGAATTTCCTTTAAAAATCCTAGATTATTTTAATTTTTGGTCCTCGTTGAGTTCCCGTAAATATATGTATATGTTCACTATCAGGAAGTGATTTTCCTCAGAGTCTTGATACCTGAAAAATATAATAAATGTATAAGAAAAACTACTATAGAAATTATTAAATAAACCATTCAAAATATAATACATACTTACACACTTTTTATGATCCTATATATATAATATTTATCCTCTTCCTAATAATGTAAGACAGCTTGTTATAAATAAGTAGCAAGAATTCCAAGTCCCAGCAACTGAAAATAATAATCAAATAATATTTGGCCGTACGAAAAATTAACTTAACAAAAATATACTAAAAAATCAATCTATACAAAAATCTATTATCATTATAAAAGTTTGATTGATCAAAATTACTATATTAAAAAGGTTTAATATTTTATAAATGTATATAATTATATAGGAGTAAAAGAAATCAAATAGTAAAAGAAGTATAATAAATCAAATATTAATATATTAAATTTCAACAATAAATATATTAAATTAAATAATAATTACTAAACAATAACTAAATAATAAAGAAATGTCAAGAAATTATTATGAATAAAATTTTATACGTAACTCTTTGCTGCATACAGAATAATAAGTCACCCTATAAACATAGCCTCCACTTGGTTGTCCACCGGGTGTCCCAATATTTTCATCACCTAACGAAAACGCTATACGGAAAAATAAAAATATATTTATTAATAAAATTCCTTAGAAATATATTTCAATAACAAATAACAAATAATAACAAATCACAAATATGCCTCCTCAAATATATAATTAACATAACGACTACATCTATTGAAATTTATACACGAGACCTCAATAGGTAGTAGTACGCGAAAGTGAGAGAGACCGCCCTATCGGGTGACTCGCGCGAGTGAGAGAGACAGCGCTATACGTAATACCATATGTAAAAATTAATAAGAATTAAATCGCGAAACAAGCTCGAATAGATTTGTCACTCTTGTTATTAGTATAAATACATATATAGTTATTAATAAAAACTTAAAAGACAATACATTGAAATAATAAAAATACATAAATATGTATGTTACATATACATATACATATATATATATATATATATATATATATGATTCAAATAAATAAAATTTTTTTTTTAATTAATAAACTCACCAAATAAACTTCCGAAATAATTCACACAGATTCCTCAAAATCCTTCAATACTGCATATTCTTATATGGTTTAAGCCTGTCTGTTGTCCGTGAATAATCCATTGGTTCATATCCCTTCCAACATATATATATATTATATATGTAAATGCAACCTAGACAAATAAGAAAAATTCAAATAATAACACGTCTAAACTCTAAGTATAAGAACATAATAATTAATATGTTATAAAAATCTCTTTTCATATACGTATATTCTATGTAGTTATTCAAATAAAACTCCACTACATAATAATAAATTATATAAAATCTAATTTCTTATCCAGCCATTATTGTCAAATAATATATATATTTTTCATTTTGATTACTTAATTGCAAAATTTTATATACAATTAAAATATAATAAGTAAGCAATGATAACCAAATAATAAACCATTTTCATTATGTGAAAAGCTCAACATTAATTAATGTATATATATATTTAATAAATGACCGAAAGTTGTCAAGTCAAGCACATTTAAAATAATTAATATTAAAATATTTCAAAATATCCAAAACTTATCCGCAATTAGAGGTGCATAGAGTTAATAAGTCATGGCCAGATGATCATATGTGAGTATTTTGATCCGCTCCGACAATAGTCTAATAAACGTTCTATATTGTCGATCAAAATACAGCCAAGCTATAAATGATATGCACCCTCGAATATCTTCTGTATAGAATGCCGTTTTATAAAATATCTGAAAAATATAATAACTATATAAGACAAATATATTAAATTATTTAAATTATTAATTATAAATAATAAAGATTCTGATTTAATAAAACCAATAATGCAAAATAAAGCTCATAACTCTTTACTGCGTGCAGAATTATAAATCTATATAACTACTAAATAAATTTTGTTATAACAAAACTTTACACATATTTAACACACATGAAATATAAAGTTTAAATAATAATAATACAAGGTAATAAATATACATATTAATAATAATAATGAATGTATGGTCTTATAAAATTCATTATGCATAATTTTATTATTGAGACGAATAAAAAGTCTCCTTATAAGAGCACAAGGCTAAGTCCAGCGTACCGCGTTATCTCCCGTATTACTTTGTTATCTCCCCTAATGTTTTTGACGTCCGCGCCGAGTCTTAATGCGAAGGGGACTCGCGAATGTATAATGTATGAATATTATAAAGAGCGCCTTCTTATTGCAAGAGTAATAAGTTATTACGAAATTATAAATTATAAAAGAATATATATATATATATTATGTGTTAAATTAATCCATATCATTAACAAGATCCAATAGTGATGCAACCTTTTTTTTTAGCAAACTTTCAAGCTTTCAAAAGAGAAATAACAATATGTATAATACATATTTAATTAATAAATAATCACAAAATAAATTCAATAATGAAGTTAAAATTTTTAACAACTACATTTATTAACTTTTACAAACAATATATATAAGTATGTATATATATATATATTCTATACAATTAACAAGTAAGGAATATATGAATAAATTATAACAAATGAAATTATTAAATCGATTTATAAAGCGTTATAAATTCACTCACCAAAAGATAAGCGACCCTCCGAGCTTCATCCGGTGCAGCTGCACATGAGCTCACTCAGCGATAAGATAAGGCCTGGCGCGACTGCCTGGCGCGACTGCCTGGCACGGCGAACACCTGCATCCGGTGATAAAACAGCTCGCCACATCCTTTGTTCCAAAAGCTGAATAATAAAAAGAATAATTAATACACTTTTATATTATAATGGAACACAATTATTATTAACAACTATCTAGACCATGCACCCATATGCACATACATATATACATATATCGTATAATTATTATATAGCAAATTGTAATTATAATGGTTTATAACACCAGAATTTGTTCATAACATTGTTAACTAAAACTATATAATTAATATAAAGAAAGTTAAAAATCAATTCTAAACGGAACATGCTAGAACGATCATTCACGCTTCTATTGAAAGAGGTTGAGATTCTACATTAAAAAATATATGCATGCAAATTATTAAAATTCTGGTGACTAAAAACCTATTGTAAAAGCCTTACCTTTGTAAAATGAATTAACGAGCTCGATGCATGGACAATACTGGCAGCTCCGTCGTCCCCACTATCCCCACGCAAGAGCGCGGCCACCACGTCACAGCGCGCTCGAAGAAGAAGGACAGCTATAGCGGCAAGCGGCGGTCGAGCCGCCTACGCCCGGGAGCGCCGCATTCTCCTACCACTGCGGATAGCCGGCACGGAGTAGGGACCAGAGGGTACCTCAGGGAGCGCAGCTCAGTCTTCCGCGCATTTGACCAGGAGCTCTCTGAAGAACAAGAACAGCAGCAGTCACGAACCATTTAAAATCGAAATAAAGACTTAGTCTCGAAACATTATTTGAGTTAAAACTTAGTCGCGAGAGCTGTAAGACAGTATACTTGAACAATAAAAGTGTTTTATTTGAACATCGAGGTCTTCTGCCATTTATTTACTACCGGCTCCTTCGACTCTCCTGCCAAGGCATCACTGAGGTCGACAGTCCACAGCGGAGGTTCGACGAGCACTTCCAACTGCAGTACTTTTGGGTAAGTACTCATTTTAATTATTCAATATTTTCTTTTTCATCTCTCGTGATCTGCAACCATCAACCGAATATTATTATTATTTTTGCATGACATATTGAAGAATTTTATTATACATAATAGTCAACAACTTACCTTCATACAATTCCAACGTCTTCTCCTTCCGATAACACGAGTACGTTGATTACCTTTGAACGTTAAACGCTCAGTCTGTCTTTGGTTTTATCCACAAGAGTGAATCGTCGCCTTCGACTTGTCAATCGATGCGCATTGGGTAGTCTACTCTACCCCTCTGCCGTTTCCGCGAAGAATTTTCTCCAGGGAAATTTCTTTACGGACTCTGTGCCGCTGTGACGTGACGTCTTGCACATCGACACTTGTCGTAGAGCACGGGACGCGCTCTTTAAGGACCGACTGACACGTAGTATGATAACTCTGGTTTAGTACAATATATTAGAAGAATTATTTTATAATAATAAAACTAAACCAGCAGGCACGGTATCCATCGTATATTCAAATATCCCTACACACCCTTCCTTTACCACGTCACTGCATGAGAAGTAACTAATTAATAATTTTCTCTTATAATAAATGAGGAGTCGCGATTTCAGAATCTGTCCTGTCTCTTTCTCTAAACCGGTTACGAAACTTTAGATTTACGCGGTACATTCTTTTTTGACAGGTGACCCCTCGAAATTTCCATCGTAAGTATTAGATGCCGCGAAATAATTTCAAATTATCCTTTCAATAAAACAAATTTTAAAACTTAAATTATTTCAATAATAGATGGTTAGCGCCCGACGACCAGACCCAATAACTCGCCGCGAATTCCCTCTGCAAAATGCAGGCGTAACTCGCAGAGAACTATTCCGACAGCGGTTATTACGAGATCGCCCCTCTATTGCACGGCAATTATTTGTAGATAGGGATAACATCCCTTCTCGTATTTTACGCGCCGCCAACGATCGCGAAGATACTTTCTTTGATTTGTCCTTCGCTCCTTTGCCTCCTGAATTAAACCCCGAAACCAACAACGGCAACCCCCCAGCGATACCAGCAGGCGAAGAATCGAGCGAAGAAGAGGACCTTCCGCTGACAGACGAGGACTCTGATCACCTTAGCGATTGCCCAACAGTCGTGTACGATCTGGATAACCCAACGGTCAGAATTCCCCCAGGACTTCTCCGAGCTTTCGAAAGAAACGGAGAAATAAGAAGAACTCGAGACCAACAAGTCCAGACTGTGCCATCGCCAAGCCCTCCACGAACCCCTGATTCATTTTCAGGTTATTCTACCCCGAATTACTCTCCGGTCGCTCTTGGGGAGATAGACCCAGAACCGATAGACATCTCTCGAGCCGAAGAGAGCTTCGCGGATTTTGAAACTAACCAAATTTTAGATTACTTAGAGAGTGAGGAGTTCTTGGGAACAGTAGATGACATATATCATATGTAATTTAATTTCGCTAAAATTACCTTACAAACTAATGTAGAAGAACGAGGAAGGATAAAATAAATAAAAGGAAAAAATAGAATTTATAATATAATAAATCTGCATATTTATTTGTCAACCTTAAAATACCTCCAAAAAGAAGCGTCCTATAGATCCTAATCTCTCGGCGTCCCAGGATATAGCCGGCTTAGCAGGTTGCCCTGAAAAAGAAATAGAGAGATATAACAATTGTTCGTCCCTGCACGGTGCGCCCTGCAGAATCGTTGAATAAACGATCGAATAGGACGTAACAGGATTTAACGCAACGACCTACTAACCTATTTTCAACTTAGGGATTTAACGCAATGACCCACTGACCCAGTGACCTAATTTTTATTTTGGGATTTAACGCAATGACCCACTGACCCAGAATCTGTCCTGTCTCTTTCTATAAACCGGTTACGAAACTTTAGATTCACGCGGTACATTCTTTTTTGACAGGTGACCCCTCGAAATTTCCATCGTAAGTATTAGATGCCCGCGAAATAATTTCAAATTATCCTTTCGATAAAACAAATTTTAAAACTTAAATTATTTCAATAATAGATGGTAAACGCATTACGCATCGATCCAGTTCTCCGTCGCGAGATCCCCTTCCATCGGGCGGGTATAAGGCGTCGCGAGTATTTCCGACAGCGTTTGTTGAGAGACCGACGTACTGTTCCTTACCATTTATACATAGACCGAGATGAAATTCCGAGCGAGATAATTCGAGCAGTCAATGATCGTGAAAACACCTCACACGACCTTTCATTTGCCCCTTTGCCCTCCGAACTAAACCCCGAGAACAGCAGACAACTCCAAGCGATACCGGCTGGAGAAGAACCGGAAGAAGAACAGGAATCGTCAGATAGTTGCTCTGTCAGTTCAACAGCTTCCACAATTGTCCTCGACCCGGATAACCTTACCGCTGGAATACCACGGGGATTACTCCGAGCTTGGGAGGCCAACGCCGAGATAAGGCGGGACAGGCAGGTCGAAACGTCTCCTCGTCGCCCTGATAGCCCGGCCTCATTTTCAGACTATTCAACCCCAGATTATTCCCCGGTCAGACCCGGAGAATTCGAGTTTGACCCCGTGGATATCTCCCCAGCAGAAGAAGGCTTGGCGGACCAAGCGGTTAATCATTTTTTGGACTATCTGAACAGCGAAGAATTCTTAGATACTGTCGACGACATGTACCATACCTAATTAAACGATAAATTGTTCACCAATTATATTCTAAGGGAAAAATCTAATAAAACTATAAAATATATATATATATACTGCGGTTTTGTATCCTCGATATAATCATAATAAACAGGGAAATTTTATAAAGGAATATAATAACAAGGATTCAACTCATATTTATTTGTCAACCTGAACACCTCAGAATAAGCTTCCTATAGATCCTAATCTCTCGGCGTCCCAGGGTATAGCCGGCTTAGCAGGTTGCCCTGAAAAAGAAATAGGGAGATATAATATTGTTCGTCCCTGCACGGTGCGCCCTGCAGAATCGTTGAATAAACGATCGAATAGGACGTAACAATAATGAAAACCTATCCTAGCATGAATACAATACTATTTGGGAGAAAAGCCGGACCATGGCTGGCTCAAGCTGCCTTTCGTTTAAAAAAGTAAATATTATTTATAAGTAATTATAATATAAGTAATTTATAATAGAAGTAATTTAATTACTTATAATGTAAATAATTTATAAATAATTATTATTTCTTTTCATAAATTATCAATCTCCATAATTAGTATGTTTATTCTTTTCTTAACATTATAGAACTAATAAAGAAGACAATAAAGAAACCTCTGAAAGTGAGGCCAGTGATGTCAGTGATGTCAGTGATGCCAAGGATGCCAATGATGCCAATGATGCCAGTGATGCCAGTGATGCCAGTAATAGTGATGCAAGTAATCCAAGTATTAAAATTCAAAAACATTCCACGACAGTCGAGCGACAACGAGAGATTACCGGTAAGTCGAACAACAGAGATGGCAATGAATGGGATTTCGTATATAGAAATCTCGAAAGCCTAGGCTATTATAAGAACGGGTACGACATATTGTTACAGCATAAAAAGGAACCAGACGCCAATCGCGCGTCCAAGCATAAAACACTCAGACAGATGGAGAACGAGGATAATGCTGCATTGCTCATCGTTTCTTACTTTTTTTATAATTTACCTCTCGAATAATTTCTTTATAATTTACACACTATGAGAGTTATAAATTATGTTAATATATGTATAAATATATATGTATTCGTTTATTTTATATTAAGAAAATATTTTATTTAATGTCAAAACACATTAATATAACGTTAAAAACATATTTATTTAATGTTAACAAAACACATTTAATTAACGTTGAAAACACATTTGTTATATGTTAAAAACAAACATTTATTAAATATTAAAATAAATATTTTTTTAATGAAAAAACAAGGAACTATCCGATTAATTTTAACGTTTTTTTAACATTTTTTTTTATTACGAAAAATGTTTTTAAAAACGTTAAAAAAATATTTTTTTGCTACTTGGGTACTTATGAAGCTATTGTCGACGCGGGAGTAAATCCGAAAGATTTACGTGGAACAAGCACTGGAGTGTTTATCGGGGAGTGTTTTTCCGAATCGCAGGATCAATGGATTTACGAAAAAATGCAGGTAAAAAGAATGCTATTAATGAATATTAAAATCAAGAATCTAATTTAAGTATATGCGTTAATTGTTTAAATGTTGACAGATGATTTATATTATGCATCATAATATAAACAACTGATTTCTTGGATAAAAATATATAAGTATTAAGTATAGAAATTTTCTAAACTATTTATATATTAGATATCTAGTCCCGCGATTCTTGAATGTAGCAAAGCTATGTTGGCAAATGGAATTTCTCATTGGTTGAATACAAACGGACCATCTCACACAATCGATAGTGCTTGCAGTTCAAGTCTCTTTGCTATAGAACGTGCCTATAGAAGTATGCAACTGGGAGAATGTGA
This sequence comes from Camponotus vicinus, assembly GCF_025532165.1. Classification (NCBI taxonomy): domain Eukaryota; kingdom Metazoa; phylum Arthropoda; class Insecta; order Hymenoptera; family Formicidae; genus Camponotus; species Camponotus vicinus. The sequence continues at coordinate 202,014 of NW_028141976.1, read as the reverse complement.
TGCTGCTATCGTCGGTGGTGCAAATCTCTGTCTGAACCCTCTTATATCTTTGCAATTTATGCGATTTGGTATTTTTGCTTACATTAAAACTATAAATTCATAATATAACAGATTTATATAAATTTAAACTATTTAAAAAAGTATTTATTTAAATATATTTTAATATTAATATTTAAATATATTTTAAATATATTTTTTATATATACTGTGACACACACAACGGTACTTACGTTCTAGGAGTTTTGTCGTCTGATTGATTATTGAATCTAAAGTATCTGGAAAAATAAGAGAAATACATCATTATTCAGATAAAAGGAAGCCGATCTGTTTCATGTTTTCCGGCATAGGATCGCAATGGGTATGCATTTTTCGTTGCATACACACACACACGCGCGCGCGCACACACACATATATATGTATAAGTTACAATTAAATAAATTACAATTAAATTATTTCAATTTATGCGCAGGTCAAGCATTACTACAATTTCCGGCATTTTATAAAACTATAGAAAAGTGCGATATTATTTTAAGAACACGTGGAATGCGCATCATGAACATATTAACAAATAACCATTTTTATTTTCTTTAGATCGGATTAATCGAACTTCTAAAATCCGTAAATATCGTGCCAAATCATGTTATTGGTCATTCGATCGGTGAACTCTGTTGCGGATACGTGACTGGTAACTTTACAATGGAACAAGTACTTCTATCCTCGTATTATATAGGATTGGCGTTGAATGAAACAAAAATAATTCATGGCGCGATGGCGGACATTGGTCTTAGTTATGAGAACGCGAAGAACATATGTCCACTGGACATTGACATAATCTCCGTTAAAAGTCAAAATTCTTGCACCATAAGTGGGCCAAAAAAATCAGTAACAACATTTATAACAAAGTTACAGGTACTTTTATGCATTTTCTCTGGCTCAATTAAATATTTTATTTTTAATAAAATAAATTATATGGGCAATAACATCTAATTCCCATTTATACTTTTCCCATTTATACTTTTTTAGGGTATTAATATCTTTACTAAAGAAATTAACTGCAGCAATATTCCTCTTCACAGTCGTCATCTCGCATCTGCGAGAGCTTCGATTTTGGCTTACTTAAATCGAATAATACCTAATAACATGAAACATAGTCTGATGTGGCATGGTCCGTTTAGTGAAACGCGTGGATTGTCCTACGCTGAATATTTTACAAATAATCTATTAAGTCCTGTACTTTTCGAGAAAACTGCAAGAAGAGAAAACTGGATTCTTAAAAATTCGATAATTGTTGAAATTGCGCCGGATGAAACTTTTCAAAGCGTTATGAAAGAATTGACCGATACGACGATGAATATTGCATTACTTCAACGTCAACACGAAGACAATGTTAAAGTATTTTTGCAAGGATTAGGAAAAATGTATAACAATGGTTTACAACCGCAATTAGCGAATTTATATCCGACTGTAGAATTTCCTGTTAGTCGTGGAACTCCAATGATTTCTCCATCAATCAAGTATATTAAACATTATATCTATTGATTTACACATAAGAATACAGAGAAAACATAAAATAAATGTAACAGCGTTCTATATAAAAAAAATTGTTGAATAATAAAACATATTTTCTTTGATGTTCTAGATGGAATCATTCCGAAGATTGGTATATAGTGAATTTTAAAACAGACAAGAAGATTACTTCCGGAGAAAAAGCTATTAACATCACATTGAAAGATGAATCGTTCGAATACATAATCGGTCATATAATCGATGGAAGAAACTTATTGCCAGCTACGGGATATATTCTTCTAGTTTGGGATATGATTAGTATGCTGAGGGGTCAGTGGCTTAATGATATATCGATTGTATTCGAAAATGTTAAGTTTCTTCGGGCAACGCATATTCCGAAGCAGGGAGATCTGGACTTAATATTAATGGTGCAGAAAGGTAAATTTTGTTAAGAATAGAAATTTATGTTTTGCAAACAATTTCTCAACATTAATATTTGTAATACAAAAATAAATATTTTAGACAATTATGACATATTTATTATCTAGGCACCGGAAACTTTGAAATAATAGAAGGAGGTAATACTGTTGTTACTGGCAAAGCGCGTATTGCGTCAGACCCTGTTAAAGAAAAAATACCGAATCATCTCTTATTAGAAAATTCCGAGGATGAGGAAGAAGTCATGACAATAAGAGACATCTATAAAGAACTTAAATTACGTGGATATCAATATGCGAATTTATTTCGGGGATTAAAAAGTACATCCACTACTGGGAAACGAGGACATATAGCATGGACGAATAATTGGGTGACGTTTATGGATACTATGTTGCAAATAAAAATCTTAGGAATTGATATGAGAAATCTTTATGTTCCTACGGAAATACAAAAATTAGTGATCGATACGAAGTTCCATGCTCAGTGTATACAAAACATAACAGCTGAGGAGAAGCGTAAGTTTGCCGGAAAATGTATATAGATGTTGTTTAGAGACACAGTTTCCATTTTTTATTTATTTGCTTTATATATTCAATGTTTTAAATATCGTGGTAAAAAGATTCAAAGACGTGTTTTTTTTATTTAAAGCGTAAGAAATGTGACTATATTATTTTCTTTTAAATAATGATACATGAATGATTAAAAATTAATTTGAAAATCTTTGTATAGAACTTCCTGTATACGTATACAAGGATATAGAAACAATAGTATCAGGTGGTATTGAAATTCGTGGTGTAAAAGCTACTTCTATATTCCGTCGAAAGCCAGTAGGAACTCCTGTTCTCGAAGAATACAGATTTGTAGCACATCGCGACGGAGCCGAAGCTTCCTTACAAGACAGCATAATATTATCGACGCATCTTGCTCTGGAATATCATCAAATGACGAAAGTAAATATCATCGAATTGATTGAAGATGGTGATGAGATAACAACAGAAGAATTAGCGTCTCCATTATTTCTCGAAGTCTTAAATAATCTACCGTTGATTAAACCAGACATAAATTTAATAACTAGAACCGATCGTTTTGCTTCTGTTACCCTTCCTTCAAAAATTACGATTCCACAATCCAAGAAGCTATCGAAGGATAATAATGCAATATTAATCGCTGGATATAATCTATTAACAAACGATAAGAGCGAAATTTTAAAAGAAATTTTGTCGGCATTGAAGGACGACGGATTCTTATTGACACGTGTTACGTCCTATTCGATCGTTTATTCAACGATTCTGCAGGGCGCACCGTGCAGGGACGAACAATTGTTATATCTCTCTATTTCTTTTTCAGGGCAACCTGCTAAGCCGGCTATACCCTGGGACGCCGAGAGATTAGGATCTATAGGACGCTTCTTTTTGGAGGTATTTTAAGGTAGACAAATAAATATGCAGATTTATTATATTATAAATTCTATTTTTTCCTTTTATTTATTTTATCCTTCCTCGTTCTTCTACATTAGTTTGTAAGGTAATTTTAGCGAAATTAAATTATATATGATATATGTCATCTACTGTTCCCAAGAACTCCTCACTCTCTAAGTAATCTAAAATTTGGTTAGTTTCAAAATCCGCGAAGCTCTCTTCGGCTCGAGAGATGTCTATCGGTTCTGGGTCTATCTCCCCAAGAGCGACCGGAGAGTAATTCGGGGTAGAATAACCTGAAAATGAATCAGGGGTTCGTGGAGGGCTTGGCGATGGCACAGTCTGGACTTGTTGGTCTCGAGTTCTTCTTATTTCTCCGTTTCTTTCGAAAGCTCGGAGAAGTCCTGGGGGAATTCTGACCGTTGGGTTATCCAGATCGTACACGACTGTTGGGCAATCGCTAAGGTGATCAGAGTCCTCGTCTGTCAGCGGAAGGTCCTCTTCTTCGCTCGATTCTTCGCCTGCTGGTATCGCTGGGGGGTTGCCGTTGTTGGTTTCGGGGTTTAATTCAGGAGGCAAAGGAGCGAAGGACAAATCAAAGAAAGTATCTTCGCGATCGTTGGCGGCGCGTAAAATACGAGAAGGGATGTTATCCCTATCTACAAATAATTGCCGTGCAATAGAGGGGCGATCTCGTAATAACCGCTGTCGGAATAGTTCTCTGCGAGTTACGCCTGCATTTTGCAGAGGGAATTCGCGGCGAGTTATTGGGTCTGGTCGTCGGGCGCTAACCATCTATTATTGAAATAATTTAAGTTTTAAAATTTGTTTTATTGAAAGGATAATTTGAAATTATTTCGCGGCATCTAATACTTACGATGGAAATTTCGAGGGGTCACCTGTCAAAAAAGAATGTACCGCGTAAATCTAAAGTTTCGTAACCGGTTTAAAGAAAGAGACAGGACAGATTCTGAAATCGCGACTCCTCATTTATGATAAGAGAAAATTATTAATTAGTTACTTCTCATGCAGTGACGTGGTAAAGGAAGGGTGTGTAGGGATATTTGAATATACGATGGATACCGTACCTACTGGTTTAGTTTTATTATTATAAAATAATTCTTCTAATATATTATACTAAACCAGAGTTATCATACTATGTGTCAGTCGGTCCTTAAAGAGCGCGTCCCGTGCTCTACGACAAGTTTCGATGTGCAAGACGTCACGTCACAGCGGCACAGAGTCCGTAAAGAAATTTCCCTGGGGAAAATTCTTCGCGGAAACGGCAGAGGGGTAGAGTAGACTACCCAATGCACATCGATTGACAAGTCGAAGGCGACGATTCACTCTTGTGGATAAAACCAAAGACAGACTGAGCGTTTAACGTTCAAAGGTAATCAACGTACTCGTGTTATCGGAAGGAGAAGATGTTGGAATTGCATGAAGGTAAGGTGTTGACTATTATGTATAATAAAATTCTTCAATATGTCATGCAAAAATAATAATAATATTCGGTTGATGGTTGCAGATCACGAGAGATGAAAAAGAAAATATTGAATAATTAAAATGAGTACTTACCCAAAAGTACTGCTGTCAGGATATGCGATGAATCTCCGTGGAGGACGGTCTGCCTCGGCGATGTCCCTGTAGGAGAGTCGGAGGAGCCGGTGACAAATGATTGGCAGAAGACCCAAGTGATGGTTCAAAGACACTTTATTTTCTTTAAGTATACTATAATATTCGACTGCTCTCTAGACTAAGTTCTTAGTCCGGAAAAATATCCTGCGACTAAGTTCTTTTTCGGCTCGAAAATGTTCTATAATACGCTCGTGATCGCTTTAGTTGGTTTCTTCTCGAGAGCTCCTGGTCAAATGCGCGGAAGACTGAGCTGCGCTCCCTGAGGTACCCTCTGGTCCCTACTCCGTGCCGGCTATCCGCAGTGGTAGGAGAATGCGGCGCTCCCGGGCGTAGGCGGCTCGACCGCCGCTTGCCGCTATAGCTGTCCTTCTTCTTCGAGCGCGCTATGACGTGGTGGCCGCGCTCTTGCGTGGGGATAGTGGGGACGACGGAGCAGTCAGTATTGTCCGTGCGTCGAGCTCGTTAATTCATTTTACAAAAGGTAAGGCTTTTACAATAGGTTTTTAGTCACCAGAATTTTAATAATTTGCATGCATATATTTTTTAATGTAAAATTTCAACCTCTTTCAATAGAAGTGTGAATGATCGTTCTAGCATGTTCCGTTTAGAATTGATTTTTAACTTTCTTTATATTAATTATATAGTTTAGTTAACAATGTTATAAACAAATTCTGGTGTTATAAACCATTATAATTACAATTTGCTATATAATAATTATACGATATATGTATATATGTATGTGCATATAGGTGCATGGTCTAGATAGTTGTTAATAATAATTGTGTTACATTATAATATAAAAGTGTATTAATTATTCTTTTTATTATTCAGCTCTTGGAACAAAGGATGTGGCGAGCTGTTTTATCACCGGATGCAGGTGTTCGCCGTGCCAGGCAGTCGCGCCAGGCCTTATCTTATCGCTGAGTGAGCTCATGTGCAGCTGCACCGGATGAAGCTCGGAGGGTCGCTTATCTTTTGGTGAGTGAATTTATAACGCTTTATAAATCGATTTAATAATTTCATTCGTTATAATTTATTCATATATTCCTTACTTGTTAATTGTATAGAATATATATATATACTTATATATATTGTTTGTAAAAGTTAATAAATGTAGTTGTTAAAAAATTTTAACTTCATTATTGAATTTATTTTGTGATTATTTATTAATTAAATATGTATTATACATATTGTTATTTCTCTTTTGAAGGCTTGAAAGTTTGCTAAAAAAAATTGCATTACTGTTGGATCTTTGTTAGTTAATGATATGGATTAATTTAACATATAATATATATATATTCTTTTATAATTTATAATTTCGTAATAACTTATTACTCTTGCAATAAGAAGGCGCTCCTTATAATATTCATACATTATATATTCGCGAGTCCCTTTCGCATTAAGACTCGGCACGGGCGTCGAAAACATTAGGGGAGATAACAAAGTAATAGGGGAGATAACGCGGTACGCTGGACTTAGCCTTGTGCTCTTATAAGGAGACTTATTATTCGTCTCAATAATAAAATCATGCATAATGAATTTTATAAGACCATACATTCATTATTATTATTAATATGTATATTTATTACCTTGTATTATTATTATTTAAACTTTATATTTCATGTGTGTTATATATGTGTAAAGTTTTGTTATAACAAAATTTATTTAGCAGTTATATAGATTTATAATTCTGCACGCAGTAAAGATTTATGAGCTTTATTTTGCATTATTGGTTTTATTAAATCAGAATCTTTATTATTTATAATTATTAATAATTTAAATAATTTAATATATTTGTATTCAAAATTTTATCATATGGATTTAATACATTTCTTTCGTTATTTGATTTCCTTATTTTATGTACTTATATGCATTTATAAAATATTAAACTACTTTTCTTTGTAACGATTTTTCAAAATTTTATAATAATGTCTTGATTTGATTTTTATAAGGTATTTATCATATTTTATGTTAGGTTAAATTTCTATTTGATCAGATATTATTTGTTATTTTATTTTTCAGCTTTCAAGACTTGGAGTTTTCTGATTGTTTACGACAAGCCTATGGAGGGAATGTATTTAATTTATTATCAGAATTCGGGTAAGTATTTTAGAAATATTAATTAATTATTATAAGTATTTTTCTTCTTATATATTTGTCTTATATAGTTATTATATTTTTCAGATATTTTATAAAACGATATTCTACACAGAGGATATTCGAGGGTGCATATCGTTTATGGCTTGTCTGTATTTTGATCGACAATATAGAACGTTTATTAGACTATTGTCGGAGCGGATCAAAATACTCACATATGATCATCTGGCCATGACTTGTTAACTCGATGCACCTCTAATTGTGGATAAGTTTTGGATATTTTGAAATATTTTAATATTATTTTGAATGTGCTGGACTTGACAACTTCGTCATTTATTAACTATATATGTACATTAAATAATGTTGAGCTTTTACATAATGAAAATGGTTTATTATTTGGTTATCATTGCTTACTCATTATATTTTAATTGTATATAAAATTTTGCAATTAATAATCAAAATGAAAAATATATGTATTATTTGGCAATAATGGGTGGATAAGAAATTAGATTTTATATAATTTATTATTATGTAGTGAAGTTTTATTTGAATAACTATATAGAATATACGTATATGAAAAGAGATTTTTATAACATATTAATTATTATGTTCTTATGCTTAGAGTTTAAACGTGTTATTATTTGAATTTTTCTTATTTGTCTAGGTTGCATATATAATATATATATATGTTGGAAGGGTTATGGACCAATGGATTATTCACGGACAACAGACAGGCTTAAACCATATAAGAATATGCAGCATTGAAGGGATTTTGCGAATTATTTCGGAAATTTATTTGGTAGGTTTATTATTTTGATAAGTTAATTAATGAATTAAAGGTTTTATTTAATTATATCATATATTTATAAAATATATATTATATATATATATATATATATATATATATATATATATATAATATATGTATTCATGTATAATATTATGTACCTTTAGTATTTTAATGCATTATCTTTTAAATTTTTATTAATAACTACATATGTATTTATACTAATAATGAGGGTGACAAGTCTGTCCGAGCTTGTTTCGCGGTTTAGTTCTGATTAATTTTTACATATGGTATTACGTATAGCGCTGTCTCTCTCACTCGCGCGAGTCACCCGATAGTGCGGTCTCTCTCACTTTCACGTACTACTACCTATTGAGGTCTCGTGTATAAATTTCGATAGATGTAGTCGGTTAATTATATATTTGAGGAGGCATAATTGTGATTTGTTATTGAAATATATTTCTAAGGAATTTTATTAATAAATATATTTTTATTTTTCCGTATAGCGTTTTCGTTAGGTGATGAAAATATTGGGACACCCGGTGGACAACCAAGTGGAGGCTATGTTTATAGGGTGACTTATTATTCTGTATGTAGCAAAGAGTTATGTATAAAATTTTATTCATACTAATTTATTATTTAGTTATTATTTAGTAGTTATTATTTAATTTAATATATTTATTGTTGAAATTTAATATATTAATATTTGATTTATTATACTTCTTTTACTATTTGATTTCTTTTACTCCTATATAATTATATACATTTATGAAATATTAAACCTTTTTAATATAGTAATTTTGATCAATCAAACTTTTATAATGATAATAGATTTTTGTATAGATTGATTTTTTAGTATATTTTTGTTAAGTTAATTTTTCATACGGCCAAATATTATTTGATTATTATTTTCAGTTGCTGGGACTTGGAATTCTTACTACTTATTTATAACAAGCTGTCTTACATTATTGGGAAGAGGATAAATATTATATATATAGGATCATAAAAAGTGGGCAAGTATGTATTATATTTTAAATGGTTTGTTTAATAATTTTTATAGTAGATTTACTCATACATTTATTATATTTTTCAGGTATCAAGACTTTGAGTAAAATTACTTCCTGATAGTGAACATATATATATATTTATGGGAACTCAACGAGGACCAAAAATTAAAATAATCTAGGATTTTTAAAGGAAATTCTTGCTTGATTAATTATATTTTGTTTATTAATTATATTTTATTCATTAATTATATTATATATATATTTTATTAATTATATTTTATTAAGAAATGTTTAAATCATTAATTTCTGAAAGAGGCTCGTTACTTTATAAAAGATTATTATTTAGTCATTATTGGCCATTTACATTTTGTAATTAAATAGTCAAAGTTAAATGTTGTTCAATAATAATTAGAATTTTATACAGACATATTTGGCCAATGGTATTAAAGATTTATTATCACGCTTGGAAAAATAGTTAGTCAAGGAAAATTAATTTTGTTTCTTTTGAATATATATAAAATATATATTGTTAATTATTTTATTACTGATTATTATTGCTGATTTTTAGAGCGTATTGTTTTAGTAACAATTATTATTCATGGGTATTAATTTTTTTGATTGACTTGGTACATTTATTTATTGTTTCATATTCGTAGAATGTTAACTTTATAACTTTCCTTTTGTTATTGATGATTCTTTATAAATTTTCGTATTAATATTTTATGTGGCTTACTTTCGGAGCATTTGTTAGCATTTTTACTGTAGTTTATTTATCACAAAATATTAATTAATTATTTGATTTTCAGGTTTCAAAATTTATAATCGCTGCATCTCTTTTATGACAACCGAACATACTACTTATTAAAAAGATACGCATGGGCTCAAAATCTTTTATTAATAGAATTTAGGTGAGTATCGTTTGATAAAATATTTTGATTTATGCCTTTTCCTTTGTAGTAAGCGCGTATACACGCATAGGGATATGTCTAACACGAATTTACTTTTATCTTTCCTTTAACTGAAAGGGTTAACTTTAGTAATCTTTTATATAACAGGTGTTACGTCCCCAGTTCCTCAGGACTGGTCTGGAAGTCTTACTTTCCCAGTTGGACGCAATTAATCTCTCAATTTGTTTTAGGGCAACCTGCTAGGCCGGCTATACCCTGGGACGCCGAGAGATTGAAGGTCTATTGTGCTTAGAGAGGATTCTAGGTGGAGAGTGAATAAACATTCATACTAAATTTTATAAGTTTATTTTGTTTTGTTCAAAGTATATATATATATTTTTATTTTACAAATTTGAATATCCTTTTATTCCTCCCTCGGGTAACCGTACAATTCTGGTAGAAAGTAAGAATATTCGATGTTTATGGTTGAGATGGGTCTTTCTGGGGAAGCTAGGGAAATCTCTAAGGGCTCGAAGGGGTCTGGGTCTTCATATGCCACGGGGGAATAGCTAGGAGGACTATATAGGCTGTTTTCCTCGGGATAGTAGTTGTATAGGGGTACGGTGTCAAGATGTTGGAATGTCCCCGAGATGGAAGCAGTCTCTGGACTCTGACTCCAATCCACTGAAGGTCCAGGGATGGATGCCTGGTCGGTGTTTAACGAGATGGTTGAACAGTTGCTTCTATCTTCGGTAATTCTTTCTACTAGATTGGAGGGAGAATATTGATTATGTGGGACTGGGATAATTTCGTGGCTTTCTTCCTCAATAGTGATTATGGGGATAGGTGACTGAGGTTCTAAGTCGATGATCTCGGGAACTGGTGCAATGATTTCATTCTCAAGAGTGATGATAGGGAAGAAGGTACGTCGCGTTTGCCTATTTCGTCTCACACGGCGTAGAATATTTCGACGGGTATTGAAGTTACCTTGTCTCACTCGGACCATCTGTCGTTTAATTAACCAATTATAAACCTGTCTATTTAATATTTAAGACTTTGGTGATTTTGAAGTCACTTACTTTTGCGTAAAGTTGAATTTAAGAATACCCGATACCTGTTAATAAAAAAAAGAAAAAGGGAATTCCATATGAATGTTCAATTTATAATTGTTATCCCGAGTATAGTCAAATAGATGTCCCCAAAGTTGATAGAAGGATAGTCCGGCAGAAATAGAAAGATTAGTATAAAAAATTTTATTGTTGGTAACGTTGACTCCCGAAAATTACCGACCGTCGGTAATGTAGATTTCTGTTTTACCGACCGATGGTTAGCGGCACTTTCTGTTTTACCGACCGATGGTAAGTTAGATTTCTGTTTTACCGACCGATGGTTAGCGTCACTTTCTGTTTTACCGACCGATGGTAAGTTATCGACTGATGGTAAGTTATCGACCGATGGTAAGTTATCGACTGATGGTAAGTTATCGACCGATGGTAAGTTTTGATTGACGACTATTGGAAAAATTACCAACTGATGGTAAATTAGGATTATCGAGAATTTATTTGTTTGAAATGTTAATGTGTTATCTTGGTTTCAAAAAGATTCTTATTTTATTTTGATTCTCTGAAAATCGAAAGAGGATTCGAGGAAAAATCAGGAGTTTGGATACGCTGACAAGGTATCCACCTATCATACGGCTGGCTTAGTATTAACCTCGTAAGGTTAGGTTATAATTGCAAGTAGTGATAATGATTCAAAACTAAGCCAGTGTATTGTCTCTAAATCCTGGGATGTATCTCGTATTTTGAAGTTAAGGCTAAATTCAATCCAAGATCAAAAGGTCAACTTCTATCATTGGGATAAATCCCTCAAGATAATTGCCTATTAATCGAAAACTGTATTTTCGCCTACTCGGACGTCGATTGACAGGAGGCCGCTTATTTTTTCTATTGCCTCACCAGCTCTAGGTTGAGAAACAACCTCTATCATGGGAATAAATTCCTCAAGATAATTATTTTTCCACCGAGCCAGACTTGGGTTCGACCTGCCGCTGCAGTTTCGCACTCGCTCACTGTCTATCGCGTCGTCTTATCAAAGAGATAAGTCCCAGATAAATTTTCCAATTGGAAATGATATTTACTAAGTTGAATAATTGGATTAAGGGATACGGGTAATCAAAGGTAAGGTTCCCGAATGTCGCGCACTGTTTCACTGAATTTAGTTGTTAGTAGAAATTAAAGGTTAGATTAATGACAAGTGGCCGGATATTTACCAGTGTCTGAAATGTCCTAGTGTGTGAAGGCTGCTTCCCTTCACTAGGCTGATGAGTGGATGCTGCTTCCTTCCGCTGGATACCGTCTACCTCAGTGACAGTTCGGGATGGAGGTTGCAGTCCAGGAGTTTGATTGAGAAACTCAATGTTCAATAGTCACTGAATTTATTAACTGAATACACGTACAAAATCTCAGAGATATAAGTATTAACACTGTGAATATCGTTGGGCAAAATGCCAGTAGTTGTTAAGTGTTGAAAACGTTGGGCCAAATGCCAAGTTATCACTGTAAATATCGTTGGGCCAAATGCCGGAGGTAACACTGTGAAGATCGTTGGGCCAAATGCCAGGAGGACCGCTCTGCACGGGTTTATATAGTCGTCAGTCCCAGTTTTGCACACGGTCCCAATAGTAGGAGATGCGCTTCTCCGTGGAGGGAGTCGAGCAGTGATTGGTTCCCTCCTCTGCTTCTGGCTGCGCGCGCCTCGAAAGATGCGTCCGCCTCGAGGGATGTGCCGCGTTGTCAACGGGTGATTGGTTTTCTCTGACGTGATTGTTGCGCAATGATTTGGGATTGTCTCCCGCTGACGTGACGGATGCGCGCGCCTCGGAAGATGCGCGCGCCTCAGTGTGGGCGGCGCGGTCGCTCATTGGTTCCCTTCTCCGGGCTGGTTGCGCGCGCCGCTGGCACGAGCGTGGGGAAGATGCGCGCGCTGCTGGGCGTTGCCGCAGGAATTGGGCGTATTTTGGGCGTAGTTTAATTTGTAGATGGTGGGACTCTTCAGAATTGTAGTGGGGGTGACGGAGCGGTCAGTATAGAATCGGCTATACTGGTTGCATTGTATTTTGACACATAAGTTTTATAATAATTATTAGACCATCAGAATTTCTTTGCAGTTTACATGCGTATATTTCCTAATGTAGTTTTTTAAGCTCTAGCTGTAGAAATGTCAACGGAGTTTCTAGCATGCTCCGTTCGAAAGTTCATTTTTGTCTCTATGTATTATTATGGAAAAATGCTTTTAAATATTGTTAATAAATTCTGACATCATAATTATTATAATTACAATTATTTTAACACATAAGTATTTATGCGGTAGGATATAAGTATATAAAGACTATAAATTATTTCAGTAAATGGTGCAACAATTTTTATTCTTTGCTTTTATTTTTAATATTTATATCTATTAGGTTCTTGAATAAAAATTATTGCATGTACTTAATATTAACGTTTAACAATAAGTTAATTATTTCGTTATGTTGCGCAATGTTCTCTTGAACGGATTTTTGTGGATTAATATATAAATGGAGGTTATTGCATACGCTTAATAACAATAAATTCATTTGTTACTTAATGATAATTAATTATTTCGTCATGTTGCGTAATGTTGTGCAATAATATTCGAGCGGAATATTCCATAGTCTTAGTTTGGAATGTGATGATGACTCATAATATCGCATACGGAAAATTATATTTTAAAACTTCGTTTATAAAATTAGTAGTATTGGAGTTTTCATAATTATGTATACATGTGTCGGTCTGACTTTTTATGCTCCTTAAGGGAAAATTGTCATAAGATTTTTATTTATAGTATTTTTCGAGTTAATCTGGAATCAATGATTTTTGATATAATTTAGGCCCCAAAATAATTAGATATACGTGTAGTCGGTGCTGAGACGTGTTCAAAAATATATATATATGTATATAAAGTCTTTTGGTTTTTGATTTGTAAAATTTCTTGTGTATCAGGATTACATATTAATGAAAGAGGTATTCTCTTATATGTCGGTAAAGTTAGTATCATCGCTACCCCAGAGATGGCGCTGCCCTCTGTCGGTAATGTGGGTACGGACAGTATTCACTGTCGGTAAGGTAGGAAATGACTTTATCCTCAGTCGGTAACGTCAGTAACTGTGTTATCATGGGTCGGTAATTTTTCTGTCGGTAACTTTTGCTCGGTCGGTAAGGTAGAAAACTTCCTTATCGACCGTCGGTAACTTTTATGTCGGTAACTTTTACTCTGTCGGTAAGGTAGAAAACTTCCTTATCGACCGTCGGTAATTTTTATGTCGGTAACTTTTACTCTGTCGGTAAAGTAGGAATTTATTTTATCGACTGTCGGTAACTTTTGTGTGGGTGATTTTGCCTATTGTCGGTAAAGTAGGTAATTTTTATGCGGATGATACTATATGTGGGCAAATACTTAAAATTATTTCTATCATTCCTAAGTGAGGTTATGTTATGTATAGCTAGCTTCTTAACAAAGAAAGATTATTTTCGGAGATATTGACAATATTATATCGCGCGGCGGAATGATATTGATATACTATAAGTATTGGTGATATTACATTGCGCGGTGAGATTTTATAATAAGAAATATTGGTGATAATAGATGGCGTGATGGAATTTTAATTAACAATATTAATTTATATTAACAATAATATGTTACTCGGTGGGATTAAGATTTATATGTTCGTCGGTGGAATTACAGTTTAAATATTATAGAGGCAATTTTTGCGTGTTTAAATAAAAATTTTGTTGCGGGACGTAACACAGGTATATTTACCTTTGCTTTAGAATATATAATTATTTTGAATGTACAATTACTGTTAATATAATATAGTATTATTTCTTATATGCTTTATATTTATTTTATTAATTAATTGGGGGTTATCATATATGGAATATATGTAATAGCATAGATTTTTATAGTAATATTGTTTCTATTATTACTTTATAATTTTCAGGTGGAAAATGATGTTTTATTGGATGACCTAGCTGGTTCATGACTGTTTCCATGTTTCGTTGCTGTGGGGATTTCATGGATCTTTATAGTAAAATATATATATTTTTATATAACATATCTCCTGGTTGCGCATCGTGGCTTTGACGATGTAAATTACTTGATCTCAGAAAATTTTAATAAGGTTATAAGTCTATTTCTAACAAATTTTAATTTCATTATTATAGTATTTTGAGAGATATATATATATTTATTATTCCGATTAGTTATTGATTAAATATACTTAGTTAGGTAAAATTTTTGTGATATTCATATAATAACTTATACTTAAATTTATCGCAAACTGCTTTTATCACAAGTGCGTTATTCCGAGTTATTTGTTGAAGATTTTTCCTTGAAAATAAAATTTTAAATCTATTTCCGTCTTGAATATAGTTGATTAGTAACAGTTCCTTATATAAATATCATCGTGCCTGGTTAGTGCTGGTAGTTTGCTAATATTTTGATTATATGTGATAACTGAATAATATGAATATTGAGTGAATATCTATATATATTGGTTACATATAATATAAAGTGGATTTATAGTGATTGTGTATAATTACAAGTAAAGATTATATAAGATACGAAATTCTTTATACTATTCTTCGAAACAAATTATATTTTATTCGTTAAGAATTATTTAAATCATTTTCTTTTTTAAAAGAAGCTTGTTATTTTACAAAGGATTATTATTTAGTCGTTACTGGTCATCTGTTTTTACATTTTAATTTTATAATTAAATAATCAAAGTAAATATATTTATTATTTGATAATAATTAAGCTTTTATATATATATATATATATATATATATATATATATATATATGTGTTTGTGTTTTTCATTGTTTATTGATTTATGTCTTTATTTGTCTAAATACTAATTAATTATATTATTTTCAGGTTTCGGGATTTATGGCTATGGAAGTTTTCCCATGCCAACTTTACCAGAAGAATGTAAAGGAACACACAAGAGGCTATAAGACCAGTTACCGACGGATTTGTTCGTATACCAATTCATACGAAGTCTTGTTACAAATGTTTTTGACGGTTACATTATTTAGAGTGATTTGCTGAGAGTTTTTCTTGATAATAAAATTTCGAATAAATTTCTTTTCTTAGTAAGGTTAATTATTAAGATAAATATCATTATATGCGACCAGTATTGTTAATACATTGTAATATTTTTCTGGCTATATACCACATCAATCAATGTATTGTGTTAAAATTAAATTATGGCGATATGAATATATATATATGAATATATATATATATATATATATATATATATATATATAGATTCAGTATTTTTGCTATTGATTTATGAAGTTTCATAAGCGATTTTGAGGTGGTTGTGTGGGCTTTTGCAGCCTTATTAAATTTGCATAAATAATAATTATATATATATCTTGAAATTCTTTTACGATTATTATAAATGACTGTTTCAAAAAGCCTATTACTTTTTCTTGATTGATAGATGTGTATAAGTCCAGCTTTCGGTTAGTACTGGTGATTACTAGTATTTTGACTGTATGAGAACTGAATATTATTAAATTGACGTATATATATATTGATTATATATAATATATTGACGCAAATATATAGTGAGTATATATGATATCTCGCAAAGGTTATATAAGATGAGAGAATTGGTAGGGATTATATTTTTATAAGTAAGATTTTAAATTTTTTCGTTGCGGGACGTAACAGTGCTCACGACAGACGCCTCGGGATACGCCATAGGCGGAATCCTGAGCCAAGGTGTCGTCGGAAAAGACTTACCCATCGCGTACGCATCGCGTTTACTCAACAACGCAGAGCAAAATTATTCCACGATAGAAAAAGAACTCCTCGCCATCGTGTACTGTGTTAATCACTTCCGACCCTATCTGTATGGACGGAAGTTCGTGTTAGTAACGGACCACAAACCGCTCGTGTGGTTACATTCGGTAAAAGACCCCACTTCGCGACTCGTACGCTGGCGTCTAAAACTAGCGGAATACGAATACGAGGTAATGTACAAAGCGGGAAAAACCAATGTAAACGCGGACGCATTCTCGCGAAATCCGACTCCCACACCTGCCGCAAAAATCCAACAAATCCTAATCCTCGAAAACGACCCTATATCATCCGACTCAGATGAATCTTTATTTTCCGCAGTGCCAAAACCAGGCACTAGAGAGACCGGCACGTCAATCAATGCGGAGGGAACGCCCTCGACCTTACCCTGCAACCAGCTAAACGAAGCTGAGGAGTACGCGAACAGCGAAAGTGAGGCTAACGCCGAAAGCGACGCGGAATCCGAAAGTAGCACAGAGTCCGATGACGACGAACGACCGTTTGAAAATCCAAACGAACCCGCTATCATACGAAACCCAGTGGGACCTAACGTAATAACGATACCTGATAACTTCACGACACGACGCGACAACTTAGTTATTTTCACCACGCAACAAGGCATTCCGATCGACCAAGGGGCTCGCATGCTTGCAGACACTAAGTCGCTCCCTCTAATTAAAAATGCGACGCTAGGCAGAGCCCGAGTCGACCGGAATGGCTCGCGACTCATTATATCACTAATCATTAAAGATAGAGTATCAGGAATCACGGAAAAAGAAATCGTGAAGGAAACGATGCATTCCTTGCTAGACGTCGTCACCGAACTCGGCCTACAATCTATCTCTATCGCCAGAGGTAACGTTGACAACGTACCTTGGGAAACGGTGTATATGCAACTCACCCGAACCCTAAGTGAAACTAGCATTAGAATCTTTATTTGTAAGAATGAAATTACGATACCCCCAGAAGAGAGTAGGCAACAGATCCTGTCGGAAAATCACTGTTCTGCCGTCGGCGGACACAAGGGCGTCACGAAAACATATAGACGAGTAAAGAAAAAGTATTTTTGGTCGGGAATGAAAGCCGACGTCGAATCATTCATAAAAAACTGCCGTGCTTGTCAACTAAAAAAGTTAGTAAGAACAAAAACTCGGCAACCCATGGTGCTTACAGACACCCCTGACTCCGCCTTCGACAAAATCTCCATGGACATCATGGGCCCATTACCAACGACACAGTCGAAAAACTGTTACATACTTACTATACAGGACCTCCTAACTAAGTACTCGCTCGCGATACCGCTCCAACACGCCGGAGCCATAGAGGTAGCCGACGCGCTCACCAACGAGTTTATATGCACATTCGGTGCTCCCAAAGCAATCCTAACCGACCAAGGATCACATTTCTTAAATAGCCTTATGCGAAACATAGCACGTAAGTTTAGAATTAAGCATTACAGAACCACAGCGTATAGACCACAAGCCAATGGCTCGGTCGAAAGATCGCACCAAGTCTTGTGGGAATACCTGAAGCAGTTCGTGGATAAAAATAACGAATGGGATAAGTGCCTAAAGTTAGCGTCCCTCTCTTACAACACTAGCGTCCACGAAGGCACTCAGTACACACCGCATGAACTCGTGTTCGGTAAAACCGCGCGGACCCCTGCGAGCGATCCCGTTACTGCGGATACGACCAACGAGAGTTACGCGGAATATCTTACAACACTTTTCAACAGCATCAAAGACGCGCAAACTACCGCACGCGAAAACCTAATGCGCGCCAAGGAAAAATCCAAAAGATACTATGATCGTAGAATAAGGACGAGTAATTTTAAGATAGGCGATAACGTATACCTCTTTAAAGAACCCTCGAAAGGGAAGCTAGGGGACCAGTACGTAGGCCCCTACAAAATATTAGAGGTTCTCAAGAGCCACAATGTAAGACTAGCAATAAGCACTACCAGGACCCGTGTAGTACACGCAGACAAGCTCAAACACTCACCGCATCGCGCCCCCACTACGGAGGCCTCCCCCACTCCAGAGCCGCTATATCAAAGGAAGTCGGACGGAGGACCGACCACAACTCAATCAAGCGCAGCACCATGAACTTCGCCACCGTCACCATGGAAATCTTGGCGCATGCCATTGCCCTAATCCTGTTGTTACCTGCCGCATCATACTGCCTAATCGGATACGACTGCGGGGGACAAGGATTAAATATCACGTCATTATCGCTCCTAGACATCGGTAAATGCGCCGTCGACAACATAGAACCTAAGAGGGAAGCCACCTACGTACAGCTGTTACAAATGTCAACCCACGACCACACACACGTGATGCAGTGCAAAGTCGAAGTCGACCGCACGATATACTATTGTGGAATGCACTCGCACGTCTCGATAGTGCGAGGAGGACGTCGCCAATACACAATAGAACTCACCGAATCCATCTGCAAAAAGCTGCAAGACACGGGAACCATCGACATAGGAACAGGTCAACGAAGCATCCTCCAGTCATTCAAGAGGAACAGCACGGACGTGCGAAGCGTCACCCTCGCCGGCACCACCAGCATGGACGGAAGTTGCACCGGAACTCAATACGGAGATGCCTATGGAACATGGGAAAGTGCTGTCGTCCAGGCCGTCGTAAAGGTGACTCTTCGGAACTTCGACGCGGTCATCGATAGAAACACTAACGAGTTGATCCTACCATCCGGGGTGCACTGCAAAGCACTCACGGGAGAATGCATGGACCACGACGGCTCGGAGACCTACTGGACTATCACGCCAAGGGACAGCTGCCACTTCGACCAATACGACGTGCTATACGAGGGCCCAGCCGATAAACTCACGGCACAGACAAACACCGAGACGCCAACCGTTTACACAGTGACAACGAAGGAAACGACCTTCGCCCTCACCAAAACCACTGAGATGACACTGTGTGGCTACAAACTCATGCTGACGGAACACCCAAAATTATTCGTACTAGAAACAGAAAAAGGAAGAACATTCAAAATCCGCACAAGAATATCCGTCAGTAACTTAGACATTTTCTCGTATGTAAATTCTAAATTTATATACGTAGAAAAACATATTAAAACACAACTGACGCGACTCTATCGCGACATAATGGAACAAAAATGCGCGCTCGAAAAAGAAATACTACAAAACGCGCTCTCGCTCGCCAGTTTCGCCCCTGACGAAATGGCGCATCGAATAATGAAGGCACCTGGATACACCGCAGTCATGGCGGGAGAAGCCCTACACCTGGTCAAATGTCTAGCTGTAGAATGCCGAGTACGACCGACGGACGTCTGCTATAACGAAATCCCGGTGACGTATAAAAATCAGTCATTATTCATGCTACCGAGGACAAGGATACTCACCAAAAAAGGAACGCCGAGGGACTGCAACGAATTCCTGCCAGTTATGTACAACATACACGGCAGCTGGTACCGCCTGATGCCACGACCACAAGAGGCGGCGGCACCTTCGATCATCCAACCGCTCACGAAACCCACCTGGAAATACGTGAGCCCCTCCTCTCTCGCCACCAGCGGCATCTATACCAGCGAAGATCTAGACAGACTCCGCGACCACATAATGTTCCCTATGGAAAAACCTTCGATGCTGAATACAATAGCAAGAGGGGCCATGGGACGAGAAATACCGGCAGGAAGTATATCCATGCTAAACCTGCTAGACGAAAAATCCTTGGACCAGATCGCGGAGAACGCTGGGCAAAAATTGTGGACGGGATTTATTACATTCGGATCGGCCAGCGCAGGTGTGATCGGAATTTTCATAATAATCCGATTAATAAAGCTAATCGTGGACACCATCATCCACGGATACGCATTGCATTCGATATACGGATGGAGCTGTTACGTCCCGCAACGAAAAAATTTAAAATCTTACTTATAAAAATATAATCCCTACCAATTCTCTCAACCTATATAACCTTTACACAATATCATATATAATCACTATATATTTGCGTCATAATATTATATATAATCAATATATATACGTCAATTTAATAATATTCAGTTCTCATATAGTCAAAATACTAGTAATCACCAGTACTAACCGAAAGCTGGACTTATACACATCTATCAATCAAGGAAAAGTAATAGGCTCTTTGAAACAGTCATTTATAATAATCGTAAAAGAATTTCAATATATATATAATTATTATTTATACAATTTTAATAAGGCTGCAAAAGCCACACAACTACATTAAAATCGCTTATGAAACTTCATAAATCAATAGCAAAAATACTGAATCTATATATGTATATATATATACAGGGTGACCCATTTTAACTTAGGCAGCCAAATAACTCGAAAAATAAGCAAGATAGAGAAAAATGTTTTAGACAAAAGTTGTATGGTTTCGAGGGGGCCATAAGATGGTATCATTGGTTTGACCTTGAAGAGTCATTTGAAGGTCACGTGAAGGTCACTTCAATTTTTTTAAATGGAACATCCTATATATTTTTATACATTCTTGTAGCTCATCTCGAGAGCTTTCCAAAACACTATAATTAAGTACATTTTCGTTAAGTACTTTTTGAGTTATGAGGCTTGAAATAATTTCTTAATTTTACATAAACCGTAAAATATCTTGTAAAATATTCATTTTTCGATTACCTTACCTTAATAGTTTTATGTACAAAATAATGAGAGGAATCAATTGGTGTAAAGAAAACACATAGTTGTTTCGAAGAAAAAATATGTAATTTGCAATTAACAATTCCATATTTTTTCTTAAAAACAACTATGTGTTTTCTTTACACCAATTGATTCCTCTCATTATTTTGTACATAAAAGTATTAAGGTAAGATAATCGAAAAATGAATATTTTACAAGATATTTTACGGTTTATGTAAAATTAAGAAATTATTTCAAGCATCATAACTCAAAAAGTACTTAACGGAAAGGTACTTAATTATAGTGTTTTGGAAAGCTCTCGAAATAAGCTACAAGAATGTACAAAAATATATAGGGTATTCCATTTAAAAAAATTGAAGTGACCTTCACGTGACCTTCAAATGACTCTTCAAGGTCAAACCAATGATACCATCTTATGGCCCCCTCGAAACCATACAACTTTTGTCTAAAACATTTTTCTCTATCTTGCTTATTTTTCGAGTTATTTGGCTGCCTAAGTTAAAATGGGTCACCCTGTATATATACAGGGCGATCCTGAAAAACGATCCGTCTATAAAATGACGTATTCCTGACACCATTCTAAGACAATTTTTCCTTTACCAAAATTTGATTTGAAGCGTAGTTTTTGAATTATGAGCAAAAATAGTTAGTAAATCACGCGTCGAGTACAGAAGGCAGGCAGGAGCGGCGCGGCGTGCCGCGAGCGCGGGCGCAGCTGACCGCCCGACGGGTGATTATCACCGCATGAGTCGCTAACTATTTTATCTTATAACATAAAATTATGCTTTAAATAAAATTTTGGTAAAGAAGAAAATGTCTTAGAATTACGTCAGAAATACGTGTTGCTTAAAATAACGTTATTTTAATAATGAAAAGTTGTTCCGGATCGCCGGCCGTCCGACGTTGCAATCAGCTGATTGCTACACGCGATGTGTGTATGGCGGAGTGTGTGCGTAAGAGAGAGAGAGAAAGAGAGAGAAAGAGGGAGAGAGGGAGGGTAGGAGGGACAGACATTCATACACACGCACGCACTTTTTTTCTCGCTCTCTTTCTCTCTTTTACGCAACACTCATACACTCTCTCATTCGGTCTCTCACCCACACTCTCTCGGTCACTCACTCACTCACTCACCTGCTTACTCACTTGCTCACTCACCTTGTAGCAGCGTAGCGAATCTTCATGCTATGTATTGTTGTATCTGCTGCACGGTTATGATTGCTAGAGATGCGCGACACATCGAAATTTTTTCGATTATTAGTCTCACACTCGATTGACACAATACAGATTACGCGATAACGAGTTTACTGTTTATTCACTCACTATTGATTTATCGATACCAAAAATTACTTTCAAAGAAACGCGAATGCAAACAACACATGACTCGACGCGAAGCGACGGACCGCGGAGACTGCGCGACCACAAGAGTTATGTTGCCAGAAACGCGACACGCGACATCTAACAAACGACTTGCGCGTGGCGCGTGATTGACGCGAGATAAGACGAACGATCGGCTAAAACCTTCGCATTGCGAATGCGGTAGAAAACATGAATAATTATTATTTTAAAAAGCATGTGTTGTACGTTATTACGTTTTCGAAATTATTGCATTCACGATGCGAAGATTTAAGTCAATCGCAAGAATAATGTAATTAAAATTACATTATTCAATTACATTGTATGTAATTTTAATTACATTATTCTTGCGATTGACTTAAATCTTCGCATCGTGAATGCAATAATTTCGAAAACGTAATAACGTACAACACATGCTTTTTAAAATAATAATTATTCATGTTTTCTACCGCATTCGCAATGCGAAGGTTTTAGCCGATCGTTCGTCTTATCTCGCGTCAATCACGCGCCACGCGCAAGTCGTTTGTTAGATGTCGCGTGTCGCGTTTCTGGCAACATAACTCTTGTGGTCGCGCAGTCTCCGCGGTCCGTCGCTTCGCGTCGAGTCATGTGTTGTTTGCATTCGCGTTTCTTTGAAAGTAATTTTTGGTATCGATAAATCAATAGTGAGTGAATAAACAGTAAACTCGTTATCGCGTAATCTGTATTGTGTCAATCGAGTGTGAGACTAATAATCGAAAAAATTTCGATGTGTCGCGCATCTCTAGCAATCATAACCGTGCAGCAGATACAACAATACATAGCATGAAGATTCGCTACGCTGCTACAAGGTGAGTGAGCAAGTGAGTAAGCAGGTGAGTGAGTGAGTGAGTGACCGAGAGAGTGTGGGTGAGAGACCGAATGAGAGAGTGTATGAGTGTTGCGTAAAAGAGAGAAAGAGAGCGAGAAAAAAAGTGCGTGCGTGTGTATGAATGTCTGTCCCTCCTACCCTCCCTCTCTCCCTCTTTCTCTCTCTTTCTCTCTCTCTCTTACGCACACACTCCGCCATACACACATCGCGTGTAGCAATCAGCTGATTGCAACGTCGGACGGCCGGCGATCCGGAACAACTTTTCATTATTAAAATAACGTTATTTTAAGCAACACGTATTTCTGACGTAATTCTAAGACATTTTCTTCTTTACCAAAATTTTATTTAAAGCATAATTTTATGTTATAAGATAAAATAGTTAGCGACTCATGCGGTGATAATCACCCGTCGGGCGGTCAGCTGCGCCCGCGCTCGCGGCACGCCGCGCCGCTCCTGCCTGCCTTCTGTACTCGACGCGTGATTTACTAACTATTTTTGCTCATAATTCAAAAACTACGCTTCAAATCAAATTTTGGTAAAGGAAAAATTGTCTTAGAATGGTGTCAGGAATACGTCATTTTATAGACGGATCGTTTTTCAGGATCGCCCTGTATATGTATATATATATATTCATATCGCCATAATTTAATTTTAACGCAATACATTGATTGATGTGGTATATAGCCAGAAAAATATTACAATGAATTAGCAATACTGGTCGTATATAATGATATTTATCTTAATAATTAACCTTACTAAGAAAAGGAATTTATTCGAAATTTTATTATCAAGAAAAACTCTCAGCAAATCACTCTAAATAATGTAACCGTCAAAAACATTTGTAACAAGACTTCGTATGAATTGGTATACGAACAAATCCGTCGGTAACTGGTCTTATAGCCTCTTGTGTGTTCCTTTACATTCTTCTGGTAAAATTGGCATGGGAAAGTTTCCATAGCCATAAATCGAAACCTGAAAATAATATAACTAATTAGTATTTAGACGAATAAAGACATAAATCAATAAACAATGAAAAACACATATATATATATATAAAAGTTTAATTATTATCAAATAATAAATATATTTACTTTGATTATTTAATTATAAAATTAAAATGTAAAAACAGATGACCAGTAGTGACTAAATAATAATCCTTTGTAAAATAACAAGCTTCTTTTAAAAAGAAAATGATTTAAATAATTCTTAACGAATAAAATATAATTTGTTTCTAAGAATAGTATAAAGAATTTCGTATCTTATATAATCTTTACTTGTAATTATATATAATCACTATAAATCCACTTTATATTATATGTAACCAATATATATAGATATTCACTCAATAATCATATTATTCAGTTATCACATATAACCAAAAAAGGATATCCCTATGCGTGTAAACGCGCTTACTACAAAGGAAAAGGCATAAAACAAAATATTTTATCAAACGATACTCACCTAAATTCTATTAATAAATGATTTTGTGAGCCCAAGCGTATCTTTTTAATAAATAGTATGTTCGGTTGTCATAAAAGAGATGCAGCGATTATAAATTTTGAAACCTGAAAATCAAATAATTAATTAATATTTTGTGATAAATAACCTACAGTAAAAATGCTAACAAATGCTCCGAAAGTAAGCCACATAAAATATTAATACGAAAATTTACAAAGAATCATCAATAACAAAAGGAAAGTTATGAAGTTAATATTTTATGTACATATAAGAATATGAAACAATAAATAAATGTACCAAGTCAATCAAAAATTAATACCCATGAATAATAATTGTTACTAAAACAATACGCTTTAAAAATCAGTAATTATAATCCGTAATAAAATAATTAACAATATATATATATATTTTTTATATTCAAGAGAAACAAAATTAATAAATTTTCCTTGAATAAATATTTTTCTAAGCGTTATAATAAATCTTTATTGTACATTAATACCATTGGCCAAATATGTCTGTATAAAATACTAATTATTATTAAATAACATTTAACTTTGACTATTTAATTACAAAATGTAAATGGCCAATAACTAAATAATAATCTTTTATACAGTAACGAGCTTCTTTCAGAAATTAATGATCTAAACATTTCTTAATAAAATTAATAAAGTATATATATAAAATATAATTAATGAATAAAATATAATTAATAAATAGAATATGATTAATCAGGCAAGAATTTCCTTTAAAAATCCTAGATTGTTTTGGTTTTTGGTCCTCGTTGAGTTCCCGTAAATATATATATATGTTCACTATCAGGAAGCAATTTTCCTCAGAGTCTTGATACCTGAAAAATATAATAAATGTATAAGAAAATCTACTATAGAAATTATTAAATAAACCATTCAAAATATAATACATACTTACACACTTTTTATGATCCTATATATATAATATTTATCCTCTTCCTAATAATGTAAGACAGCTTGTTATAAATAAGCAGCAAGAATTCCAAGTCCCAGCAACAGAAAATAATAATCAAATAATATTTGGCCGTACGAAAAATTAACTTAACAAAAATATACTAAAAAATCAATCTATACAAAAATCTATTAACATTATAAAAGTTTGATTGATCAAAATTACTATATTAAAAAGGTTTAATATTTTATAAATGTATATAATTATACAGGAGTAAAAGAAATCAAATAGTAAAAGAAGTATAATAAATCAAATATTAATATATTAAATTTCAACAATAAATATATTAAATTAAATAATAATTACTAAACAATAACTAAATAATAAAGAAATGTCAATAAATTATTATGAATAAAATTTTATACGTAACTCTTTGCTGCATGCAGAATAATAAGTCACCCTATAAACATAGCCTCCACTTGGTTGTCCACCGGGTGTCCCAATATTTTCATCACCTAACGAAAACGCTATACGAAAAAAAATAAAAATATATTTATTAATAAAATTCCTTAGAAATATATTTCAATAACAAATCACAAATATGCCTCCTCAAATATATAATTAACCGACTACATCTATTGAAATTTATACACGAGACCTCAATAGGTAGTAGTACGCGAAAGTGAGAGAGACCGCACTATCGGGTGACTCGCGCGAGTGAGAGAGACAGCGCTATACGTAATACCATATGTAAAAATTAATAAGAATTAAACCGCGAAACAAGCTCGGACAGACTTGTCACCCTCATTATTAGTATAAATACATATGTAGTTATTAATAAAAATTTAAAAGATAATACTAAAGGTACATAATATTATACATGAATACATATATTATATATATATATATATATATATATATATATATATATATAATATATATTTTATAAATATATGATATAATTAAATAAAACCTTTAATTCATTAATTAACTTATCAAAATAATAAACCTACCAAATAAATTTCCGAAATAATTCGCAAAACCCCTTCAATGCTGCATATTCTTATATGGTTTAAGCCTGTCTGTTGTCCGTGAATAATCCATTGGTCCATATCCCTTCCAACATATATATATATTATATATGTAAATGCAACCTAGACAAATAAGAAAAATTCAAATAATAACACGTTTAAACTCTAAGCATAAGAACATAATAATTAACACGTTATAAAAATCTCTTTTCATATACGTATATCCTATGTAGTTATTCAAATAAAACTTCACTACATAATAATAAATTATATAAAATCTAATTTCTTATCCAGCCATTATTGTCAAATAATACATATATTTTTTCATTTTGATTACTTAATTGCAAAATTTTATATACAATTGAAATATAATAAGTAAGCAATGATAACCAAATAATAAACCATTTTCATTATGTGAAAAGCTCAACATTAATTAATGTATATATATTTAATAAATGACCGGAAGTTGTCAAGTCAAGCACATTTAAAATAATTAATATTAAAATATTTCAAAATATCCAAAACTTATCCGCAATTAGAGGTGCATAGAGTTAATAAGTCATGCCCAGATGATCATATGTGAGTATTTTGATCCGCTCCGACAATAGTCTAATAAACGTTCTATATTGTCGATCAAAATACAGCCAAGCTATAAATGATATGCATCCTCGAATATCTTCTGTATAGAATGCCGTTTTATAAAATATCTGAAAAATATAATAACTATATAAGACAAATATATTAAATTATTTAAATTATTAATAATTATAAATAATAAAGATTCTGATTTAATAAAACCAATAATGCAAAATAAAGCTCATAACTCTTTACTGCGTGCAGAATTATAAATCTATATAACTACTAAATAAATTTTGTTATAACGAAACTTTACATATATTTAACACACATGAAATATAAAGCTTAAATAATAATAATACAAGGTAATAAATATACATATATTAATAATAATAATGAATGTATGGTCTTATAAAATTCATTATGCATAATTTTATTATTGAGACGAATAATAAGTCTTCTTATAAGAGCACAAGGCTAAGTCCAGCGTACCGCGTTATCTCCCCTATTACTTTGTTATCTCCCCTAATGTTTTCGACGTCCGCGCCGAGTCTTAATGCGAAGGGGACTCGCGAATATATAATGTATGGATATTATAAAGAGCGCCTTCTTATTGCAAGAGTAATAAGTTATTACGAAATTATAAATTATAAAAGAATATATATATATATTATATAATAAATTAATCCATATCATTAACTAACAAGATCCAACAGTAATACATTTTTTTGCAAACTCTCAAGCCTTCAAAAGAGAAATAACAATATGTATAATACATATTTAATTAATAAATAATCACAAAATAAATTCAATAATGAAGTTAAAATTTTTAACAACTACATTTATTAACTTTTACAAACAATATATATAAGTATATATATATATATATATATTCTATACAATTAACAAGTAAGGAATATATGAATAAATTATAACGAATGAAATTATTAAATCGATTTATAAAGCGTTATAAATTCACTCACCAAAAGATAAGCGACCCTCCGAGCTTCATCCGGTGCAGCTGCACATGAGCTCACTCAGCGATAAGATAAGGCCTGGCGCGACTGCCTGGCGCGACTGCCTGGCACGGCGAACACCTGCATCCGGTGATAAAACAGCTTGCCACATCCTTTGTTCCAAGAGCTGAATAATAAAAAGAATAATTAATACACTTTTATATTATAATGTAACACAATTATTATTAACAACTATCTAGACCATGCACCCTTATGCACATACATATATACATATATCGTATAATTATTATATAGCAAATTGTAATTATAATGGTTTATAACACCAGAATTTGTTCATAACATTGTTAACTAGAACTATATAATTAATATAAAGAAAGTTAAAAATCAATTCTAAACAGAACATGCTAGAACGATCATTCACACTTCTATTAAAAGAGGTTGAAATTCTACATTAAAAAATATATGCATGCAAATTATTAAAATTCTGGTGATTAAAAACCTATTGTAAAGCCTTACCTTTTGTAAAATGAATTAACGGGCTCGATGTACGGACAATACTGACTGCTCCGTCGTCCCCACTATCCCCACGCAAGAGCGCGGCCACCACGTCATAGCGCGCTCGAAGAAGAAGGACAGCTATAGCGGCAAGCGGCGGTCGAGCCGCCTACGCCCGGGAGCGCCGCATTCTCCTACCACTGCGGATAGCCGGCACGGAGTAGGGACCAGAGGGTACCTCAGGGAGCGCAGCACAGTCTTCCGCGCATTTGACCAGGAGCTCTCCGAAGAACAAGAACAGTAGCAGTCACGAACCATTTAAAATCGAAATAAAGACTTAGTCTCGAAACATTATTGGAGTTAAAACTTAGTCGCGAGAGCTGTAAGACAATACTTTTAAAAAAAAGGTAAAAAAAGTTGCTAAGTCCGCGTAAAAAACAGTATATGTATTTGCAAAATAGTGTATTATTAACTGTAAAAAACTATTGTAAAAAACCTGTCTCCAAAATAGTGTTATTTTAAAACTGTAAAAAACTACTGTAAAAAACCTATCTTCAAAATAGGATTATTTTAATCTACAAAATAGTTATTTTAATCTGCACAAAATAGTGTTATTTTAAACCGTAAAAAATTGTTCTACAAATTATTTTAATTTTGAGTAAAATTGTATATCCTACAAAAATAATGATATCAAAAATTGCGCTAAGTGAAAATAAAAACTTATAAAAATATTTTAATCAAAAAAAGTTATACAAAATAGTTGTTTTAATTTTCTACATTATATCCTAGAAAAATGATGATATCCAAAAATTACGCTAATTGAAAATAAAAACTTAAAATATTTTAACTAAAAAAAATTGTACAAAATAATTGTTTTAATTTCCTACAAATAATATTAAAAAGTTGCGCCAACTGAATAAAAATGTTCACTATAAAATATACATTTCTTTTTTATTTCCAATATTAAAAGAAAAATGATATTAAATGAATTGTAATATATCTATTATAAAAAATCGTTGAAAATATGAACAATCATATACATTGCAATAATCATATGCATATATCCTGAAAAATTTAATTAAAAAAAAAAAGGAAATGATAATACAAAATACAAAATTAAAAATTATTAAAAAAATTAAAAATTAGAAATTAATAAAGAAATAAATAAAAATTTATATAAAAATTAAAAATTAATAAATATAAAAAAATTTTAGTTAAAAAACTTAGCGCTGCTACGTTGAATAATGTGCTAATGAAATTAGCAGCGCTAAGTTTTTTAACTACAATTTTTTTATATTTATTAATTTTTAATTTTTATATAAATTTTTATTTATTTCTTTATTAATTTCTAATTTTTAATTTTTTTAATAATTTTTAATTTTGTATTTTGTATTATCATTTCCTTTTTTTTTTTTAATTAAATTTTTCAGGATATATGCATATGATTATTGCAATGTATATGATTGTTCATATTTTCAACGATTTTTTATAATAGATATATTACAATTCATTTAATATCATTTTTCTTTTAATATTGGAAATAAAAAAGAAATGTATATTTTATAGTGAACATTTTTATTCAGTTGGCGCAACTTTTTAATATTATTTGTAGGAAATTAAAACAATTATTTTGTACAATTTTTTTTAGTTAAAATATTTTAAGTTTTTATTTTCAATTAGCGTAATTTTTGGATATCATCATTTTTCTAGGATATAATGTAGAAAATTAAAACAACTATTTTGTATAACTTTTTTTGATTAAAATATTTTTATAAGTTTTTATTTTCACTTAGCGCAATTTTTGATATCATTATTTTTGTAGGATATACAATTTTACACAAAATTAAAATAATTTGTAGAACAATTTTTTACGGTTTAAAATAACACTATTTTGTGCAGATTAAAATAACTATTTTGTAGATTAAAATAATCCTATTTTGAAGATAGGTTTTTTACAGTAGTTTTTTACAGTTTTAAAATAACACTATTTTGGAGACAGGTTTTTTACAATAGTTTTTTACAGTTAATAATACACTATTTTGCAAATACATATACTGTTTTTTACGCGGACTTAGCACCTTTTTTTACCTTTTTTTAAAAGGGTAATTTTTTTAGGGATATCACTCTTTTTTGTACTATATGTTAAACATCTTTAAATAAATGAGCAAAGAACCCGCCACCACCTCCGTCATATTTCATTAAAATTCGACGGTCCTCTTTGCTTACTATATAGATATTCAGATCCTTCAAACTTCTTTGCTATTCTTATTGCAAAAATAACGGATAATTACAAATCAATATGTCATTAGAAATCTACATTTATTATTCACAATTAATACTTATACATCCATTAATGAATAATCGTTGCTTTGCTTATCTAATTTATCATTGAATATATAAATGGAACGGAGAAAAAGTGAGTTATTTAATTCTATTTTTAATAGTAAGGAAAATAAAGACAAATTATCAAGAGACACGGTAGTGTTGGCAACTTACCTAAATATTTTTTCACAGTTCATAAATAATGCAGAATATGAAGCAGTCTTCACGAAATTATTGTTGATACATTACAACATTCTTTTATATGGGACTGATCGAAATACAATTATTAAATAATTAAATATTAATCACAAGTTAGATATTACATAAATATATTTTTAATAAAGAATTTTTTAACTGCTTCTTTATTTTATAACTTTCGATATATATTATTTACTAGCCATCTTCTGTAAAAAAAGTAAGTAAACATTTTTAGCACCTCTAGGCCACTGTCTTTTTTTAACTTGAGCATCATTAGCTTCGATCCAAATATTAGATGTTCCTTCTCTGCACATACTTATATAATAATCTTCATCGATACTTGAGCCATGATCAAATATAGCATTCATCACTTTATACAACTGTCCATCTATTAATACTTTAGTTGTTGGAATAGCACTCAAATTAAAGTTGTGTGTTGCTTTCATTAATTTATTATCCTGTGATAAAAATATTAAACGAATCACAACTATCTTTTTTGTCAATATTATTTCATTTTTTAATATTATATTACTTTCAGTACAATATTCACACGATTCATTATGCGACTGACACCAATGTGAAAACGTAATATTTAACAAATC
This sequence comes from Camponotus vicinus, assembly GCF_025532165.1. NCBI lineage: Eukaryota > Metazoa > Arthropoda > Insecta > Hymenoptera > Formicidae > Camponotus > Camponotus vicinus. The sequence goes on along the minus strand of NW_028141976.1, from coordinate 169,884 downwards.
ATTAAGATTATAATTTTTCTTTTTCAAGTTATTAATAGGAACAGAAATAATAATATTATTATCAACAATAGTTTTTGTATTATCACAAGTTTTACACCGTCTAATAGAAGTTATTTGATGCCTCACCAAACTTTTTATACAATCATATTTTTCGCAAAGAGCCATAAAAAAATCAGATGCATTTCGTTTTACGGGACTTGAAAAATATTCTCCTAAACATTGTCGTATTGCGTATGTATTTAGATTACATATTCCATTTTCATATCGATGCATTAACACACGTAAAACATCTGATTTATCACAATTGGACAATTGCTGCCTAATGGCATTTAAATTCAATAAACACTGTAATACTGCATTTGCATAGCATGAAACCTTATCTGTATTTTGGAAAACCATGCATGACCCAAGCAGTACTTTGTCGAACATTTTGATCTAAACTTGATTTTTGAACAGAAGCAACTACTTTTGGTAACGCCCATAAAACATCTTTCACTTTGTAATACTGTTCCTTTGACATGGCAATAATTTCTGCTTTTGGTTTGTGTATCTGTTTTAGACGATTATATTCAATAATTGCGTCTTCGCTAGCTATTACCGATGAAGGATCGAAGTTAATTAAATATAATCCTTCTAAAGATGTTACTCGCGATAATGCAACGTAAGTTTGGCCACAATTAAATACAGAGTTACCAATGTCCATAATAGCACTTTGCAAACTTAATCCTTGGCTTTTATGAATAGTGATGCCGTAACTCAAAGATAATGGAAATTGTTTTCTGACAACGTACGCTCTATCCACTACCTCAAATTTAACACTTACTCTTTCAATTAAATATTCTAAACCTGATGGTAAAAGAAGTTTGATCTTTTCTACGTAATCATTATCTTGTACAACTGAAATCACTTTAGCAATTGTACCGTTTACAAGACCCAAACTAGCATCAATATTACGCCGTATCATAACTTTCGCTCCAATTTTAATTATAATTTTTTTCGAAAGCCCAGCTGTTCTAGAATTATCATCATCATTATTTGATAATACTTTTAATACTTTCTTTTTTACATATGAAATACAGTCAATCGTGTCTTCAGCAATTAATATTATTTCTTTAGAAACAATGCGGCTTAACATTGCATCATTGAGAACATCACACATATGACAAGTGGGTAGTAAACAAACGGTGTCTGATGACAGATTGTTAATGAAAGTACATAACTCATTTAATCTAGATTCGAAGGAATCAGCTTTAAAAGAAATTTTTTTATTTTCCAGAATCTTACAATCAGATTTTGTTAGTAAACCGATACGAATTCTCGACAATAACTCGCGGTAAGAGTCATCTCCTTGCTGGCGCATATTAATTGTCAATTCATCATAGTCAAATAATGTAGTCCATAAATTAACCGCATTTAAGTAACTAAGATATTTAGCAATTTTTTCATTTGATAAATGTTTAAAAATAGGATCATCTACAGGAGGTAGTTGAAGCAAGTCTCCAAATAAAAGAATATGCTTTCGACCAAACCAACCATCATCGCAATCACTAGTGTCAAATATTTCAGACAATCGAAGATGTATATACATTAAAGTCAAATTAGATATCATTGACACTTCATCAATTATAAAAAGAATAACATCTTTAAGATCTGCTCGTAAAACTTTCAATACATGATCAGATAGTTGTTTATATTTAGGAGTATGATCATGTTCAACGGGTAATTGAAGCAATCTATGAACTGTCAAACCATCTATATTAAATGCTGCTATACCAGTAGGTGCTGCTACAGCAGTATCTTTGTTGAGATTTTGTTTTATCCAGCATTTAATAGTCTTGATTAAGAAACTTTTTCCAGTACCACCTTCTCCGCTAACATATAATCGTAATACTGATTCATCTGACTCTACAGTATTGATAACTTTATCGAATACACGTTTTTGATCCGTATTTAATTTTGCTATCATTTCAGATACATCAATTTCGCGAACTGCTTTATCACCAAGATCTTTAAAATCTTGCATTGCTTCACCAGCCTCTATATTTTGAACACCTATCGGATTTTCAGGATCATCCTGAGACTGTTGTTTTTGTAAATCGTCGTCTAGGCATTGCTGAACTAACTGTTTTGCGGTTTCAAATGCTTTTTGCAATTCTTCTAATTTTTCATGATATCGCAACGCTTCTACAAGATGCAGTTTTTCTTTGTGAAACGATTCGGCATAAGTATCGTCTCCGTTTCTAAGATCTTCTAATTTTCGCCATGGTTTAAACATAAGTAGTAACGAAAAGAAATAATTTTCTGGTTGTGTATTAACATTAACTTTATAATGATCAATAAGATATCCACGCTGTCGTCGCTTAAGATATTTACCATTATCTATTTTATAATACTCAACATACTTATTTTTAGGTTTGATCTTCGAGATATCATACCACTGTGCAAATTCATAAAGAGATATATTTTCTAGTTCATTTGGTCTATGTGGATAAAGATCATCTACTAAAGATGGATAAAATATATCTATAGATTCAGGATCAAGAGCTTCAATTTCCTTGCAGTTTTTTATTCTTTTACGTCGTATTTGGTTAACATCTAACCATTTGATAGTTGTATTTCGATCAGTTCCATACAAAGGAATACTTAACAATGTATCAGCAGCTTCTAGAGCTCCACATTCTCTATTATTCATAAATCGCAAACCCATATTCCAAAGACGACTTGCTAATGATTTGTTCTTATTATTTTCAATATTAAGAACAGAATCAGACAACTCACATTTTCCCGCTTTATTTATATATTTAGTAATGTACCAAGTAAGAAGCGATGATTTTTCACCAATAAATTGTATATCCATATTACCTTCCCATGCAGTAAGAAGAACAGGATTATAATCATTAATATTAACTTTATTATCCATTCGAGGAAGATCATAAAGCCTACTTTTATGTTTCAATTGTTTTCTACCTGCTATCGAAGTTGCCACATCTCTCATATTGAAAGTTTCAGTAACGGGAGGAAATCCAAAACGACATCGACGAATAACTTTACGTCCTACTTTTTTAGAGCGAAGACAATAATCGTTATGTTTATGTCGCTGATGCGTATCAACACGTTTATACAATAATGGTGAAATATTTTCATCTGGCATTTTGCAGCTTATATATTGTAAAATAAATTTGGAGACTTCTTCAATTGTAGATTCACCAAAAATCGGTGCATTTTTAATCCAAATTAATAAGTGGAAATGTTGTATACCTCTACCTTGGTATTCTCGTCGCCAAAAATAGTGCGTTACTTCTCCAATTGGATGATCTTTGGAGTTAATGAAGTCAAGCATTGCCCGAAATTTATTATCGAGAAACCTGGACGTTGATACAGAATCTTTAACAACAAGTACGCTAACGGATAAGGAAGCATCATGCCATCCATTTACTTCACGAATATATTCACCTAAATCTTCCCATAACCATTCACTCGGACTTAGTGTTAAAAACCATGTCGCAGGTCCGTAATGCTGCGTCATACACCTTAAATTACTTCTCGGTTTACGCCAATATTGTTCCGTATTTCGAAGTGTGGAAAATATTGTTGTTAGATCAGATTCCAACTGTTCTTTTGACATTGCTTCTAAATACTCTGCAGCCGTATAACGAACTTGAGGATTAGTTACATTCAATTTATGATAAATTCCACGGCTTAACTGACGCATATTCGCATTATTCAACAAATAAAATAAGTATTGTTGATTTAATCTGTACTGTGGATGTTTAGATGTCAAACGACATTTAATAAATTCATAATCATGAAGTTTAACTTCCCTAATCTCATGTTGTCCATTAATACCAAAAGGGTATAAATCTGGAAAACACATTAAATCTAAATCTTTTTCACGATTATCCAAAGGCGCATTCTGAATTTTTATCATTTGATACAAGTCTGTCGAAGTTTTATTTGCTTTCTTTTCATATAAGGGATAAATAGTATATTGTTCATAATAGCCGTCATTTTCATCAGTAACTTGAGTTAACATTGCCTTCTGCTGATCGTCTAATGTAACTTCTACATCATTTTTCGTTTCTTCTACCAGATTATTTAATGACTCATTGTCAGATTCGTCACCTAATATCGCTTCTGTCTCTTCCATTTGAAACTCTGAACTTTTTAATTGTTCTAAAATGTTTAATTCATTATGATCATTTGGCAGTATAATTTGGGAGTATAAAGCATTGTTGCGCTTTAACCACGTTAAAGCGTCAAATATTTTTTTAACATCAACCATCTCTTCCCAAATAATCTTTGATTTGGTCGGAATACCTCTAACTAAAATATATAATTCGTTATTAATATTTATTGGGTCAGTATTCAAACATAATTTATTCAACGTCTCCTGTAACGGAAGTGGTAAATGAAATGTTCTACCTTTAACTTTTTGTACCATTTGCCTTTGAGGCAACTTTTTATTAATAACAGTTCCCATTTTGACGACAGTTTGAAACGCTTTAGCTCTCTGTATAATCATTTTTTCAAATGTATTAAGAGATGATATTACTTTGGGTACATCATTTGTAAGGAGATTATTCAAGATGCAATACGCAGGCATTAAGCCTTTACGAAATTTACCTGCACAATAAGTACATATATATTGCGCATTATTTTCTTGTTGTTGTATATGTGCCATTAAACCTCTCCAACTTTGAATATTTATTTGTTCTCGAAGAATATTGACTTCAAAAACATTTCTCTTATAACACAATTTTTCGCATGATACGCAAGCATGCCGTGGTGTGTCTGTTGACCGCTTAACCAAGGCCTTAAACGCTTGATGATATTTAAAAATAATATCATCATCGCTCAGAATTGTATCTGCCTGTTGATGTTTGTACATATCTGCTTTTTCTTGTGCAGAAGTTACAATTTCATTTAATGTGTTTAAATCAGCATGAGTTAATGCTTCATCCAGATTATCCATCTTTCGATAAAAATCTGTAAGCTGATAAATTAAACGCTTAATATATCTTACTCGTGGAAAATGAGGCAATAATAGTTGAATTGGAAGAAACATTCCTTCGCAAAGTGTTAAATCAATATGGCAGCTACGCGTATGGCCCAATTTTTCATTTGAAATTTTCATAGTACATTTATGAATATTTTCTATCAATTTGGGTACATTCTTTAAAGTACATGTATTTATAGTTTCAAGAAATTTCTGATAACGATTAATTAAAAATGGATCGTCAGTTTTACATGAAGTATTGCACGACCACGATTTTTTCGCTTCTATTTCTATCAACGGTAATATATTTACTACTTGTCTTTCTGCATTCATTGCCAAAGGTTCCAATGCAGTTTTTATTAACGGTAGATTTGCTACTTTCTCTTCTGCATTCATTACCAAAGTTTCCTTTGAAGTTACATGACGATATGTAGAATCAATAAAATAGTTTTCAGATGAGGCTGTATGGCTGGATTCGCCACATAACACATTTAATTTCTCTTCAACTGTGGAACATTTTACGGCTTGAGTCAAACTTACTTCTGTTTTTTTTTAATCAAAGATAACATTTTGTAAATATTACGAAGATAACTTCTTCTAACATGCATACACCAACGTACGATTTTTTCGGCTTTTAATCGTTTTTCGATATGATTTTTAATACCGAGTTTCTCAACAATATTTTTAGTAAATGTTTCTAAAGAATGCTGAAGTTTTATGGTGTTTTTCGACCAAAACTTTTCATATTTTTTTATAATTTTTTTTCCAACATCGTTATTTTTTATTGCAGATTTTTTATTTTTCTGATAATATCGTTTGTTATAAAGCCATTTGCGATTAGAATCTAATGCTTTTTGTCTGTCCTGTTCACGCTGAAAGTTTATAGAATAACATATGCGTTTTTGTTCACATTGTCTTACAGAATCCTGTTGATATCGACATCGTTTCTTACGGCGATTATTTTCTACATCTTGTTGATATCGCTGTTATTGTTTAGTACGATTATTTTCTAAATCTTGTTGATATCGACATCGTTTCTTAAGGCGATTATTTTCTAAATTTTGTTGATATCGCTATCGCTGTTTAGTACGATTATTTTCTAAATTTTGTTGATATCGACATCGTTTCTTAAGGCGATTATTTTCTAAATTTTGTTGATATCGCTGTCGCTGTTTAGTACGATTATTTTCTAAATCTTGTTGATATCGACATCGTTTCTTAAGGCGATTATTTTCTAAATTCTGTTGATTTTGACGCCGCTTTAATGCACGATTATTTTCTAAATCTTGTATATATTGATGTTGCTGTTTAACGCTACTATTTTCTAAATTTGTATATTGGATTGAAGGCAATTGTATTTTCATGCAACTATTGGTTATTTCTTCCTTAGATTGATTAATATCAGCCAGTTTTTTTAACTGATTTTCTTTTTGTTGCTTAGTTTCATCCTTTGTATATTGATGTTGCTGTTTAGCGCAGCTATTCTCCAAATTTGTACATTTGATTGAGAGGGATTGTGTTTTCATGCAATTATTGGTTAATTCTTTCTTAGATCGACGAATATCAGCAAGTTTTTTTAACCGATTTTCTTTTTGTGATTCAGTCTCATATTGCCGTATACTACGGGCACGAGCAGCTTCTATTTCTCTGAATTTTACTATTGCTAATGGAAGCACTTTTTGAGGAACATATCGTGGATCTTGAGGAAAATGTTCAATTATATTTGATTCAAAAATTTTTATCAAATGTGAACGCATTAAACTATGATTATATTTTACTCTTTCAGGTTTAATATTAAATAATAATGAAATCGCAAATGCTATTGCAAAAACACCACAATCGTTACCATTTGGTTGTTGTTGCACAGTAGGAAATCTAACAAGACATTTCTCAAAGTCATATGTTGGAAATAATCTTTTTAAAAATTGTTCATGATGCTTATGCAGTCTTTTAGAATTTAACGAATCATAAATAAATATATATTTTGTGTTATAGTAACTACATACCCAATATCCGTCAAACGGACCTAATGAACTATGCAATATTTGAATATGATTTTTATCTTTTGGCATAGATTGAATAGTATCAAGACACTGCACTCGCCAGGATTCGACAGGTGTATAATCTGAACAATTTTGTAAAAGATGACCAAAATGTTCCATATGAATGTCAGTTAACCAATTGCCTCGAATAATTATATCTTTTTCTCTAGGCATTAAGACTATTTGTTTGTTTATCTTTACAGACATTTTGTATATATAAAGTAAACGTTTTTTATACAAACAACAACTTTATATAGACTTTATAAAAACTTTATATATATTAGTTTTATTTATGTATAACACCTTTTTATGAGCACACAGCAACTCTATAACGGCGCACAGCAGCCTTTTATTGGCGCACAGCAGCCACTTTTTATAAGCGCACAGCAGCTCTATAACGGCGCACAGCAGCCGTTGTTTATAGGCGCACAGCAGCCTTTTATTGGCGCACAGCAGCCACTTTTATGAGCGCACAGCAGCTCTATAACGGCGCACAGCAGCTCTATAATACCGCACAGCAGCCGTTCTTTATAGGCGCACAGCAGTCTTATATAAAATAAGTTAAATAAAATTTTATACTTACCTCTATTCTCAACGAAGAAAAGTGAAAAAACCTGCGTAACACCCTATATAAATATCAGTATTGTACAGTATATCACATTTTCAACATCTTCCTTAATAAAAATAAAATACATATCTCTTTTTAATCCTTCAATCGTGCGATTTTTCACGAATCACGTGGAATTTTGAGAGCTCCTAATGAATTAAACGGTACATTCTCGTTTCGCAAAAAACTGAGTTTTTGCCAGAAAGATATCGAAAAGATTAAACAATTAAGTATTGTATTTTGTTAAAGATCGTGCGCAACGGCTGAAGGTTTAATCAATACTTTAAATATCCAATTCATAAGTTATATCACTTAAAATATATCCAATATATAGAAATTTAATTTTGCAATAAATTTTGCAACAAGCAAATGTATGTGCAATTTAAAATTATTTTAATAATTATTTTAATAATTATTTTAACATTATTTAATTCTAAAATACGTAAGATTTAAAATTCATTATAATTTATGAATTTAAATATTACAGGAAGTTGTTTTTAAGATAATGAAGCTATTACTTTTTTTTTGTATATTTAAATATATTGAAATTGTATGAAATTTAAGATTTGCAATTATAGAGATATATTTATAAAAATAGATATAAAAATATTGATCTTTTAAAAAATGTTTATAACTATTTGCACATTTAATTTCTAAATAGTATTTCGATAAAACTATAACAATATGACAAATTATCTTAGTAAAATATATTTGCAAAATTAAATTTACAAACACATTGCATCTGTATATAGTATTTATTTGTTAGACATAAATTATTAATGTATATACTTTTACATATGCAAAATAACTTGTATAATACATGCTTTACGAAATAATTTTAAACAATAAAAATCATAGAATATTTATGGAATATATTATTTAATAAAGGTATGCAGATAGGGTTCAAATGTATAAAAAGTAATGTGAAATGATTACTTGACGAATTACCAGAAGAATATAGCCACACTTCTTTATATAAGCAAATCCTGCAATATTTAAATTAGATAAATAATTTTGAACCCTATCTACATACCTTTATTAAATAAAAATGTTTATAATATATAGAAACATATTATTCTTATTGCTTTTCAACAAACTCAATTATTTTGTAAAGTATGTATTATACAAGTTATGTTGTATATGTGAAAATATATACCAATTTATAACAAATAAATACTATGGATACAATGTGTAAAAAATAAAATAAAGTAATTACCTAACTGAGTCCACAATAAAGTGTATAAACGACACTTGTTTGTAATCAAACTTCCTGTAATATTTTAATTAGATTAATAATTTTAAATTTTATCTACATACGTTTATTAAAACTAAACGAACAATATATACAGTTTTTGCAACTTTTTAACGGATAAAATTATTACGTAAAGCATTATGTAAAACATATATATAAGTTATCTTTTATATTTATTTCTAATAAATCAATACTACTTGTATGTATAAAAAGTAATGTGAGAGGTAATTACCTGATAAATTATCCAGAAATATTATATATAACCAGTGTGTAATTGTGACACCAGTGTGATATTTGTTTATAACTGTTACGTCCTATTCGATCGTTTATTCAACGATTCTGCAGGGCGCACCGTGCAGGGACGAACAATATTATATCTCTCTATTTCTTTTTCAGGGCAACCTGCTAAGCCGGCTATACCCTGGGACGCCGAGAGATTAGGATCTATAGGACGCTTCTTTTCGGAGGTATTTAAGGTTGACAAATAAATATGCAAATTTATTATATTATAAATTCTATTTTTTCCTTTTTATTTATTTTATCCTTCCTCGTTCTTCTACATTAGTTTGTAAGGTAATTTTAGTGAAATTAAATTATATATATGTATTGGATATATTTATATATATGTATAGTTAAAAGTTATTTAGGATTTTATGGTTCGACAATAGAATCGAGGAACTCTTCGCTATCTAAATAATCAAGAAGCTGGTTAATTTCGTAATCTATAAAGTCCTCTTCACTTGGAGTGATATTTGTGGAATCTAAATCCACTTCTCCAGGCAAGACAGGAGAATAATTTGGCGGCGAATACCCCGGAAAAGAGTATGGGGTTCGTGGGAGGCTAGGCGGCGGTGAAGTTTGAACCCGTTGATCCAACGTCGCTGGGCTCCTCCTTATTTCCCCGTTTCGCTCCCAAGCGCGGAGCAGTCCCAAGGGAATTCCGTCCGTTCGGTCTTCCAAATCAATAATTATTGTGGACGCGTCGCTTGATGTGTCCAATTCCGCAGATTCAATTTCCTCTTCCTCGGACTCTGCGCTAGCTGGTATCGCAGGGAGATTGCCGTCGGTGGTTTCTGGGTTAAGCTCCGGGGGCAAGGGTGCGAAGGAGAGGTCGAAGAGTGTGTCTTCGCGGTCGGTTGCGGCCCTTGCTATTCCGGTAGGAATCTCGTCCCTATCTATAAATAATTGACGAGCGACGGAGGGGCGATCTCGTAATAACCGCTGTCTAAATATTTCCCGCCGGGTTACACCTGGATTTTGTAAGGGAAATTCGCGGCGAGTTATTGGATCTGGTCGTCGGGCGCTAACCATCTATTATTGAAATAATTTAAATTTTAAATTTGTTCTATTGAAAGGATAATTTGAAATTATTTCGCGGCATCTAATACTTACGATGGAAATTTCGAGGGGTCACCTGTCAACAAAGGATGTACCGCGTAAATCTAAAGTTTCGTGACCGGTTTAAAGAAAGAGACAGGACAGATTCTGAAATCGCGACTCCTCATTTATTATAAGAGAAAATTATTAGATAGTTACCTCACATGCAGTGACATGGTAAGGAAGGGTGTGTAGGGATATTTAAATATAAGATGGATACCGTGCCTGCTGGTTTAGTTTTATTATTATAAAATAATTCCTCTAATATATTATACTAAACCAGAGTTATCATACTATGTGTCAGTCGGTCCTTAAAGAGCGCGTCCCATGCTCTACGACGAGTTTCGATGTGCAAGACGTCACGTCACAGCGGCACAGAGTCCGTAAAGAAATTTCCCTGGAGAAAATTCTTCGCGGAAACGGCAGAGGGGTAGAGTAGACTACCCAATGCACATCGATTGACAAGTCGAAGGCGACGATTCACTCTTGCGGATAAAACCAAAGACAGACTGAGCGTTTAACGTTCAAAGGCAATCAACGTACTCGTGTTATCAGGAGGAAGAGACGTTGGATATGTATGAAGGTAAGTTGTTGACTATTATGTATAATAAAATTCTTCAATATGTCATGCAAAAATAATAATAATATTCGGTTGATGGTTGCAGATCACGAGAGATGAAAAGGAAAATATTGAATAATTAAAACGAGTACTTACCCAAAAGTACTGCGGTTGGAAGTGCTCGTCGAACCTCCGCTGTGGACTGTCGACCTCAGTGATGCCTTGGCAGGAGAGTCGAAGGAGCCGGTAGTAAATAAATGGCAGAAGACCGTGATGATGTTCAAATAAAACACTTTTATTGTTCAAGTATACTACTGTCTTACAGCTCTCGCGACTAAGTTTTTAAGTCGAATAATGTTTTGAGACTAAGTCTTTATTTCGATTTTAAATGGTTCGTGACTGCTACTGTTCTTGTTCTTCAGAGAGCTCCTGGTCAAATGCGCGGAAGACTGAGCTGCGCTCCCTGAGGTACCCTCTGGTCCCTACTCCGTGCCGGCTATCCGCAGTGGTAGGAGAATGCGGCGCTCCCGGGCGTAGGCGGCTCGACCGCCGCTTGCCGCTATAGCTGTCCTTCTTCTTCGAGCGCGCTATGACATAGTGGCCGCGCTCTTGCGTGGGGATAGTGGGGACGACGGAGCTGTCAGTATTGTCCATGCATCGAGCTCGTTAATTCATTTTACAAAAGGTAAGGCTTTTACAATAGGTTTTTAGTCACCAGAATTTTAATAATTTGCATGCATATATTTTTTAATATAGAATCTCAACCTCTTTCAATAGAAGTGTGAATGATCGTTCTAGCATGTTCCGTTTAGAATTGATTTTTAACTTTCTTTATATTAATTATATAGTTCTAGTTAACAATGTTATAAACAAATTCTGGTGTTATAAACCATTATAATTACAATTTGCTATATAATAATTATATGATATATATATACATATATGTATGTGCGTATAGGTGCATGGTCTAGATAGTTGTTAATAACAATTGTGTTACATTATAATATAAAAGTGTATTAATTATTCTTTTTATTATTCAGCTCTTGGAACAAAGGATGTGGCGAGCTGTTTTATCACCGGATGCAGGTGTTCGTCGTGCCAGGCAGTCGCGCCAGGCAGTCGCGCCGGGCCTTATCTTATCGCTGAGTGAGCTCATGTGCAGCTGCACCGGATGAAGCTCGGAGGGTCGCTTATCTTTTGGTGAGTGAATTTATAATGCTTTATAAATCGATTTAATAATTTAGTTCGTTATAATTTATTCATATATTCTTTACTTGTTAATTGTATAGAATATATATATATATATATACTTATATATATTGTTTGTAAAAGTTAATAAATGTAATTGTTAAAAATTTTATCTTCATTATTTTATTAATTAAATATGTATTATACATATTGTTATTTCTCTTTTGAAGGCTTGAAAGTTTGCTAAAAAATTGCATTACTGTTGGATCTTTGTTAGTTAATGATATGGATTAATTTAACATATAATATATATATATATTCTTTTATAATTTATAATTTCGTAATGATTTATTACTCTTGCAATAAGAAGGCGCTCCTTATAATATTCATACATTATATATTCGCGAGTCCCTTTCGCATTAAGACTCGGCACGGACGTCGAAAACATTAGGGGAGATAACAAAGTAATAGGGGAGATAACGCGGTACGCTGGACTTAGCCTTGTGCTCTTATAAGGAGACTTATTATTCGTCTCAATAATAAAATCATGCATAATGAATTTTACAAGACCATACATTCATTATTATTATTAATATGTATATTTATTACCTTGTATTATTATTATTTAAACTTTATATTTCATGTGTGTTATATATGTGTAAATTTTTGTTATAACAAATTTTATTTAGTAGTTATATAGATTTATAATTCTGCACACAGTGAAGAGTTATCAACTTTATTTTGCATTATTGGTTTTATTAAATCAGAATCTTTATTATTTATAATTATTAATAATTTAAATAATTTAATATATTTGTCTTATATAGTTATTATATTTTTCAGATATTTTATAAAACGATATTCTACACAGAGGATATTCGAGGGTGCATATCGTTTATGGCTTGTCTGTATTTTGATCGACAATATAGAACGTTTATTAGACTATTGTCGGAGCGGATTAAAATACTCACATATGATCATCTGGCCATGACTTATTAACTCTATGCACCTCTAATTGCGGATAAGTTTTGGATATTTTGAAATATTTTAATATTATTTTGAATGCGCTTGACTTGACAACTTTCGGTCATTTATTAAATATATACATACATTAATTAATGTTGAGCTTTTCACATAATGAAAATGGTTTATTATTTAGTTATCATTGCTTACTCATTATATTTTAATTGTATATAAAATTTTGCAATTAATAATCAAAATGAAAAATATATGTATTATTTGGCAATAATGGGTGGATAAGAAATTAGATTTTATATAATTTATTATTATGTAGTGAAGTTTTATTTGAATAACTATATAGAATATACGTATATGAAAAGAGATTTTTATAATGTATTAATTATTATGTTCTTATGCTTAGAGTTTAAACGTGTTATTATTTGAATTTTTCTTATTTGTCTAGGTTGCATATATAATATATATATATGTTGGAAGGAATATGGACCAATGGATTATTCACGGACAACAGACAGGCTTAAACCATATAAGAATATGCAGCATTGAAAGGATTTTGAGGAATCTGTGCGAATTATTTCGGAAGTTTATTTGGTAAGTTTATTATTTTGATAAGTTAATTAATGAATTAAAGGTTTTATTTAATTATATCATATATTTATAAAATATATATTATATATATATATATATAATATATGTATTCATGTATAATATTATGTACCTTTAGTATTTTAATGCATTATCTTTTAAATTTTTACTAACAACTACATATGTATTTATACTAATAATGAGGGTGACAAGTCTGTCCGAGCTTGTTTCGCGGTTTAATTCTTATTAATTTTTACATATGGTATGGCGTATAGCGCTGTCTCTCTCACTCGCGCGAGTCACCCGATAGTGCGGTCTCTCTCACTTTCACATACTACTACCTATTGAGGTCTCGTGTATAAATTTCGGTATATGCAGTCGGTTAATTATATATTTGAGGAGGCATATTTGTGGTTTGTTATTGAAATATATTTCTAAGGAATTTTATTAATAAATATATTTTTATTTTTCCGTATAGCGTTTTCGTTAGGTGATGAAAATATTGGGACACCCGGTGGACAACCAAGTGAAGGCTATGTTTATAGGTTGACTTATTATTCTGCATGCAGCAAAGAGTTACGTATAAAATTTTATTCATAATAATTTCTTGACATTTCTTTATTATTTAGTTATTGTTTAGTAATTATTATTTAATTTAATATATTTATTGTTGAAATTTAATATATTCATATTTGATTTATTATACTTCTTTTACTATTTGATTTCTTTTACTCTTATATAATTATATACATTTATAAAATATTAAACCTTTTTAATATAGTAATTTTGATCAATCAAAATTTTTATAGATTTTTGTATAGATTGATTTTTTAGTATATTTTTGTTAAGTTAATTTCTCATACGGCCAAATATTATTTGATTATTATTTTCAGTTGCTGGGTCTTGGAATTCTTGCTACTTATTTATAACAGGCTGTCTTACGTTATTAGGAAGAGGATAAATATTATATATATAGGATCATAAAAAGTGTGTAAGTATGTATTATTTTTTGGATGGTTTATTTAATAATTTCTATAGTAGATTTTCTTATATATTTATTATATTTTTCAGGTATCAAGACTCTGAGGAAAATTACTTCCTGATAATAAACATATATATATATTTACGGGAACTCAACTAGGACCAAAAATTAAAATAATCTAGGATTTTTAAAGGAAATTCTTGCTTGATTAATTATATTTTATTTATTAATTATATTATATTTTATTAATTATATTTTATTAATTATATTTTATTAAGAAATGTTTAAATCATTAATTTCTGAAAGAAGCTCGTTACTTTATAAAAGATTATTATTTGGTGATTATTGGCCATTTACATTTTGTAATTAAATAGTCAAAGTTAAATGTTATTCAATAATAATTAGAGTTTTATACAGACATATTTGGCCAATGGTATTAATGTACAGTAAAGATTTATTATAACGTTTAGAAAAATATTTATTCAAGGAAAATTTATTAATTTTGTTTCTCATGAATATAAAAAATATATATATATATTGTTAATTATTTTATTACGGATTATAATTACTGATTTTTAAAGCGTATTGTTTTAGTAACAATTATTATTCATGGGTATTAATTTTTGTTTGACTTGGTACATTTATTTATTGTTTTATATTCTTATATGTACGTAGAATATTAACTTTATAACTTTCCTTTTGTTATTGATGATTCTTTGTAAATTTTCGTATTAATATTTTATGTGGCTCACTTTCGGAGCATTTGTTAGCATTTTTACTGTAGATATTTATTACAAAATATTAATTAATTATTTGATTTTCAGGTTTCAAAATTTATAATCGCTGCATCTCTTTTATGACAACCGAACATACTGTTTATTAAAAAGATACGCATGGGCTCAAAATCATTTATTAATAGAATTTAGGTGAGTATCGTTTGATAAAATATTTTGATTTATGCCTTTTCCTTTGTAGTAAGCGCATATACACGCATAGGGATATCCTTTTTTGGTTATATGTGATAACTGAATAATATGAATATTGAGTGAATATCTATATATATTGGTTACATATAATATAAAGTGGATTTATAGTGATTATATATAATTACAAGTAAAGATTATATAAGATACGAAATTCTTTATACTATTCTTTGAAACAAATTATATTTTATTCGTTAAGAATTATTTAAATCATTTTCTTTTTTAAAAGAAGCTTGTTATTTTACAAAGGATTATTATTTAGTCGTTACTGGTCATCTGTTTTTACATTTTAATATTATAATTAAATAATCAAAGTAAATATATTTATTATTTGATAATAATTAAACTTTTGTATATATATATATATGTGTTTTTCATTGTTTATTGATTTATGTCTTTATTTGTCTAAATACTAATTAATTATATTATTTTCAGGTTTCGGGATTTATGGCTATGGAAATTTTCCCATGCCAAATTTTACCAGAAGAATGTAAAGGAACGCACTGTTTTTACATTTTAATATTATAATTAAATAATCAAAGTAAATATATTTATTATTTGATAATAATTAAACTTTTGTATATATATATATGTGTTTTTCATTGTTTATTGATTTATGTCTTTATTTGTCTAAATACTAATTAATTATATTATTTTCAGGTTTCGGGATTTATGGCTATGGAAATTTTCCCATGCCAAATTTTACCAGAAGAATGTAAAGGAACGCACAAGAGGCTATAAGACCAGTTACCGACGGATTTGTTCGTATACCAATTTATACGAAGTCTTGTTGCAAATGATTTGCTAAGAGTTTTTCTTGATAATAAAATTTCGAATAAATTTCTTTTCTTAGTAAGGTTAGTTATTAAGATTAATATCATTATATACGACCAGTTCCAGTACTGCTAATTCATTGTAATATCTTTCTGGCTATATACCACATCAATCAATGTATTGTATTAATATGAGATTATGGCGAATATATATATAAATATATATATATATATATACAGTATTTTGCTATTGATTTATGAAATTTCATAAGCGATTTTAAGGTGATTGTGTGGGGCTTTTGCGGAGTCAACTTACGTGACACAGCGGAGCACGTTAGTCGGATACGCGAACAAACTAAAAAGCGAGCCGCCCAGCGTGCCGA
The DNA here is from genome assembly GCF_025532165.1 of Camponotus vicinus. Taxonomy (NCBI): domain Eukaryota; kingdom Metazoa; phylum Arthropoda; class Insecta; order Hymenoptera; family Formicidae; genus Camponotus; species Camponotus vicinus. Next base: position 153,179 of record NW_028141976.1, on the reverse strand, counting down.
AGACCGAGGCTTACCAGGAGCACGCGCTCAAGACATCGTTGCCGCGGATAAAGCTCCAGACGTTCTCTGGCGCGTACGGAGACTGGCCAGCGTTTCGCGACATCTTCCTGTCCATTATAGGAGACAATCCGTCTATCTCTGACGTGGAAAAGCTCCACTACCTCCGTACCAGCTTACAAGGTCCTGCGGAAAAATTAATCCGGTCATTACCGATTGTCGGGGGCAATTATGAGCGGGCGTGGACGATTCTGAGCTCGCATTACGAGAACAAACGGGAACTCATTCGCGCTAACTTCGCCGCTTATACCGCCGTGCCAAAAATGAAAGCCGCAACCGCCGACGAGCTAAGTCGCCTCTATAACGCCGCCACGACTGCCATCAACGCTCAGGAGAGCATCGATAGGCCCATTGCCACGCACGGGATGGACCTTTTCAATCACCTGCTCGTCGATCGATTCGATCCGCAAACTCGGATGGAATGGGAGTCCTCCATACGCGGTTCCGTCGATCCGCCGAGTAATGCCGTCCTGATGGGTTTCATGTCCGAGCAGATCCTCACACTCAACGCCGTGCATCCGAACTCCGTTGCGAAATCCGGAGGAACTTCCAAATCCGCGAAATCGCATTTCGTGAAGCGCACATCCGACTCCTCGACGTGCGCAGCATGCAAGGGCAAGCACTCCCTTATGCAATGCACGGAATTCAGGTCGAAAACCGCGAGCGACAGAAAGAACTTCGTGGAAGCAAACAAACTGTGCTTCAACTGCCTTGGCAATCACTTCCTCGCCAAGTGTCAGTCGGTGAAGACTTGCTTCACGTGCAAGTCACGACACCATACGCTACTCCACGACGCGTACGCACAATCCGACGGAGCGAGTTCTCTGTCCACCACGCGACTCGCATCGGATCGCAAGGCGATCCTTCTCGCCACCGCACGCGTCAACATCACGGACCACTTGGGAAGACCTCACGCCGTCCGTGCGCTGATCGACCAGGGGTCAGAAGTTTCCCTGGTCTCAGAAGCTCTGGCGCAACGCTTGCGTCTGCCGCGAAGTCACTCTTCAATGTCCGTCGCCGGCATTGGAGGAGCATCCGGAGCAACGCGTGGAAAGTTATCCTTGAGCCTCTCCTCTGGGGTGACCGGAGCAACCCTTCAGGTACTAGCGTACGTTCTTCCGCGCCTCTCGTCGTACCAGGGACCCATCTTGCGAAGCAGCTTCACTTGGCCACACATTCGCGGCCTTTCCCTGGCGGATCCGCAGTATCTCGATCGAGATCCGATAGAAATACTGCTCGGCGCAGACGTATACTCCGCCGTACTTCAAGATGGGCTCCGCAAGGGACGCAAGGACGAGCCCATCGCTCAGCGGACCTCGCTCGGCTGGATCTTGTCTGGAGGTCACAAGGCCACGCTCCAGAGCAGCCATACCTCGCACCAGTGCTCCATCGACCACGAGTTGAACGACCTGGTGCAGCTGTTTTGGGAGCAAGAAAAAGAGACCGCCGCTCCCGTCGCTCTCACCGCCGAAGAGAAGAGGTGCGAAGACCTCTTCACCCGTGAGCACGCACGCACCAGCACCGGACGGTACGTTGTGAGACTGCCGTTCGCTGGAGCACCGCCCTCTCTCACCGAGACCCGCAAGCCGGCCGAACGTCTGCTCAACGCCATGGAGCGCCGCTGCTCCAAGGACGCTCGATTCGGCGATCTTTACCGCAGCTTCATGCAGGAGTATGAAGACCTGCAACATATGGAAGTCGTAAACACCTCATCCGAACAAGAAAACACCGCTAAGTGCTACTTACCGCATCACGGAGTGCTGCGGGAAACGAGCACATCAACGAAGCTCAGGGTCGTCTTCAACGGCTCGCAGCTCTCGATCTCGGGCGCGTCCCTCAACGTCAACTTGTTGACGGGCGCCAACCTCCTGCCAGTCCTCGCCGACGTGCTCCTTCGTTGGCGTTGGCACCGCTATGTCTTTGTGACGGACATCGAAAAGATGTACCGCCAAATCCTTATCCATCAGGAGGACCGCGACCACCAGCGGATACTCTGGCGGCACCGAGTCACCGACGACGTCCGCGAGTACCGCCTACGAACGGTCACGTATGGCTTGGCTTGCGCGCCATTTCTCGCCATACGGACCCTACACCAGCTAGCTGACGACGAGGGTTCGCGATTTCCGCGCGGAGCGGTAGCACTACGCCGCGATACTTACGTGGACGACGTCGTCACCGGAGCAAGCACCATCTCGGAGGCCACCACGTTGCAGCGGGAGCTACGCGGTCTTTGCACGGCGGGCGGGTTTCCGCTCAGGAAGTGGGGGGCCAACAACCTCGGTATCCTGTCTGGAGTCCCACCAGAACACCGGATCACCAGCTCACCGCACTCGTGGTCCCACGAAAGCCACGCTACACTGGGCCTCCACTGGCACCCGGCCAGTGATCACTTCACTTTCTCGGTGCAAGCGCGTCACTTCACCGAGTTCACAAAAAGACGCGTTCTGTCCGAGACCGCACGGCTGTTTGATCCTCTAGGGTGTGTTACGTCCTACTCGATCGTTTATTCAACGATTCTGCAGGGCGCACCGTGCAGGGACGAACAATATTATATCTCTCTATTTTGTTTTTCAGGGCAACCTGCCACGCCGGCTATACCCTGGGACGCCGAGAGATTAGGATCTATAGGACGCTTCTTTTCGGAGGTATTTTAGGATTGACAAATAAATATGTAGATTTATTATGTTATAAATTTCTATTTTTTCCTTTTATTTATTTTATCCTTCCTCGTTCTTCTACATTAGTTTGTAAGGTAATTTTAGCGAAATCAAATTATGTATGATATATGTCATCGACTGTATCTAAGAATTCTTCGCTGTTCAGATAGTCCAGAAAATGATTAACTGCTTGGTCCGCCAAGCCTGCTTCTGCTGGGGAGATATCCACGGGGTCAAACCCGAATTCTCCGGGTCTAACCGGGGAATAATCTGGGGTTGAATAATCTGAAAATGAGGCCGGGCTATCGGGGCGACGTTTGGACCTGCCTGTCCCGTCTTATTTCGGCGTTGGCCTCCCAAGCTCGGAGTAATCCCCGTGGTATTCCAGCAGTAAGGTTATCCGGGTCGAGGACAATCGTGGAAGCAGTTGAGCTGACAGAGCAACTGTCTGACGATTCCTGTTCTTCTTCCGGTTCTTCTCCAGCCGGTATCGCTTGGTGTTGTCTGCTGTTCTCGGGGTTTAGTTCGGAGGGCAAAGGGGCAAATGAAAGGTCGTGTGGGGTGTTTTCACGATCATTGACCGCTCGAATTATCTCGCTCGGAATTTCATCTCGGTCTACGTATAAATGGTAAGGAACAGTACGTCGGTCTCTCAACAGACGCTGTCGGAAATATTCGCGACGCCTTATACCCGCCCGATGAAAAGGGATCTCGCGACGGAGAACTGGATCGATGCGTAATGCGTTTACCATCTATTATTGAAATAATTTAAATTTTAAAATTTGTTTTATCGAAAGGATAATTTAAAATTATTTCGCGGCATCTAATACTTACGATGGAAATTTCGAGGGGTCACCTGTCAAAAAAGAATGTACCGCGTGAATCTAAAGTTTCGTAACCGGTTTAGAGAAAGAGACAGGACAGATTCTGAAATCGCGACTCCTCATTTATTATAAAAGAAAATTATTAGATAGTTACCTCACATGCAGTGACGTGGTAAGGAAGGGTGTGTAGGGATATTTAAATATAAGATGGATACCGTGCCTGCTGGTTTAGTTTTATTATTATAAAATAATTCCTCTAATATATTATACTAAACCAGAGTTATCATACTATGTGTCAGTCGGTCCTTAAAGAGCGCGTCCCATGCTCTACGACGAGTTTCGATGTGCAAGACGTCACGTCACAGCGGCACAGAGTCCGTAAAGAAAATTCCTCTAAAGAAAATTCTTCGCGGAAACGGCAGAGGGGTAGGGTAGGCTACCCAATGCACATCGATTGACAAGTCGAAAGCGACGATTCACTCTTGTGGATAAAACCAAAGACAGACTGAGCGTTGAACAGTCAAAGGCAATCAACGTACTCGTGTTATCAGAAGGAGAAGACGTTGGAATTGTATGAAGGTAAGTTGTTGACTATTATGTGTAATAAAATTCTTCAATATGTCATGCAAAAATAATAATTAATAATATTCGGTTGATGGTTGCAGATCACGAGAGATGAAAAGGAAATTATTGAATAATTAAAACGAGTACTTACCCAAAAGTACTGCTGTCAGGATATGCGATGAATCTCCGTGGAGGACGGTCTGCCTCGGCGATGTCCCTGTAGGAGAGTCGGAGGAACCGGTGACAAATGATTGGCAGAAGACCCAAATGATGGTTCAAAGACACTTTATTTTCTTTAAGTATACTATAATATTCGACTGCTCTCTAGACTAAGTTCTTAGTCCGGAAAAATATCCTGCGACTAAGTTCTTTTTTTGCTCGAAAATGTTCTATAATACGCTCGTGATCGCTTTAGTTGGTTCCTTCTCGAGAGCTCCTGGTCAAATGCGCGGAAGACTGAGCTGCGCTCCCTGAGGTACCCTCTGGTCCCTACTCCGTGCCGGCTATCCGCAGTGGTAGGAGAATGCGGCGCTCCCGGGCGTAGGCGGCTCGACCGCCGCTTGCCGCTATAGCTGTCCTTCTTCTTCGAGCGTGCTATGACGTAGTGGCCGCGCTCTTGCGTGGGGATAGTGGGGACGACGGAGCTGTCAGTATTGTCCATGCATCGAGCTCGTTAATTCATTTTACAAAAGGTAAGGCTTTTACAATAGGTTTTTAGTCACCAGAATTTTAATAATTTGCATGCATATATTTTTTAATATAGAATCTCAACCTCTTTCAATAGAAGTGTGAATGATCGTTCTAGCATGTTCCGTTTAGAATTGATTTTTAACTTTCTTTATATTAATTATATAGTTTTAGTTAACAATGTTATAAACAAATTCTGGTGTTATAAACCATTATAATTACAATTTGCTATATAATAATTATACGATATATGTATGTATGTATGTGCATATAGGTGCATGGTCTAGATAGTTGTTAATAATAATTGTGTTACATTATAATATAAAAGTGTATTAATTATTCTTTTTATTATTCAGCTCTTGGAACAAAGGATGTGGCGGGCTGTTTTATCACCGGATGCAGGTGTTCGCCGTGCCAGGCAGTCGCGCCAGGCAGTCGCGCCAGGCCTTATCTTATCGCTGAGTGAGCTCATGTGCAGCTGCACCGGATGAAGCTCGGAGGGTCGCTTATCTTTTGGTGAGTGAATTTATAACGCTTTATAAATCGATTTAATAATTTCGTTCGTTATAATTTATTCATATATTCTTTACTTGTTAATTGTATAGGATATATATATATATATACTTATATATATTGTTTGTAAAAGTTAATAAATGTAATTGTTAAAAATTTTATCTTCATTATTTTATTAATTAAATATGTATTATACATATTGTTATTTCTCTTTTGAAGGCTTGAAAGTTTGCTAAAAAATTGCATTACTGTTGGATCTTTGTTAGTTAATGATATGGATTAATTTAACATATAATATATATATATATTCTTTTATAATTTATAATTTCGTAATAACTTATTACTCTTGCAATAAGAAAGCGCTCCTTATAATATTCATACATTATATATTCGCGAGTCCCTTTCGCATTAAGACTCGGCACGGACGTCGAAAACATTAGGGGAGATAACAAAGTAATAGGGGAGATAACGCGGTACGCTGGACTTAGCCTTGTGCTCTTATAAGGAGACTTATTAGTCGTCTCAATAATAAAATCATGCATAATGAATTTTATAAGACCATACATTCATTATTATTATTAATATGTATATTTATTACCTTGTATTATTATTATTTAAACTTTATATTTCATGTGTGTTATATATGTGTAAATTTTTGTTATAACGAAATTTATTTAGTAGTTATATAGATTTATAATTCTGCACATAGTAAAGAGTTATAAGCTTTATTTTGCATTATTGGTTTTATTAAATCAGAATCTTTATTATTTATAATTATTAATAATTTAAATAATTTAATATATTTGTCTTATATAGTTATTATATTTTTCAGATATTTTGTAAAACGACATTCTATACAGAAGATATTCGAGGGTGCATATCATTTATAGTTTGGCTGTATTTTAATCGACAATATAGAACGTTTATTAGACTATTGTCGGAGCGGATTAAAATACTCACATATGATCATCTGGCCATGACTTATTAACTCTATGCACCTCTAATTGCGGATAAGTTTTGGATATTTTGAAATATTTTAATATTATTTTGAATGCGCTTGACTTGACAACTTTCGGACATTTATTAAATATATATATAATGTTGAGCTTTCACATAATGAAAATGGTTTATTATTTAGTTATCATTGCTTACTCATTATATTTTAATTGTATTTAAAATTTTGCAATTAATAATCAAAATGAAAAATATATGTATTATTTGGCAATAATGGGTGGATTAGATTTTATATAATTTATTATTATGTAGTGAAGTTTTATTTGAATAACTATATAGAATATACGTATATGAAAAGAGATTTTTATAATGTATTAATTATTATGTTCTTATGCTTAGAGTTTAAACGTGTTATTATTTGAATTTTTCTTATTTGTCTAGGTTGCATATATAGTATATATATATGTTGGAAGGGATATGGACCAATGGATTATTCACGGACAACAGACAGGCTTAAACCATATAAGAATATGCAGCATTGAAAGGATTTTGAGGAATTTGTGCGAATTATTTCGGAAGTTTATTTGGTAAGTTTATTATTTTGATAAGTTAATTAATGAATTAAAGGTTTTATTTAATTATATCATATATTTATAAAATATATATTATATATATATATATATATATATATATATATAATATATGTATTCATGTATAATATTATGTATTTTATATGTATTTAATATTTAGTATTTTAATGCATTATCTTTTAAATTTTTATTAATAACTACATATGTATTTATACTAATAATGAGGGTGACAAGTCTGTCCGAACTTGTTTCGCGGTTTAATTCTTATTAATTTTTACATATGGTATTACGTATAGCACTGTCTCTCTCACTCGCGCGAGTCACCCGATAGTGCGGTCTCTCTCACTTTCACGTACTACTACCTATTGAGGTCTCGTGTATAAATTTCGATAGATGTAGTCTGTTGATTATATATTTGAGGAGGCATATTTGTGATTTGTTATTGAAATATATTTCTAAGGAATTTTATTAATAAATATATTTTTATTTTTCCGTATAGCGTTTTCGTTAGGTGATGAAAATATTGGGACACCCGGTGGACAACCAAGTGGAGGCTATGTTTATAGGGTGACTTATTATTCTGCATGCAGCAAAGAGTTACGTATAAAATTTTATTCATAATAATTTCTTGACATTTCTTTATTATTTAGTTATTGTTTAGTAATTATTATTTAATTTAATATATTTATTGTTGAAATTTAATATATTAATATTTGATTTATTATACTTCTTTTACTATTTGATTTCTTTTATTCCTATATAATTATATACATTTATAAAATATTAAACCTGTTTAATATAGTAATTTTGATCAATCAAAATTTTTATAGATTTTTGTATAGATTGATTTTTTAGTATATTTTTGTTAAGTTAATTTTTCATACGGCCAAATATTATTTGATCATTATTTTCAGTTGTTGGGACTTGGAATTCTTGCTACTTATTTATAACAAGCTGTCTTACGTTATTAGGAAGAGGCTAAATAATATATATATATAGGATCATAAAAAGTGTGTAAGTATGTATTATATTTTGAATGGTTTATTTAATAATTTCTATAGTAGATTTTCTTATACATTTATTATATTTTTCAGGTATCAAGACTCTGAGGAAAATCACTTCCTGATAGTGAACATATACATATATTTACGGGAACTCAACTAGGACCAAAAATTAAAATAATCTAGGATTTTTAAAGGAAATTCTTGCTTGATTAATTATATTTTATTTATTAATTATATTATATTTTATTAATTATATTTTATTAAGAAATGTTTAAATCATTAATTTCTGAAAGAAGCTCGTTACTTTATAAAAGATTATTATTTGGTGATTATTGGCCATTTACATTTTGTAATTAAATAGTCAAAGTTAAATGTTACTCAATAATAATTAGAGTTTTATACAGACATATTTGGCCAATGGTATTAATGTACAGTAAAGATTTATTATAACGTTTAGAAAAATATTTATTCAAGGAAAATTTATTAATTTTGTTTCTCATGAATATAAAAAATATATATATATTGTTAATTATTTTATTACTAATTATTATTACTGATTTTTAGAGCGTATTGTTTTAGTAACAATTATTATTCATGGGCATTAATTTTTTGTTTGACTTGGTACATTTATTTATTGTTTCATATTCTTATATGTACGTAGAATGTTAACTTTATAACTTTCCTTTTGTTATTGATGATTCTTTATAAATTTTCGTATTAATATTTTATGTGGCTCACTTTCGGAGCATTTGTTAGCATTTTTACTGTAGATATTTATTACAAAATATTAATTAATTATTTGATTTTCAGGTTTCAAAATTTATAATCGCTGCATCTCTTTTATGACAACCGAACATACTGTTTATTAAAAAGATACGCATGGGCTCAAAATCATTTATTAATAGAATTTAGGTGAGTATCGTTTGATAAAATATTTTGATTTATGCCTTTTCCTTTGTAGTAAGCGCATATACACGCATAGGGATATCCTTTTTTGGTTATATGTGATAACTGAATAATATGAATATTGAGTGAATATCTATATATATTGGTTACATATAATATAAAGTGGATTTATAGTGATTATATATAATTACAAGTAAAGATTATATAAGATACGAAATTCTTTATACTATTCTTCGAAACAAATTATATTTTATTCGTTAAGAATTATTTAAATCATTTTTTTTTTAAAAGAAGCTTGTTATTTTACAAAGGATTATTATTTAGTCGTTACTGGTCATCTGTTTTTACATTTTAATATTATAATTAAATAATCAAAGTAAATATATTTATTATTTGATAATAATTAAACTTTTATATATATATATATGTGTTTTTCATTGTTTATTGATTTATGTCTTTATTTGTCTAAATACTAATTAATTATATTATTTTCAGGTTTCGGGATTTATGGCTATGGAAGTTTTCCCATGCCAATTTTACCAAAAGAATGTAAAGGAACGCACAAGAGGCTATAAGACCAGTTACCGACGGATTTGTTCGTATACCAATTTATACGAAGTCTTGTTGCAAATGTTTTTGACGGTTACATTATTTAGAGTGATTTGCTGAGAGTTTTCCTTGATAATAAAATTTCGAATAAATTTCTTTTCTTAGTAAAGTTAATTATTAAGATAAATATCATTATATACGACCAGTACCAGTACTGCTAATTCATTGTAATATCTTTCTGGCTATATACCACATCAATCAATGTATTGTATTAATATGAGATTATGGCGAATATATGTATATATATAAATATATATATATATATATATATAGTATTTTGCTATTGATTTATGAAATTTCAGAAGCGATTTTAAGGTGATTGTGTGGGGCTTTTGCAGCTTTATTAAAATTGCATAAATAATAATTATATTTATATCGAAATTCTTTTACGATTATTATAAATGACTGTTTCAAAGAGCCTATTACTTTTTCTTGATTGATCGATGTGTATAAGTCCAGCTTTCGGATAGTACTGGCGGTTACTAGTATTTTGACTACATGAGAACTGATTATTATTGAATTGATGTATATATATATTGATTATATATAATATTATGACGCAAATATATAGTGATTATATATAGTATCGCGCAAAGATTATATAGGATGAGAGAATAAGTAGGGATTATACTTTTATAAGTAAGATTTTAAATTTTTCGTTGCGGGACGTAACAATATCAAAATGTTGGGATGTCGGTTGAGAAAATGTTCGTTCTTCATGTGGAACATATCTTTCTTCTCTTTGCGAGGTCTCTAGATTCATGAGCCTTGAATTAATCCTCTCAATATAATTGGTAATCGTTTGCATAGAAGCCATTAATTGCTCTACAGCTGGTTGTTCTTGGTTTGCGGCCATTTCCTTTCGATTCATTTCTTCTTGCATTTTTATCAGATGTTCGTTTTTGACTTGCAAGGCCTCAGCCTGTTCTTTTAACTGTTTCTCCTTTTCGTTTACCTTTTGCATGAGGATTTCGGTTTCCTCTGCTGTATATTGTTTTCTTGTAGCCCCTGTGGCTACAGAGCTCGTCGAGCTTGATCGAGTCTGCATAATGGATTTAGGTACTTTATAAAAATTTATTCGTCAAACACTTAATTTCCTCTCAGAAGCTTAGATCCTTTTTGGCAAATCCCACCGCTGCCACCAAAAATTTTAATGTTTGTGTTACGTCCTATTCGATCGTTTATTCAACGATTCTGCAGGGCGCACCGTGCAGGGACGAACAATATTATATCTCTCTATTTCTTTTTCAGGGCAACCTGCTAAGCCGGCTATACCCTGGGACGCCGAGAGATTAGGATCTATAGGACGCTTCTTTTCGGAGGTATTTTAAGGTTGACAAATAAATATGCAGATTTGTTATGTTATAAATTTCTATTTTTTCCTTTTATTTATTTTATCCTTCCTCGTTTTTTTACATTAGGTTATAAAGTAATTTTAGCGAAATTAAACTATGTATGATATATGTCGTCTACCGTTCCCAAGAACTCCTCACTATCTAGGTAATCTAAAATTTGGTTAGTTTCAAAATCCGCGAAGCTCTCTTCGGCTGGAGAGATGTCTATCGGTTCTGGGTCTATCTCCCCAAGAACGACCGGAGAGTAATTCGGGGTAGAATAACCTGAAAATGAATCAGGGGTTTGTGGAGGGCTTGGCGATGGCACAGTCTGGACTTGTTGGTCTCGAGTTCTTCTTATTTCTCCGTTTCTCTCGAAAGCTAGGAGAAGTGCTGGGGGAATTCTGACCGTTGGGTTATCCAAATCGTACACGACTGTTGGGCAATCGCTAAGGTGATCAGAGTCCTCGTCTGTCAGCGGAAGGTCCTCTTCTTCACTCGATTCTTCGCCTGCTGGTATCGCTGAGGGGTTACCGTTGTTGGTTTCGGGGTTTAATTCAGGAGGCAAAGGAGCGAAGGACAAATCAAAGAAAGTATCTTCGCGATCGTTGGCGGCGCGTAAAATACTAGAAGGGATATTATCCCTATCTACAAATAATTGCCGTGCGATAGAGGGGCGATCTCGTAATAACCGCTGTCTGATTAGTTCTCTGCGAGTTACGCCTGCGTTTTGCAGAGGGAATTCGCGGCGAGTTATTGGGTCTGGTCGTCGGGCGCTAACCATCTATTATCGAAATAATTTAAGTTTTAAAATTTGTTTTATTGAAAGGATAATTTGAAATTATTTCGCGGCATCTAATACTTACGATGGGAATTTCGAGGGGTCACCTGTCAACAAAGGATGTACCGCGTAAATCTAAAGTTTCGTGACCGGTTTAAAGAAAGAGACAGGACAGATTCTGAAATCGCGACTCCTCATTTATTATAAGAGAAAATTATTAGATAGTTACCTTACATGCAGTGACGTGGTAAGGAAGGGTGTGTAGGGATATTTAAATATAAGATGGATACCGTGCCTGCTGGTTTAGTTTTATTATTATAAAATAATTCCTCTAATATATTATACTAAACCAGAGTTATCATACTATGTGTCAGTCGGTCCTTAAAGAGCGCGTCCCGTGCTCTACGACAAGTTTCGATGTGCAAGACGTCACGTCACAGCGGCACAGAGTCCGTAAAGAAATTTCCCTGGAGAAAATTCTTCGCGGAAACGGCAGAGGGGTAGAGTAGACTACCCAATGCACATCGATTGACAAGTCGAAGGCGACGATTCACTCTTGTGGATAAAACCAAAGACAGACTGAGCGTTGAACATTCAAAGGCAATCAACGTACTCGTGTTATCAGAAGGAGAAGACGTTGGAATTGTATGAAGGTAAGTTGTTGACTATTATGTGTAATAAAATTCTTCAATATGTCATGCAAAAATAATAATTAATAATATTCGGTTGATGGTTGCAGATCACGAGAGATGAAAAGGAAATTATTGAATAATTAAAACGAGTACTTACCCAAAAGTACTGCTGTCAGGATATGCGATGAATCTCCGTGAAGGACGGTCTGCCTCGGCGATGTCCCTGTAGGAGAGTCGGAGGAACCGGTGACAAATGATTGGCAGAAGACCCAAGTGATGGTTCAAAGACACTTTATTTTCTTTAAGTATACTATAATATTCGACTGCTCTCTAGACTAAGTTCTTAGTCCGGAAAAATATCCTGCGACTAAGTTCTTTTTTGGCTCGAAAAATGTTCTATAATACGCTCGTGATCGCTTTAGTTGGTTTCTTCTCGAGAGCTCCTGGTCAAATGCTAGGTGATGTTGTCTCAAGAGCGTCGGGTCAAATGCTAGGTGATGTTGTCTCAAGAGCGTCGGGTCAAATGCGCGGAAGACTGAGCTGCGCTCCCTGAGGTACCCTCTGGTCCCTACTCCGTGCCGGCTATCCGCAGTGGTAGGAGAATGCGGCGCTCCCGGGCGTAGGCGGCTCGACCGCCGCTCGCCGCTATAGCTGTCCTTCTTCTTCGAGCGCGCTATGACGTAGTGGCCGCGCTCTTGCGTGGGGATAGTGGGGACGACGGAGCTGTCAGTATTGTCCATGCATCGAGCTCGTTAATTCATTTTACAAAAGGTAAGGCTTTTACAATTGGTTTTTAGTCACCAGAATTTTAATAATTTGCATGCATATATTTTTTAATGTAGAATTTCAACCTCTTTTAATAGAAGTGTGAATGATCGTTCTAGCATGTTCCGTTTAGAATTGATTTTTAACTTTCTTTATATTAATTATATAGTTCTAGTTAACAATGTTATAAACAAATTCTGGTGTTATAAACCATTATAATTACAATTTGCTATATAATAATTATATGATATATATGTATGTGCATATAGGTGCATGGTCTAGATAGTTGTTAATAATAATTGTGTTACATTATAATATAAAAGTGTATTAATTATTCTTTTTATTATTCAGCTCTTGGAACAAAGGATGTGGCGAGCTGTTTTATCAGCGGATGCAGGTGTTCGCCGTGCCAGGCAGTCGCGCCAGGCCTTATCTTATCGCTGAGTGAGCTCATGTGCAGCTGCACCGGATGAAGCTCGGAGGGTCGCTTATCTTTTGGTGAGTGAATTTATAACGCTTTATAAATCGATTTAATAATTTCGTTCGTTATAATTTATTCATATATTCTTTACTTGTTAGTTGTATAGAATATATATATATATATATATATATACTTATATATATTGTTTGTAAAAGTTAATAAATGTAATTGTTAAAAATTTTATCTTCATTATTTTATTAATTAAATATGTATTATACATATTGTTATTTCCCTTTTGAAGGTTTGAAAGTTTGCTAAAAAATGTATTACTGTTGGATCTTATTAGTTAATGATATGGATTAATTTATTATATAATATATATATATATTCTTTTATAATTTATAATTTCGTAATGATTTATTACTCTTGCAATAAGAAGGCGCTCCTTATAATATTCATACATTATATATTCGCGAGTCCCTTTCGCATTAAGACTCGGCACGGACGTCGAAAACATTAGGGGAGATAACAAAGTAATAGGGGAGATAACGCGGTACGCTGGACTTAGCCTTGTGCTCTTATAAGGAGACTTATTAGTCGTCTCAATAATAAAATCATGCATAATGAATTTTATAAGACCATACATTCATTATTATTATTAATATGTATATTTATTACCTTGTATTATTATTATTTAAACTTTATATTTCATGTGTGTTATATATGTGTAAATTTTTGTTATAACGAAATTTATTTAGTAGTTATATAGATTTATAATTCTGCACATAGTAAAGAGTTATAAGCTTTATTTTGCATTATTGGTTTTATTAAATCAGAATCTTTATTATTTATAATTATTAATAATTTAAATAATTTAATATATTTGTCTTATATAGTTATTATATTTTTCAGATATTTTGTAAAACGACATTCTATACAGAAGATATTCGAGGGTGCATATCATTTATAGCTTGGCTGTATTTTAATCGACAATATAGAACGTTTATTAGACTATTGTCGGAGCGGATTAAAATACTCACATATGATCATCTGGCCATAACTTATTAACTCTATGCACCTCTAATTGCGGATAAGTTTTGGATATTTTGAAATATTTTAATATTATTTTGAATGTGCTTGACTTGACAACTTTCGGTCATTTATTAAATATATACATACATTAATTAATGTTGAGCTTTTACATAATGAAAATGGTTTATTATTTGGTTATCATTGCTTACTTATTATATTTTAATTGTATATAAAATTTTGCAATTAAATAATCAAAATGAAAAATATATGTATTATTTGGCAATAAGAAATTAGATTTTATATAATTTATTATTATGTAGTGAAGTTTTATTTGAATAACTATATAGAATATACGTATATGAAAAGAGATTTTTATAATGTATTAATTATTATGTTCTTATGCTTAGAGGTTAAACGTGTTATTATTTGAATTTTTCTTATTTGTCTAGGTTGCATATATAGTATATATATATGTTGGAAGGGATATGGACCAATGGATTATTCACGGACAACAGACAGGCTTAAACCATATAAGAATATGCAGCATTGAAAGGATTTTGAGGAATCTGTGCGAATTATTTCGGAAGTTTATTTGGTAAGTTTATTATTTTGATAAGTTAATTAATGAATTAAAGGTTTTATTTTAATTATATCATATATTTATAAAATATATATTATATATATATATATATATATAATATATGTATTCATGTATAATATTATGTACCTTTAGTATTTTAATGCATTATCTTTTAAATTTTTATTAATAACTACATATGTATTTATACTAATAATGAGGGTGACAAGTCTGTCCGAGCTTGTTTCGCGGTTTAATTCTTATTAATTTTTACATATGGTATTACGTATAGCGCTATCTCTCTCACTCGCGCGAGTCACCCGATAGTGCGGTCTCTCTCACTTTCACGTACTACTACCTATTGAGGTCTCGTGTATAAATTTCGATAGATGTAGTCTGTTGATTATATATTTGAGGAGGCATATTTGTGATTTGTTATTGAAATATATTTCTAAGGAATTTTATTAATAAATATATTTTTATTTTTCCGTATAGCGTTTTCGTTAGGTGATGAAAATATTGGGACACCCGGTGGACAACCAAGTGGAGGCTATGTTTATAGGGTGACTTATTATTCTGCATGCAGCAAAGAGTTACGTATAAAATTTTATTCATAATAATTTCTTGACATTTCTTTATTATTTAGTTATTGTTTAGTAGTTATTATTTAATTTAATATATTTATTGTTGAAATTTAATATATTAATATTTGATTTATTATACTTCTTTTACTATTTGATTTCTTTTACTCCTATATAATTATATACATTTATAAAATATTAAACCTGTTTAATATAGTAATTTTGATCAATCAAACTTTTATAGATTTTGTATAGATTGATTTTTTAGTATATTTTTGTTAAGTTAATTTTTCATACGGCCAAATATTATTTGATTATTATTTTCAGTTGCTGGGACTTGGAATTCTTGCTACTTATTTATAAGAAGTTGTCTTACATTATTAGGAAGAGGATAAATATTATATATATAGGATCATAAAAAGTGTGTAAGTATGTATTATATTTTGGATGGTTTATTTAATAATTTCTATAGTAGATTTTCTTATACATTTATTATATTTTTCAGGTATCAAGACTCTGAGGAAAATCACTTCCTGATAGTGAACATATACATATATTTACGGGAACTCAACTAGGACCAAAAATTAAAATAATCTAGGATTTTTAAAGGAAATTCTTGCTTGATTAATTATATTTTATTTATTAATTATATTATATTTTATTAATTATATTTTATTAATTATATTTTATTAAGAAATGTTTAAATCATTAATTTCTGAAAGAAGCTCGTTACTTTATAAAAGATTATTATTTGGTGATTATTGGCCATTTACATTTTGTAATTAAATAGTCAAAGTTAAATGTTATTCAATAATAATTAGAGTTTTATACAGACATATTTGGCCAATGGTATTAATGTACAGTAAAGATTTATTATAACGTTTAGAAAAATATTTATTCAAGGAAAATTTAATAATTTTGTTTCTCTTGAATATAAAAAAATATATATTGTTAATTATTTTATTACTGATTATTATTACTGATTTTTAGAGCGTATTGTTTTAGTAACAATTATTATTCATGGGTATTAGTTTTTCGATTGACTTGGTACATTTATTTATTGTTTCATATTCTTATATGTACGTAGAATGTTAACTTTATAACTTTCCTTTTGTTATTGATGATTCTTTATAAATTTTCGTATTAATATTTTATGTGGCTCACTTTCGGAGCATTTGTTAGCATTTTTACTGTAGGTTATTTATCCCAAAATATTAATTAATTATATGATTTTCAGGTTTCAAAATTGGTAATCGCTGCATTTCTTTTATGACAACTGACCATACTATTTGTCGAAAAGATACGCATGGGCTCACGAAATCATTTATTAATAGGATTTAGGTGCGTATCATTTGATAAAATATTTTGATTTATGCCTTTTCCTTTGTAATAAGCGCGTATACATGCATAGGGATATCTTTTTTTGTTATATGTGATAACTGAATAATATGAATATTGAGTGAATATCTATATATATTGGTTACATATAATATAAAGTGGATTTATAGTGATTATATATATAATTACAAGTAAAGATTATATAAGATACGAAATTCTTTATACTATTCTTCGAAACAAATTATATTTTATTCGTTAAGAATTATTTAAATCATTTTCTTTTTAAAAGAAGCTTGTTATTTTACAAGGGATTATTATTTAGTCATTACTGGTCATCTGTTTTTACATTTTAATATTATAATTAAATAATCAAAGTAAATATATTTATTATTTGATAATAATTAAACTTTTATATATATATATATATGTTTTTCATTGTTTATTGATTTATGTCTTTATTTGTCTAAATACTAATTAATTATATTATTTTCAGGTTTCGGAATTTATGGCTATAGAAATTTTCCCATGCCAAATTTGCCAGAAGAATGTAAAGGAACGCACAAAAGGCTATAAGACCAGTTACCGACGGATTTGTTCGTATACCAATTTATACGAAGTCTTGTTGCAAATGATTTGCTAAGAGTTTTTCTTGATAATAAAATTTCGAATAAATTTCTTTTCTTAGTAAGGTTAGTTATTAAGATTAATATCATTATATACGACCAGTACCAGTACTGCTAATTCATTGTAATATTTTTCTGGCTATATACCACATCAATCAATGTATTGTTTTAATATGAAATTATGGCGATATGAATATATATATATATATATATATATACATATATAGATTCAGTATTTTTGCTATTGATTTATGAAGTTTCATAAGCGATTTTAATGTAGTTGTGTGGCTTTTGCAGCCTTATTAAAATTGTATAAATAATAATTATATATATATATTGAAATTCTTTTAAGATTATTATAAATGACTGTTTCAAAGAGCCTATTACTTTTTCTTGATTGATAGATGTGTATAAGTCCAGCTTTCGGTTAGTACTGGTGGTTACTAGTATTTTGACTACATGAGAACTGATTATTATTAAATTGATGTATATATATATTGATTATATATAATATTATGGCGCAAATATATAGTGATTATATATAGTATCGCGCAAAGATTATATAGGATGAGAGAATAAGTAGGGATTATACTTTTATAAGTAAGATTTTAAATTTTTTGTTGCGGGACGTAACACCTCCCCCCTAATAAGAACAAAATCCGATTGTTTTCGGAGGATTTTGGTCTAGGGAGATTAAATATTTTCATCTAGGGTGTTTAAGCGGTCTCTTAGGTTTGTATATGATATAGGTATATTTACGTTTTTGGTGATTTCTTCGTGGCAAGGTTTCATTGTCCTTGGAGGTTTGGCTGGTGGAGGTTGTTGAGTAATTACTTCCGCAGGTGCAGTGGGATCGATGTTGGAGGTTTGCGTGGTTGTTCCTCCGCCAGGTGATTGATTGTCTCGGTTATCGTCTCCAGATTTCCTAGAAGATTCCCGTGCCAGATGGAGCAGTAAGTTTGCGAGGGAGCTCCATAAAGCTCCGAGTAGATGAAGGCTGCAACCATACACAGTGTGAAGAGCGTATCCATGAATGACTGTGTCAATGACTAATTTTATTAGGCGAATAATCATGAAGATTCCGACGAGTCCTGCGGTTGCTGATCCAAAATTCACGAATCCCTTCCAGATTCGCGAGGCTGTGCTTTCGACAATTTTATTTAAAGAATTTTCATCCAGCAAGTTGTACACTGAGATTCCTTCAGTGTTCATGGAATGGCCAGTTAGTCCTCTAGCAACGGCATTGAGTAAAGCTGGCTTTTCGGCTGGGAACATAATGTGATTTCGTAGTTTCTCCAGATCTGTATCAGAATATATTCCGCTTACGGCCAAAGGTCCCGGTGTGAGATATCTCCAGGTTAAGGCAGTCATGGGTTTTAGCTGTTGAGGTGGCAGTTGTCTGACTTGAATGTTAGGTGTAAGTTGCACCCATGTATCTTCGATTCGATACAAAGTAGGAAGTTCTAAACTGCATTCTCGTTCGTTGCCAATTTTGGTGATAATTCTTGACTTTGGTGTAAGGAAGAAGGAATGATTTCGTACAGAAATGGGAAGTTCGGTATAACACTCTCCAGTTTTTCTTACCATCACTTCAACAGGGATACATTTAATTATTTGTACTGCTTCTCCTGTTGTAACGGCCATGTATCCTGGCCCTTCCATGAGCTGATAGGCAAATTCGTCTGGTTGGAGTGTAGCAAAAGATAAGGCATTAGTAATTACCTGTCTTTCTAACTCGCATTTTTGCGAAATTACATTGTTATAGAGAGACGTCATCTGTTGTTTGACATGTTTTTCTATATACACGAACTTGGAGTTCATGTATGTAAAGATGTCAAGATTATTGACAGGAATAGTTTTCCGACTAGCAAATGTATTGCCAGGTTTAGCTTCAAGAATGAATAATTTCGGGTGTTCCGTGCACAGGAGAGTATAACCACATAGAGGTATTTCCTTGGTTTTCATAAGGGCGAAAGTGATTTCCTGAGTCACAAGACTATAGATGATTGGGGTATCTGTCTTGGAGATGTCTTCAGAAATTTTGTTTGCAGGTCCTTCGTAGAGGACATCATATTGTTGAAAATTACAAGTATCCGTAGGCATAGGTTTCCAGTAGGTGTATCCGTCGTCAGCGTCTAAACAGTAGCTGTCAACGAGTTTACATACTGTTCCAGATTTTAATTTAATTCTTCCAGTATTCAATTGTACGGGAACGTAGGAAGATTTTAGTGACATTTTCACAGCAGCTTGGACGACTACGTCGTCCCATGTTCCGTATGGATCGTTGTACTGGGATCCCTTGCAGTATCCGTCAACTTGTACGCGGCCCACCAAGGTGATACTTCGATAGGTCGTCTGATTTGCTTTTATGCCAGCGACAAGGGTGTTGTCTCCCAAGGAAATAGTTCCGTCTTGGAACATCCTTAGGCACTGAGTGTATCCAGTCTCATGCACATAATCGGCTCTTCCATTGTGAACAGCAGATATATGTGAATGCATGCCACAATGATATATATTTCGGGATATTTCAACCTTGCACTGTATGACTTCTGTATAACTGTAGTCGGATAGTTGTAGTAGCTGAATATGAACATCTGTGGTGTTGGGTTGTCGTATGTTCAGATCGCATTCGCCAACATCAAGGAGAGAGACGGCTGTTACGTTGAGGTGTTGTCCTCCGCAATCAAATCCGATTAAGGCGGCAGTTTTACTTAAGAAGATTACTAGGATTAGGGGCGTCATGATGGTCTGAAATGATTACAATTTTGATGTACGTGTAGATGTTTATATTACATTTTGTGGTTACATGATTGATGGTACAATGTTCGTGAAAGTTTGATTACGAATAATTGTCGCAGAATTGATTCATAATTATATATTGAATCTTAGGTGTATTTAAATTATAATTACTTATGAAAGTATTCGAATACACAAGAGGTATCTTTGTAGCGTCGCTCAATGTGATTATAATATAACATGGGTATATGTATCTATATATATATATACATATAGAGAGGTAATCTGACTAAATTTGTATGTATATTATTATCATTATACTGTGTTTTTTTTTTTTTATTGTTCTTTATGATTATTATTTCCTGTGAAATATTTTTGGAGCATTTTCTTTTCCCCTTTTTTTTTGTTTGTTTTTTTTTTATTGTCATTATTATATGTATGTATATATATATTTATATGGTAAATATGAGTGATTATTATTACTGGTTATTAATAGTAAATCGATTAAAGGATAATTATATATGAATATATAATTATATATATATATATATTTTAGAATATACAAGATTGTTTATATGTTATACGTATACATAAAAATATATATATTTTTTATATATATATATATATATATTTTTTTTTTTATATATATATATATTTTATTTAAAGTTTTTGTTTTTGTTTTGTTTTTTTTTCTTATAAATGCAGTTTGTTAACATATTTATTATGGATATATATATATATATATATGTATAGTTCCTAATAGATAAAGTATTTAAGTTTATTGGTGAAACAAGGATTGAGATGATCCATTTTCTTTTATTGTTTAATTTAATAATCTTTCTTCTAAAATTTCTGGATCATTAGGATCAACCGTTATTTCAGCCACTCCATAATCTATCTTCAGTGTGATAGAATTTACAGACAAGCCTATAGTTTGCCTGTAGGTTCTTTCTTCTCCCTTTTTAACGATCATGTCTACAAATTGACTATAGGCTTTAAAACATTTAGTGCATTCAAGAAGGGGTCGTTTTTCATGACAATTACTACCGCAATTAGCACACTGATTCGTTGGCACATTGCCATATTGGAATGTGTGTGAATATTGCGTCAAGACCCTGTTATGAGTTGCAGGATTATAGCAATCCGTACATATAAGATGAGGACTGTTAGCGGTTAGGACATCATGTGTCATTATAACCACGCATTTTACGTTAAGGCTGTTGAAGAGGGAGTAGTCTAGTAGTGGGTGAGCAGGTCGCTTAAATTTGGAAAGCGGGCACATTTTATGCGTATATGCCTTGTCTGTGAGTCCTGCAAAAAGCAAAGGCAGTTAGATTACTTATGTCCCTTCCCTGATTTCTTTCAAATATTGCTCTTTCAAAATAGGAATATACGCATTCCTGGCATTGAAGGATGGGACGAACAGCTTCCAGGGTGGATTGACAGTAATTACACTTAGCAAGATTTATATCTCCCGAAGTTACCCAGTGGCAAACAATTAAATCAGGCTTCACTCTTAATTGTCGAAGTTTATAACATGCGCAACACATGCGGCTAGGAGTGCGAGTTTTTCCGGTATATCTTTTGTAAAAAATTACTTTTCTGCATTTTGCCTCATGCATGTTGGGGAAGTGGGACAATAATTCATGGATTGGGTGATTGCAACAGGGATTGCTTGCGTTATTCATGTTGCCTTGCTCTAGCAAATTCTCTTTTTCGTTCTTCTTCCAGGTAATTTAGGAAGCACGGCCTGCAATCAATTATGGGAGTTATGAGAGACACTTTACGATTACATAAACAGCATTTAGAAGGACTAATATGAGGAAAATTTTCTGATATGCTGTGATAATTTATGTGGACTAATTCATGATCCGCGTGTATTTTACATATAGGGCAGTAATAAAGGCCATTTTCCAGAGAGTAATATCCATCGAATTCTTCGTGCACAGTACAGTTCAGGGTGTCGGAAGATGTATCCGATAGCATATTAACTCTTCAATTCTTCAAGGTTGGGAGGTTGGGGGATTCTCTTCATTTATTGAGAGAAAGGTGGGGTGAGTCTCTCGGAATATTTGAGCGATATTCCTAGTACAGGTGGAGCAGGTGTGTAGGGGTCGTATTATGGTGATAGGTCGTTGACAGTACGAACAGATCGTTCTATAAGGGTGTGGAGCGATAGAAATAATATGGGAGTCTATTGGAAAGAAAAACCTTTGGTTACAGGGAGTATGTAGCATACAATAACATGCACAGCAATAATGGTTGTGATTATTTAGATTGAGATAACCATGCAGTTTGATGCATACAGCATTAAGAGAAAGCTGGGACATTATGAAGCATTGTTCAGTGTAAGCAAATAGGATATGGACATAAGTTCAACAATACCTCGAGTGCAGATGAGACACTGATCTAAAGGTCTTTGTGCGACAAGTGTTCGGAAGCAATGTGCACAATGAGGATCGATATGGCGTGGTCCCGGAGAGAGAAAGTGTAGAGATATTAGAGGCAATCGTACTCTAATAGACAATACGTAGTGATAGCAAAGTTCACATAGATAGACGTTCAAGGGATCATACCGATATCCTCTGAATTCTACACAGCAGACTGTGCCGATAAATGGCATCCCCTTATAACGTAGGAGTCCTGTCGTATACGTTTAAGACTAAGGGGTAACTACAACTATTGATAGAAGTTGAGGTGTTGTGTAGAAGTTCTAAGAATTCGTGCGCTGTTAGTGTACAGGAGATGCACTTGTCAAGAGAATTGGTCTCGATGACTGTTGTGCCACAAGCTGAACAGTGGTCATTACGCACGATGTGACTATTCACAAAGAAGTGTCTCCGCAAGGGCCGGTATTGTTGCTTAATAATATTGGTACGGAGTCTATCGTAACACTCCTTACACAAGTTCGTTTCGTCTAAGAGACAAAGAGCTCCTGTTATATGGACACAATGGCCGAAGAAGAAGGATTCCTCTATTCGATTTGAAATGGTTGCGTCCAATCTCGGCTGTGTAGGCCTTCTATGCCAAAGCATCTGTAACAAAGGACTCTGATTATTACCTCATCCCGGCTGGGGATGTGCTAG
The DNA here is from genome assembly GCF_025532165.1 of Camponotus vicinus. NCBI lineage: Eukaryota > Metazoa > Arthropoda > Insecta > Hymenoptera > Formicidae > Camponotus > Camponotus vicinus. The sequence continues at coordinate 129,908 of NW_028141976.1, read as the reverse complement.
TTTGATCTTGTTGGTGTGTACTATTCGGGTTTGGTTTCCTGTTCTAATTTTAACATTACTTGGGGGTAAAAGTTCGATTATTTCGTGAGGACCGGTATACTGGTCAGCAAGTTTTCCTTTTCGTGGTTCTTTTAATAAAAAGACAAAGTTTCCTTTCTCAAATTGTTGTAAATTCAAATTGCGATCATAGTATCGCTTACTCCGTTCTTTAGCTAGTGTGAGGTTTTGCTTAGCTTGCGTTTGTAAATCGTTTATCTTGTTAAAGAGATTAACAATATAGTCACGGTATGTGGGTTCGATATTTTCTTCGATGATGGGGTGTGCGGAGGGTAGTCGTGCTATCCGGCCAAATACTAGCTCATAGGGTGAGTATCTCGTGCCCTCATGTACACTGGTGTTGTACGAGAACATCGCAAGTTTAATGTATTCATCCCAATTTGTCTCCTTATCAACCTGAGTTTTTAGATATTCTGTTAGGACATGATGTGATCGTTCAAGTGATCCATTAGACTGTGGATGATAGGCAGTGGTCCTAAAATGTTGAATGCGAAATTTCCTTGTTAACTGTCGCATTAAGGCGGATAAAAAATTTGTCCCTTGATCGGTTAATATTGCGCGAGGGGTACCGTATATACAGATAAATTCTTTAGTGAAGGCGTCTGCGATTGTTAACGATGTGGCCTCCTTTAATGGCACGGCGGTAGAATATTTTGTTAGTAAATCCTGCATGGTCAGTATGTACTGATTGTTGCTCACTGTTAGGGGAAGAGGTCCCATAATATCCAGGGATACTTTATCGAAAGCAGCGCCGGGGGTATCCGTTATAACCATGGGTTGCTTGGTTTTTACTCTAGTTAGTTTCTTTATTTGACACTCCCGACAGGTTCTAATGAATTCCTGAATATCCTTTTTCATTGTTTTCCAGCAGTAACGAGATCTAAGGCGGTTATAGGTCTTCGTTACACCTTTATGTCCTCCATGAGCTGAGGCATGATTTTCCAAAATTAGAGATTGACGTTTTTCGATTTCAGGCGTTTGAATTAAATTTAAGCATATCGTTATATTAATGGGTAATTCCTGTAGATATCTTTTGAGTTGGTTAAGGATGTATGACCATGGAAGGTCGTCGAAGCGTTCGGTCTTACTAAGACTCATGGAAGAGAGTCCAAGTTCAGTAATGACATCCACTAAAGAGTGTAGACAGTTTTTAAGATTCTGGGCTTCTATAAGGGTATGATAGTCGTATTTGATGGGGAGGGCAATTAACGTGTTTCCTTTTACAGTACATACCCTGGCCCTTTCGAATGCCAATCCTTCATATTTGGGGAGTAAATTGGCTTCTTGATATGATTTTGCGCCATTGTCATAAGCTGTCCCGTTCTGGTAAATAAATATTGTGTGATTATCTTTCTGTTGGAGTAAATCCTCTCTAACTTCTCGCACTAAGGCTCGACTCCATGGTGGAAGAGCTGGTGGATTCAGTTGTTGTGGGTTTGACTGATACGGTACAATGTCGGATTCTATTATTTCAGTATAATCCGTATCATCGCTGTCTTCAGAGTCAGTAACTTCTTCGATTGTGACTCCATAATTGTTATTTTCTTGTTCGACAGAATAATTTTGATAATCTTCTGCTGGTTGACGCTCTACGGGGGCCGAAGTCTCGGCGGTTTTTTGATAGTTCCCCATGTCTTCCTGATTAGGTCCTGCATTTTGACCTTCAGGTGTACTAGATTTTCCCTTTGGCCTTTGAGGCCTATACGAAAATATGGATTCGTCGGATGAATATTCTCCTTCATCAATGAGGAATAACGGAATAGCCACGTCGACGGGTGGATTTCTGGATAAGGCATCAGCGTTATAATTTAGAGTTCCTTTTTTATATTGTATTTCATACTGATATTCAGAGAGTTTCATTCTCCACTTCCATAATCTTGAGGAAGGGTCCTTGATGGAGTGTAGCCACACTAATGGTTTATGGTCAGTTACTATAGTGAATATCCTTCCGTATAAATAGGGTCTAAAATGATTTACGCAATAAATGATAGCTAAACATTCTTTCTCTATTGTAGAATAATTTTGTTCAGCGGAATTTAGAATTCGAGATGTGTAGGCAACGGGTAGATCTTTCCCTATTATTCCTTGACTGAGCACTCCTCCGACCGCATATCCAGATGCATCGGTGGTTAGAATGAATGGATTAGTAAAGTCGGGATATTGTAAAATAGGCTCAGAGCATAGTGAATTCCTTAGAATATCGAATGCTTCTGCTTGTTTGTCCTGCCAATCGAATTTCTTATCCTTTTTTAAGAGGTCGGTTAATGGTTTAGCAACTTTGGAAAAATTTGGAATAAATCTTCTGTAATATCCGGCTAGTCCTAGGAATTGTTTGATGTTTTTCGGATTCTTCGGAGTAGGAAAATTCATTATAGCCTTTATCTTAGCGGGGTCAGGCTTGACTCCGTCAGATCCAATTATATGTCCTAAATACATAACTTCACGTCGTAAGAATTCGCATTTATCCGGTTGTAATTTTAAATTTGCAGCTCTTAATCTCTGCATTAATTTTTCGAACTTGCTTTCGTGTTCTTGCAATGATCGTGCATATACGACAATATCATCCATGTAGACAAATAATTCATTTCCCTGAAGTCCGGATAGAACGTTATCCATCAATCTTTGAAATGTTGCAGGAGCATTTTTTAATCCAAATGGCATTCGTTTGAATTGGTAATGTCCGTAAGGTGTAGAGAAAGCAGTTTTATGGGCATCTTTTGATGCCATGGGTATTTGGTGGAAACCGGAGGCTAAGTCCAGTACTGAAAAATATTTTGCAGATCCAAGTTGATCTAATATATCCGTTATATTTGGAAGAGGATAGGCATCGCCTATTGTTTTTTCATTGAGGTTTCGATAATCGATAACCATTCGCCATCTTTTATTCCCTAGGGAATCTGGCTTTTTCGGAACTATCCATAAAGGAGAGTTATAAGGGGAAGTAGAAGGTCTTATTAAATCAGAAGATAATAATTCATTTACTTGTTTATTAATTTCTTCCTTATGTACAGGAGGAAATCTATATTGTTTCGTGTGGACAGGCATTTCATTAATAGTAGGAATAGAATGCTGAGCGGCGTTTGTCGCTTGGAGATGTTCACCGGGAAGGTGAAATCTGTCGGAGTGTTTGAAAACTAGTAGTCGAACATTTTCTGATTCCTCGGAATTCAGATGTTCGAGGCGTAGAAGGTTTATGACATCAACAGTTCTATCTGTTGGTGTTGATAATGCCTGGTTAAAGTAAATGGGATTATCTATGGCTTTGACGAATTCCACTCGGGGTTCGTCTAGTCCAGCGAGATTGTTGGAGTTAAAAGTTCTGATTAATCCTCTGGGAAGCCCTTGGGTTCCAGTGGAATTCTCTGTTATTTCATGAGTATCATAATCTTGCAATTCTATGAATGGAATATTAAGGGTCAATTCTTCCTCGGAAGTATTGAATATAGGCATATGGACCTTTCCATTATTATTGGTGACGATAGCTTCCCCGAAATATATGCCCTCGGCAAGGGTATGACGAGGTACATATCCGATTTGTTTTTCTGGATTGGTAATATGAAAAGAACAGGGAGTGACAGTTCTTTCCTTAAGACATATTGTACTTGAGTTTGAGAATGGAATTCTCATATCTTCATACTGTATAAAGTTGTCTCTATAGTTGACTATAACAGCTCGTTCTTTCAGGAACTTGTTGCCTAATATTCCATCTTGTAAGAATCCTATCGAATCGGATATGACATAAAATTCAGATAGTTTTCCAAGTACAGATAGGGAAACAGCTCCTAGTGTAACGATAGTTTCAGAAGCTATTCCTTGCAGACATAAAGGATTAGTTTTGTCGAGAGTAACGTTTGGATTTAAACATTTTTGTTTAATAAGGTTTAGTCCAGATCCAGAATCAATCATAAATTTGCAATCTGCTATTAGATCTGGAGAGGATAACGTTACTGTGGGCAATTCGGTAGATTGTTGTCTGTCGTTTATTTGGCAGATTCGGAAATTTGTGCGGGAGTTTCCTGTGGTGTTATTATGTTGACTTTCTTTTGAATGTGGTAAGTCGGACGTCCTGGTTGCGGGTCGTTCCGGCGGACGTCGGTTCTCATCGGAACGCCTTGCGCGTTTCCCGAAGTACCGGGTTGTTGGTTCCCTTCTTGAGCTCTTCTGTAAGCTAACTTCCGACATTCTTCTATAAGATGTCCAGGAGTTTTACAATAGCGACAGATTTTGGTCTGATAACTTTGTTGAGGCTGTCCAGCAATTAATTTAACTGGTGATGCGGGGAAAGGTGGTTGCGAGGTTGTATGTCCGTTGTTGGGTTGATAACGGTTGTTAGTGTTGTTGCTCATAGGATTTTGGCGAGCTGCATTGCTGACGTTATTGGGGAGGTCAGCACGGGGTTGAAAATTTGGGCGGAAGAGAGTGCGCTTCCGAATGTTTTCAGCTTCAATAGTTTTGGATAATTGTATGGCTGTGCTAATGCTTTCCTCGAAGGTCCTCGGATGTTCGAGTTTTACGCGTACTAATAGGTCAGATGGAAGTCCGTTGATAAAGCTGTTCATAGTGGTTGCTTCGATGGCGTCCTTTCTTCGTTCTCCTATGTTTCCGGATAAATCAGATTCTCCATCTATTATTGCGGTACGTAGTTCTTGCACTCTGCTTATATAATCAAAAATATTTTCATTTTGTTTCATGTATATGTTAGCTAGTTCTCCACGGTATTGGTCGACGGATTTATTTGGTCCAAAAATTAATTTTAATCGTTTCGTTAGCTCGAAAACGGTGTGACATTCTACCCCTTCTATGGCAGAATATGCATGTCCCTGCAGTTTATTAATAATAAGCTGCACTAAATGATATTCATGATATGCGGGTATTAAATCGAGAGCACGTTCGCAAATTTTACTGAAGTGGAAAACGGACATTTTATGGCCATCAAATTTAGGTATTGTGTCGATAGCATCTTTAAGGCGTATCGGAGATGGTTGGTCCGCGATATCAAAATGTTGGGATGTCGGTTGAGAAAATGTTCGTTCTTCATGTGGAACATATCTTTCTTCTCTTTGCGAGGTCTCTAGATTCATGAGCCTTGAATTAATCCTCTCAATATAATTGGTAATCGTTTGCATAGAAGCCATTAATTGCTCTACAGCTGGTTGTTCTTGGTTTGCGGCCATTTCCTTTCGATTCATTTCTTCTTGCATTTTTATCAGATGTTCGTTTTTGACTTGCAAGGCCTCAGCCTGTTCTTTTAACTGTTTCTCCTTTTCGTTTACCTTTTGCATGAGGATTTCGGTTTCCTCTGCTGTATATTGTTTTCTTGTAGCCCCTGTGGCTACAGAGCTCGTCGAGCTTGATCGAGTCTGCATAATGGATTTAGGTACTTTATAAAAATTTATTCGTCAAACACTTAATTTCCTCTCAGAAGCTTAGATCCTTTTTGGCAAATCCCACCGCTGCCACCAAAAATTTTAATGTTTGTGTTACGTCCTATTCGATCGTTTATTCAACGATTCTGCAGGGCGCACCGTGCAGGGACGAACAATATTATATCTCTCTATTTCTTTTTCAGGGCAACCTGCTAAGCCGGCTATACCCTGGGACGCCGAGAGATTAGGATCTATAGGACGCTTCTTTTCGGAGGTATTTTAAGGTTGACAAATAAATATGCAGATTTGTTATGTTATAAATTTCTATTTTTTCCTTTTATTTATTTTATCCTTCCTCGTTTTTTTACATTAGGTTATAAAGTAATTTTAGCGAAATTAAACTATGTATGATATATGTCGTCTACCGTTCCCAAGAACTCCTCACTATCTAGGTAATCTAAAATTTGGTTAGTTTCAAAATCCGCGAAGCTCTCTTCGGCTGGAGAGATGTCTATCGGTTCTGGGTCTATCTCCCCAAGAACGACCGGAGAGTAATTCGGGGTAGAATAACCTGAAAATGAATCAGGGGTTTGTGGAGGGCTTGGCGATGGCACAGTCTGGACTTGTTGGTCTCGAGTTCTTCTTATTTCTCCGTTTCTCTCGAAAGCTAGGAGAAGTGCTGGGGGAATTCTGACCGTTGGGTTATCCAAATCGTACACGACTGTTGGGCAATCGCTAAGGTGATCAGAGTCCTCGTCTGTCAGCGGAAGGTCCTCTTCTTCACTCGATTCTTCGCCTGCTGGTATCGCTGAGGGGTTACCGTTGTTGGTTTCGGGGTTTAATTCAGGAGGCAAAGGAGCGAAGGACAAATCAAAGAAAGTATCTTCGCGATCGTTGGCGGCGCGTAAAATACTAGAAGGGATATTATCCCTATCTACAAATAATTGCCGTGCGATAGAGGGGCGATCTCGTAATAACCGCTGTCTGATTAGTTCTCTGCGAGTTACGCCTGCGTTTTGCAGAGGGAATTCGCGGCGAGTTATTGGGTCTGGTCGTCGGGCGCTAACCATCTATTATCGAAATAATTTAAGTTTTAAAATTTGTTTTATTGAAAGGATAATTTGAAATTATTTCGCGGCATCTAATACTTACGATGGGAATTTCGAGGGGTCACCTGTCAACAAAGGATGTACCGCGTAAATCTAAAGTTTCGTGACCGGTTTAAAGAAAGAGACAGGACAGATTCTGAAATCGCGACTCCTCATTTATTATAAGAGAAAATTATTAGATAGTTACCTTACATGCAGTGACGTGGTAAGGAAGGGTGTGTAGGGATATTTAAATATAAGATGGATACCGTGCCTGCTGGTTTAGTTTTATTATTATAAAATAATTCCTCTAATATATTGTTACGTCCGGCAACGAAAAATTTAAAATCTTACTTATAAAAGTATAATCCCTACTTATTCTCTCATCCTATATAATCTTTGCGCGATACTATATATAATTACTATATATTTGCGTCATAATATTATATATAATCAATATATATATACATCAATTTAATAATAATCAGTTCTCATGTAGTCAAAATACTAGTAACCACCAGTACTAACCGAAAGCTGGACTTATACACATCGATCAATCAAGAAAAAGTAATAGGCTTTTTGAAACATTTAATAAAGCTGCAAAAGCCCCACACAATCACCTTAAAATCGCTTATGAAATTTCATAAATCAATAGCAAAATACTATATATATATATATATATTTATATATATATTCGCCATAATCTCATATTAATACAATACATTGATTGATGTGGTATATGGCCAGAAAAATATTACAATGAATTAGCAGTACTGGAACTGGTCGTATATAATGATATTAATCTTAATAACTAACCTTACTAAGAAAAGAAATTTATTCGAAATTTTATTATCAAGAAAAACTCTTAGCAAATCATTTGCAACAAGACTTCGTATAAATTGGTATACGAACAAATCCGTCGGTAACTGGTCTTATAGCCTCTTGTGCGTTCCTTCACATTCTTCTGGTAAATTTGGCATGGGAAAATTTCCATAGCCATGAATCCCGAAACCTGAAAATAATATAATTAATTAGTATTTAGACAAATAAAGACATAAATCAATAAACAATGAAAAACACACATATATATATATATATAAAAGTTTAATTATTATCAAATAATAAATATATTTACTTTGATTATTTAATTATAAAATTAAAACGTAAAAACAGATGACCAGTAACGACTAAATAATAATCCTTTGTAAAATAACAAGCTTCTTTTAAAAAGGAAAATGATTTAAATAATTCTTAACGAATAAAATATAATTTGTTTCAAAGAATAGTATAAAGAATTTCGTATCTTATATAATCTTTACTTGTAATTATATATAATCACTATAAATCCACTTTATATTATATGTAACCAATATATATAGATATTCACTCAATATTCATATTATTCCGTTATCACATATAACCAAAAAAGGATATCCCTATGCGTGTATATGCGCTTACTACAAAGGAAAAGGCATAAATCAAAATATTTTATCAAACGATACTCACCTAAATTCTATTAATAAATGATTTTGAGCCCATGCGTATCTTTTTAATAAACAGTATGTTCGGTTGTCATAAAAGAGATGCAGCGATTATAAATTTTGAAACCTGAAAATCAAATAATTAATTAATATTTTGTAATAAATATCTACAGTAAAAATGCTAACAAATGCTCCGAAAGTGAGCCACATAAAATATTAATACGAAAATTTATAAAGAATCATCAATAACAAAAGGAAAGTTATAAAGTTAACATTCTACGTACATATAAGAATATGAAACAATAAATAAATGTACCAAGTCAAACAAAAATTAATGCCCATGAATAATAATTGTTACTAAAACAATACGCTCTAAAAATCAGTAATAATAATTAGTAATAAAATAATTAACAATATATATATATATTTTTTATATTCATGAGAAACAAAATTAATAAATTTTCCTTGAATAAATATTTTTCTAAACATTATAATAAATCTTTACTGTACATTAATACCATTGGCCTAATATGTCTGTATAAAACTCTAATTATCATTGAATAACATTTAACTTTGACTATTTAATTACAAAATGTAAATGGCCAATAATCACCAAATAATAATCTTTTATAAAGTAACGAGCTTCTTTCAGAAATTAATGATTTAAACATTTCTTAATAAAATATAATTAATAAGATATAATTAATAAAATATAATATAATTAATAAATAAAATATAAGTAATCAAGCAAGAATTTCCTTTAAAAATCCTAGATTATTTTAATTTTTGGTCCTCGTTGAGTTCCCGTAAATATATGTATATGTTCACTATCAGGAAGTGATTTTCCTCAGAGTCTTGATACCTGAAAAATATAATAAATGTATAAGAAAATCTACTATAGAAATTATTAAATAAACCATTCAAAATATAATACATACTTACACACTTTTTATGATCCTATATATATATATTATTTAGCCTCTTCCTAATAACGTAAGACAGCTTGTTATAAATAAGTAGCAAGAATTCCAAGTCCCAGCAACTGAAAATAATAATCAAATAATATTTGGCCGTATGAAAAATTAACTTAACAAAAATATACTAAAAAATCAATCTATACAAAATCTATAAAAGTTTGATTGATCAAAATTACTATATTAAACAGGTTTAATATTTTATAAATGTATATAATTATATAGGAATAAAAGAAATCAAATAGTAAAAGAAGTATAATAAATCAAATATTAATATATTAAATTTCAACAATAAATATATTAAATTAAATAATAATTACTAAACAATAACTAAATAATAAAGAAATGTCAAGAAATTATTATGAATAAAATTTTATACGTAACTCTTTGCTGCATGCAGAATAATAAGTCACCCTATAAACATAGCCTCCACTTGGTTGTCCACCGGGTGTCCCAATATTTTCATCACCTAACGAAAACGCTATACGGAAAAATAAAAATATATTTATTAACAAAATTCCTTAGAAATATATTTCAATAACAAACCACAAATATGCCTCCTCAAATATATAATTAACCGACTACATCTATCGAAATTTATACACGAGACCTCAATAGGTAGTAGTACGTGAAAGTGAGAGAGACCGCACTATCGGGTGACTCGCGCGAGTGAGAGAGACAGCGCTATACGTAATACCATATGTAAAAATTAATAAGAATTAAACCGCGAAACAAGCTCGGACAGACTTGTCACCCTCATTATTAGTATAAATACATATGTAGTTATTAATAAAAATTTAAAAGATAATGCATTAAAATACTAAATATTAAATACATATAAAATATATAACATTATACATGAATACATATATTATATATATATGTATATATAATATATATTTTATAAATATATGATATAATTAAATAAAACCTTTGATTCATTAATTAACTTATCAAAATAATAAACTTACCAAATAAACTCCCGAAATAATTCGCACAGGTTCCTCAAAATCCTTTCAATGCTGCATATTCTTATATGGTTTAAGCCTGTCTGTTGTCCGTGAATAATCCATTGGTCCATATCCCTTCCAACATATATATATACTATATATGCAACCTAGACAAATAAGAAAAATTCAAATAATAACACGTTTAAACTCTAAGCATAAGAACATAATAATTAATACATTATAAAAATCTCTTTTCATATACGTATATTCTATATAGTTATTCAAATAAAACTTCACTACATAATAATAAATTATATAAAATCTAATCCACCCATTATTGCCAAATAATACATATATTTTTCATTTTGATTATTAATTGCAAAATTTTATATACAATTAAAATATAATGAGTAAGCAATGATAACTAAATAATAAACCATTTTCATTATGTGAAAAGCTCAACATTAATTAATGTATGTATATATTTAATAAATGACCGAAAGTTGTCAAGTCAAGCACATTCAAAATAATATTAAAATATTTCAAAATATCCAAAACTTATCCGCAATTAGAGGTGCATAGAGTTAATAAGTCATGGCCAGACGATCATATGTGAGTATTTTGATCCGCTCCGACAATAGTCTAATAAACGTTCTATATTGTCGATCAAAATACAGCCAAGCTATAAATGATATGCACCCTCGAATATCTTCTGTATAGAATGTCGTTTTACAAAATATCTGAAAAATATAATAACTATATAAGACAAATATATTAAATTATTTAAATTATTAATAATTATAAATAATAAAGATTCTGATTTAATAAAACCAATAATGCAAAATAAAGCTCATAACTCTTCACTGTGTGCAGAATTATAAATCTATATAACTACTAAATAAATTTTGTTATAATAAAAATTTACACATATATAACACACATGAAATATAAAGTTTAAATAATAATAATACAAGGTAATAAATATACATATTAATAATAATAATGAATGTATGGTCTTATAAAATTCATTATGCATGATTTTATTATTGAGACGAATAATAAGTCTCCTTATAAGAGCACAAGGCTAAGTCCAGCGTACCGCGTTATCTCCCCTATTACTTTGTTATCTCCCCTAATGTTTTCGACGTCCGTGCCGAGTCTTAATGCGAAAGGGACTCGCGAATATATAATGTATGAATATTATAAGGAGCGCTTTCTTATTGCAAGAGTAATAAGTTATTACGAAATTATAAATTATAAAAGAATATATATATATATATTATATGTTAAATTAATCCATATCATTAACTAACAAAGATCCAACAGTAATGCAATTTTTTAGCAAACTTTCAAGCCTTCAAAAGAGAAATAACAATATGTATAATACATATTTAATTAATAAAATAATGAAGATAAAATTTTTAACAATTACATTTATTAACTTTTACAACAATATATATAAGTATATATATATATATATTCTATACAATTAACAAGTAAGAAATATATGAATAAATTATAACGAATGAAATTATTAAATCGATTTATAAAGCGTTATAAATTCAGTCACCAAAAGATAAGCGACCCTCCGAGCTTCATCCGGTGCAGCTGCACATGAGCTCACTCAGCGATAAGATAAGGCCTGGCGCGACTGCCTGGCGCGACTGCCTGGCACGGCGAACACCTGCATCCGGTGATAAAACAGCTCGCCACATCCTTTGTTCTAAGAGCTGAATAATGAAAGAATAATTAATACACTTTTATATTATAATGTAACACAATTATTATTAACAACTATCTAGACCATGCACCTATATGCACATACATATATATATATATATCATATAATTATTATATAGCAAATTGTAATTATAATGGTTTATAACACCAGAATTTGTTTATAACATTGTTAACTAGAACTATATAATTAATATAAAGAAAGTTAAAAATCAATTCTAAACGGAACATGCTAGAACGATCATTCACACTTCTATTGAAAGAGGTTGAGATTCTATATTAAAAAATATATGCATGCAAATTATTAAAATTCTGGTGACTAAAAACCTATTGTAAAAGCCTTACCTTTTGTAAAATGAATTAACGAGCTCGATGCATGGACAATACTGACAGCTCCGTCGTCCCCACTATCCCCACGCAAGAGCGCGGCCACTACGTCATAGCGCGCTCGAAGAAGAAGGACAGCTATAGCGGCAAGCGGCGGTCGAGCCGCCTACGCCCGGGAGCGCCGCATTCTCCTACCACTGCGGATAGCCGGCACGGAGTAGGGACCAGAGGGTACCTCAGGGAGCGCAGCTCAGTCTTCCGCGCATTTGACCAGGAGCTCTCGAGAAGAAACCAACTAAAGCGATCACGAGCGTATTATAGAACATTTTTCGAGCCAAAAAAGAACTTAGTCGCAAGATATTTTTCCGGACTAAGAACTTAGTCTAGAGAGCAGTCGAATATTATAGTATACTTAAAGAAAATAAAGTGTCTTTGAACCATCACTTGGGTCTTCTGCCAATCATTTGTCACCGGTTCCTCCGACTCTCCTACAGGGACATCGCCGAGGCAGACCGTCCTCCACGGAGATTCATCGCATATCCTGACAGCAGTACTTTTGGGTAAGTACTCGTTTTAATTATTCAATATTTTCTTTTTCATCTCTCGTGATCTGCAACCATCAACCGAATATTATTATTATTATTTTTGCATGACATATTGAAGAATTTTATTATACATAATAGTCAACAACTTACCTTCATACAATTCCAACGTCTTCTCCTTCCGATAACACGAGTACGTTGATTGCCTTTGAACGTTAAACGCTCAGTCTGTCTTTGGTTTTATCCACAAGAGTGAATTGTCGCTTTCGACTTGTCAATCGATGTGCATTGGGTAGTCTACTCTACCCCTCTGCCGTTTCCGCGAAGAATTTTCTCCAGGGAAATTTCTTTACGGACTCTGTGCCGCTGTGACGTGACGTCTTGCACATCGAAACTTGTCGTAGAGCACGGGACGCGCTCTTTAAGGACCGACTGACACATAGTATGATAACTCTGGTTTAGTATAATATATTAGAGGAATTATTTTATAATAATAAAACTAAACCAGCAGGCACGGTATCCATCTTATATTTAAATATCCCTACACACCCTTCCTTACCACGTCACTGCATGTAAGGTAACTATCTAATAATTTTCTCTTATAATAAATGAGGAGTCGCGATTTCAGAATCTGTCCTGTCTCTTTCTTTAAACCGGTCACGAAACTTTAGATTTACGAGGTGCATCCTTTGTTGACAGGTGACCCCTCGAAATTTCCATCGTAAGTATTAGATGCCGCGAAATAATTTCAAATTATCCTTTCAATAAAACAAATTTAAAATTTAAATTATTTCAATAATAGATGGTTAGCGCCCGACGACCAGATCCAATAACTCGCCGCGAATTTCCCTTACAAAATCCAGGTGTAACCCGGCGGGAAATATTTAGACAGCGGTTATTACGAGATCGCCCCTCCGTCGCTCGTCAATTATTTATAGATAGGGACGAGATTCCTACCGGAATAGCAAGGGCCGCAACCGACCGCGAAGACACACTCTTCGACCTCTCCTTCGCACCCTTGCCCCCGGAGCTTAACCCCGAAACCACCGACGGCAATCTCCCTGCGATACCAGCTAGCGCAGAGTCCGAGGAAGAGGAAATTGAATCTGCGGAATCGGACACATCGAGCGACGCGTCCACAATAATTATTGATTTGGAAGACCGAACAGACGGAATTCCCTTGGGACTGCTCCGCGCTTGGGAGCGAAACGGGGAAATAAGGAGGAGCCCTGCGACGTTGGATCGACGGGTCCAAACTTCACCGCCGCCTAGCCTCCCACGAACCCCAGACTCTTTTCCGGGGTATTCGCCGCCAAATTATTCTCCTGTCTTGCCTGGAGAAGTGGATTTAGATTCCACAAATATCACTCCAAGTGAAGAGGACTTTATAGATTACGAAATTAACCAGCTTCTTGATTATTTAGATAGCGAAGAGTTCCTCGATTCTATTGTCGAACCATAAAATCCTAAATAACTTTTAACTATACATATATATAAATATATCCAATACATATATATAATTTAATTTCACTAAAATTACCTTACAAACTAATGTAGAAGAACGAGGAAGGATAAAATAAATAAAAAGGAAAAAATAGAATTTATAATATAATAAATTTGCATATTTATTTGTCAACCTTAAATACCTCCGAAAAGAAGCGTCCTATAGATCCTAATCTCTCGGCGTCCCAGGGTATAGCCGGCTTAGCAGGTTGCCCTGAAAAAGAAATAGAGAGATATAATATTGTTCGTCCCTGCACGGTGCGCCCTGCAGAATCGTTGAATAAACGATCGAATAGGACGTAACAACAAACATTAAAATTTTTGGTGGCAGCGGTGGGATTTGCCAAAAAGGATCTAAGCTTCTGAGAGGAAATTAAGTGTTTGACGAATAAATTTTTATAAAGTATCTAAATCCATTATGCAGACTCGATCAAGCTCGACGAGCTCTGTAGCCACAGGGGCTACAAGGAAACAATATACAGCAGAGGAAACCGAAATCCTCATGCAAAAGGTAAACGAAAAGGAGAAACAGTTAAAAGAACAGGCTGAGGCCTTGCAAGTCAAAAACGAACATCTGATAAAAATGCAAGAAGAAATGAATCGAAAGGAAATGGCCGCAAGCCAAGAACAACCAGCTGTAGAGCAATTAATGGCTTCTATGCAAACGATTACCAATTATATTGAGAGGATTAATTCAAGGCTCATGAATCTAGAGACCTCGCAAAGAGAAGAAAGATATGTTCCACATGAAGAACGAACATTTTCTCAACCGACATCCCAACATTTTGATATCGCGGACCAACCATCTCCGATACGCCTTAAGGATGCTATCGACACAATACCTAAATTTGATGGCCATAAAATGTCCGTTTTCCACTTCAGTAAAATTTGCGAACGCGCTCTCGATTTAATACCCGCATATCATGAATATCATTTAGTGCAGCTTATTATTAATAAACTGCAGGGACATGCATATTCTGCCATAGAAGGGGTAGAATGTCACACCGTTTTCGAGCTAACGAAACGACTAAAATTAATTTTTGGACCAAATAAATCCGTCGACCAATACCGAGGAGAACTAGCTAACATATACATGAAACAAAATGAAAATATTTTTGATTATATAAGCAGAGTGCAAGAACTACGTACCGCAATAATAGATGGAGAATCTGATTTATCCGGAAACATAGGAGAACGAAGAAAGGACGCCATCGAAGCAACCACTATGAACAGCTTTATCAACGGACTTCCATCTGACCTATTAGTACGCGTAAAACTCGAACATCCGAGGACCTTCGAGGAAAGCATTAGCACAGCCATACAACTATCCAAAACTATTGAAGCTGAAAACATTCGGAAGCGCACTCTCTTCCGCCCAAATTTTCAACCCCGTGCTGACCTCCCCAATAACGTCAGCAATGCAGCTCGCCAAAATCCTATGAGCAACAACACTAACAACCGTTACCATCCCAACAATGGACATACAACCTCGCAACCACCTTTCCCCGCATCACCAGTTAAATTAATTGCTGGACAGCCTCAACAAAGTTATCAGACCAAAATCTGTCGCTATTGTAAAACTCCTGGACATCTTATAGAAGAATGTCGGAAGTTAGCTTACAGAAGAGCTCAAGAAGGGAACCAACAACCCGGTACTTCGGGAAACGCGCAAGGCGTTCCGATGAGAACCGACGTCCGCCGGAACGACCCGCAACCAGGACGTCCGACTTACCACATTCAAAAGAAAGTCAACATAATAACACCACAGGAAACTCCCGCACAAATTTCCGAATCTGCCAAATAAACGACAGACAACAATCTACAGAATTGCCCACAGTAACGTTATCCTCTCCAGATCTAATAGCAGATTGCAAATTTATGATTGATTCTGGATCTGGACTCAACCTTATTAAACAAAAATGTTTAAATCCAAACGTTACTCTCGACAAAACTAATCCTTTATGTCTGCAAGGAATAGCTTCTGAAACTATCGTTACACTAGGAGCTGTTTCCCTATCTGTACTTGGAAAACTATCTGAATTCTATGTCATATCTGATTCAATAGGATTCTTACAAGATGGAATATTAGGCAACAAGTTCCTGAAGGAACGAGCTGTTATAGTCAACTATAGAGACAACTTTATACAGTATGAAGATATGAGAATTCCATTCTCAAACTCAATTACAATATGTCTTAAAGAAAGAACTGTCACTCCCTGTTCTTTTCATATTACCAATCCAGAAAAACAAATCGGATATGTACCTCGTCATACCCTTGCCGAGGGCATATATTTCGGGGAAGCTATCGTCACCAATAATAATGGAAAAGTCCATATGCCTATATTCAATACTTCCGAGGAAGAATTGACCCTTAATATTCCATTCATAGAATTGCAAGATTATGATACTCATGAAATAACAGAGAATCCCACTGGAACCCAAGGGCTTCCCAGAGGATTAATCAGAACTTTTAACTCCAACAATCTCGCTGGACTAGACGAACCCCGAGTGGAATTCGTCAAAGCCATAGATAATCCCATTTACTTTAACCAGGCATTATCAACACCAACAGATAGAACTGTTGATGTCATAAACCTTCTACGCCTCGAACATCTGAATTCCGAGGAATCAGAAAATGTTCGACTACTAGTTTTCAAACACTCCGACAGATTTCACCTTCCCGGTGAACATCTCCAAGCGACAAACGCCGCTCAGCATTCTATTCCTACTATTAATGAAATGCCTGTCCACACGAAACAATATAGATTTCCTCCTGTACATAAGGAAGAAATTAATAAACAAGTAAATGAATTATTATCTTCTGATTTAATAAGACCTTCTACTTCCCCTTATAACTCTCCTTTATGGATAGTTCCGAAAAAGCCAGATTCCCTAGGGAATAAAAGATGGCGAATGGTTATCGATTATCGAAACCTCAATGAAAAAACAATAGGCGATGCCTATCCTCTTCCAAATATAACGGATATATTAGATCAACTTGGATCTGCAAAATATTTTTCAGTACTGGACTTAGCCTCCGGTTTCCACCAAATACCCATGGCATCAAAAGATGCCCATAAAACTGCTTTCTCTACACCTTACGGACATTACCAATTCAAACGAATGCCATTTGGATTAAAAAATGCTCCTGCAACATTTCAAAGATTGATGGATAACGTTCTATCCGGACTTCAGGGAAATGAATTATTTGTCTACATGGATGATATTGTCGTATATGCACGATCATTGCAAGAACACGAAAGCAAGTTCGAAAAATTAATGCAGAGATTGAGAGCTGCAAATTTAAAATTACAACCAGATAAATGCGAATTCTTACGACGTGAAGTTATGTATCTAGGACATATAATTGGATCTGACGGAGTCAAGCCTGACCCCGCTAAGATAAAGGCAATAATGAATTTTCCTACTCCGAAGAATCCGAAAAACATCAAACAATTCCTAGGACTAGCCGGATATTATAGAAGATTTATTCCCAATTTTTCCAAAGTTGCTAAACCATTAACCGACCTCTTAAAAAAGGATAAGAAATTCGATTGGCAGGACAAACAAGCAGAAGCATTCGATATTCTAAGGAATTCACTATGCTCTGAGCCTATTTTACAATATCCCGACTTTACTAATCCATTCATTCTAACCACTGATGCATCTGGATATGCGGTCGGAGGAGTGCTCAGTCAAGGAATAATAGGGAAAGATCTACCCGTTGCCTACACATCTCGAATTCTAAATTCCGCCGAACAAAATTATTCTACAATAGAGAAAGAATGTTTAGCTATCATTTATTGCGTAAATCATTTTAGACCCTATTTATACGGAAGAATATTCACGATAGTAACTGACCATAAACCATTAGTGTGGCTACACTCCATCAAGGACCCTTCCTCAAGATTATGGAAGTGGAGAATGAAACTCTCTGAATATCAGTATGAAATACAATATAAAAAAGGAACTCTAAATTATAACGCTGATGCCTTATCCAGAAATCCACCCGTCGACGTAGCTATTCCGTTATTCCTCATTGATGAAGGAGAATATTCATCCGACGAATCCATATTTTCGTATAGGCCTCAAAGGCCAAAGGGAAAATCTAGTACACCTGAAGGTCAGAATGCAGGACCTAATCAGGAAGACATGGGAAACTATCAAAAAACCGCCGAGACTTCGGCCCCCGTAGAGCGTCAACCAGCAGAAGATTATCAAAATTATTCTGTCGAACAAGAAAATAACAATTATGGAGTCACAATCGAGGAAGTTACTGACTCTGACGAAAGCGACGATACGGATTATACTGAAATAATAGAATCTGACATTGTACCGTATCAGTCAAACCCACAACAACTGAATCCACCAGCTCTTCCACCATGGAGTCGAGCCTTAGTGCGAGAAGTTAGAGAGGATTTACTCCAACAGAAAGATAATCACACAATATTTATTTACCAGAACGGGACAGCTTACGACAATGGCGCAAAATCATATCAAGAAGCCAATTTACTCCCCAAATATGAAGGATTGGCATTCGAAAGGGCCAGGGTATGTACTGTAAAAGGAAACACGTTAATTGCCCTCCCCATCAAATACGACTATCATACCCTTATAGAAGCCCAGAATCTTAAAAACTGTCTACACTCTTTAGTGGATGTCATTACTGAACTTGGACTCTCTTCCATAAGTATTAGTAAGACCGAACGCTTCGACGACCTTCCATGGTCATACATCCTTAACCAACTCAAAAGATATCTACAAGAATTACCCATTAATATAACGATATGCTTAAATTTAATTCAAACGCCTGAAATCGAAAAACGTCAATCTCTAATTTTGGAAAATCATGCCTCAGCTCATGGAGGACATAAAGGTGTAACGAAGACCTATAACCGCCTTAGATCTCGTTACTGCTGGAAAACAATGAAAAAGGATATTCAGGAATTCATTAGAACCTGTCGGGAGTGTCAAATAAAGAAACTAACTAGAATAAAAACCAAGCAACCCATGGTTATAACGGATACCCCAGGGGCTGCTTTTGATAAAGTATCCCTGGATATTATGGGACCTCTTCCCCTAACAGTGAGTAACAATCAGTACATACTGACCATGCAGGATTTACTAACAAAATATTCTACCGCCGTGCCATTAAAGGAGGCCACATCGTTAACAATCGCAGACGCCTTCACTAAAGAATTTATCTGTATATACGGTACCCCTCGCGCAATATTAACCGATCAAGGAACAAATTTTTTATCCGCCTTAATGCGACAGTTAACAAGGAAATTTCGCATTCAACATTTTAGGACCACTGCCTATCATCCACAGTCTAATGGATCACTTGAACGATCACATCATGTCCTAACAGAATATCTAAAAACTCAGGTTGATAAGGAGACAAATTGGGATGAATACATTAAACTTGCGATGTTCTCGTACAACACCAGTGTACATGAAGGCACGAGATACTCACCCTATGAGCTAGTATTTGGCCGGATAGCACGACTACCCTCTGCACACCCCATCATCGAAGAAAATATCGAACCCACATACCGTGACTATATTGTTAATCTCTTTAACAAGATAAACGATTTACAAATGCAAGCTAAGCAAAACCTCACACTAGCTAAAGAACGGAGTAAGCGATACTATGATCGCAATTTGAATTTACAACAATTTGAGAAAGGCAACCACGTCTTTTTATTAAAAGAGCCACGAAAAGGAAAACTTGCTGACCAGTATACCGGTCCTCATGAAATAATCGAACTTTTACCCCCAAGTAATGTTAAAATTAGAACAGGAAACCAAACCCGAATAGTACACACCAACAAGATCAAACTAGCACATCCCCAGCCGGGATGAGGTAATAATCAGAGTCCTTTGTTACAGATGCTTTGGCACAGAAGGCCCACACAGCCGAGATTGGACGCAACCATTTCAAATCGAATAGAGGAATCCTTCTTCTTCGGCCATTGTGTCCATATAACAGGAGCTCTTTGTCTCTTAGACG
Source organism: Camponotus vicinus (assembly GCF_025532165.1). Classification (NCBI taxonomy): domain Eukaryota; kingdom Metazoa; phylum Arthropoda; class Insecta; order Hymenoptera; family Formicidae; genus Camponotus; species Camponotus vicinus. Next base: position 109,870 of record NW_028141976.1, on the reverse strand, counting down.
AAACGAACTTGTGTAAGGAGTGTTACGATAGACTCCGTACCAATATTATTAAGCAACAATACCGGCCCTTGCGGAGACACTTCTTTGTGAATAGTCACATCGTGCGTAATGACCATTGCTCAGCTTGTGGCACAACGGTCATCGAGACCAATTCTCTTGACAAGTGCATCTCCTGTACACTAACAGCGCACGAATTCTTAGAACTTCTACACAACACCTCGACTTCTATCAATAGTTGTAGTTACCCCTTAGTCTTAAACGTATACGACAGGACTCCTACGTTATAAGGGGATGCCATTTACCGGCACAGCCTGCTGTGTAGAATTCAGAGGATATCGGTATGATCCCTTGAACGTCTATCTATGTGAACTTTGCTATCACTACGTGTTGTCTATTAGAGTACGATTGCCTCTAATATCTCTACACTTTCTCTCTCCGGGACCACGCCATATCGATCCTCATTGTGCACATTGCTTCCGAACACTTGTCACACAAAGACCTTTAGATCAGTGTCTCATCTGCACTCGAGGTATTGTTGAACTTATGTCGATATCCTATTTGCTTACACTGAACAATGCTTCATAATGTCTCAGCTTTCTCTTAATGCTGTATGCATCAAACTGCATGGTTATCTCAATCTAAATAATCACAACCACTATTGCTGTGCATGTTATTGTATGCTACATACTCCCTGTAACCAAAGGTTTTTCTTTCCAATAGACTCCCATATTATTTCTATCGCTCCACACCCTTATAGAACGATCTGTTCGTACTGTCAACGACCTATCACCATAATACGACCCCTACACACCTGCTCCACCTGTACTAGGAATATCGCTCAAATATTCCGAGAGACTCACCCCACCTTTCTCTCAATAAATGAAGAGAATCCCCCAACCTCCCAACCTTGAAGAATTGAAGAGTTAATATGCTATCGGATACATCTTCCGACACCCTGAACTGTACTGTGCACGAAGAATTCGATGGATATTACTCTCTGGAAAATGGCCTTTATTACTGCCCTATATGTAAAATACACGCGGATCATGAATTAGTCCACATAAATTATCACAGCATATCAGAAAATTTTCCTCATATTAGTCCTTCTAAATGCTGTTTATGTAATCGTAAAGTGTCTCTCATAACTCCCATAATTGATTGCAGGCCGTGCTTCCTAAATTACCTGGAAGAAGAACGAAAAAGAGAATTTGCTAGAGCAAGGCAACATGAATAACGCAAGCAATCCCTGTTGCAATCACCCAATCCATGAATTATTGTCCCACTTCCCCAACATGCATGAGGCAAAATGCAGAAAAGTAATTTTTTACAAAAGATATACCGGAAAAACTCGCACTCCTAGCCGCATGTGTTGCGCATGTTATAAACTTCGACAATTAAGAGTCAAGCCTGATTTAATTGTTTGCCACTGGGTAACTTCGGGAGATATAAATCTTGCTAAGTGTAATTACTGTCAATCCACCCTGGAAACTGTTCGTCCCATCCTTCAATGCCAGGAATGCGTATATTCCTATTTTGAAAGAGCAATATTTGAAAGAAATCAGGGAAGGGACATAAGTAATCTAACTGCTTTTGCTTTTTGCAGGACTCACAGACAAGGCATATACGCATAAAATGTGCCCGCTTTCCAAATTTAAGCGACCTGCTCACCCACTACTAGACTACTCCCTCTTCAACAGCCTTAACGTAAAATGCGTGGTTATAATGACACATGATGTCCTAACCGCTAACAGTCCTCATCTTATATGTACGGATTGCTATAATCCTGCAACTTATAACAGGGTCTTGACGCAATACTCACACACATTCCAATATGGCAATGTGCCAACGAATCAGTGTGCTAATTGCGGTAGTAATTGTCATGAAAAACGACCCCTTCTTGAATGCACTAAATGTTTTAAAGCCTATAGTCAATTTGTAGACATGATCCTTAAAAAGGGAGAAGAAAGAACTTACAGGCAAACTATAGGCCTGTCTGTAAATTCAATCACACTAAAGATAGATTATGGAGTGGCTGAAATAACGGTTGATCCTAATGATCCAGAAATTCTAGAGGAAAGATTATTAAATTAAACAATAAAAGAAAATGGATCATCTCAATCCTTGTTTCACCAATAAACTTAAATATTTTATCTATTACGAACTATACGTATATATATATATATATATCCATAATAAATATGTTAACAAACTGCATTTATAAGAAAAAAAAAAACAAAACAAAAACAAAAACAAAAATAAAAACTTTAAATAAAATATATATATATATATAAAAAAAAAAATATATATATAAAAAAAAATATATATTTTTATGTATACGTATAACATAAAATTTCTTATATATATATATATTCTAAAATATATATATATATATATATATAATTATATATTCATATATAATTATCCTTTAATCGATTTACTATTAATAACTAGTAATAATAATCACTCATATTTACCATATAAATATATATATATACATACATATAATAATAACAATAAAAAGAATAAAAAAAAACACATAGTATAATGATAATAATATACATACAAATTTAGTCAGATTACCTCTCTATATGTATATATATATATATAGATACATATACCCATGTTATATTATAATCACATTGAGCGACGCTACAAAGATACCTCTTGTGTATTCGAATACTTTCATAAGTAATTATAATTTAAATACACCTAAGATTCAATATATAATTATGAATCAATTCTGCGACAATTATTCGTAATCAAACTTTCACGAACATTGTACCATCAATCATGTAACCACAAAATGTAATATAGACATCTACACGTACATCAAAATTGTAATCATTTCAGACCATCATGACGCCCCTAATCCTAGTAATCTTCTTAAGTAAAACTGCCGCCTTAATCGGATTTGATTGCGGAGGACAACACCTCAACGTAACAGCCGTCTCTCTCCTTGATGTTGGCGAATGCGATCTGAACATACGACAACCCAACACCACAGATGTTCATATTCAGCTACTACAACTATCCGACTACAGTTATACAGAAGTCATACAGTGCAAGGTTGAAATATCCCGAAATATATATCATTGTGGCATGCATTCACATATATCTGCTGTTCACAATGGAAGAGCCGATTATGTGCATGAGACTGGATATACTCAATGCCTAAGGATGTTTCAAGACGGAACTATTTCCTTGGGAGACAACACCCTTGTCGCGGGCATAAAAGCAAATCAGACGACCTATCGAAGTATCACCTTGGTGGGCCGCGTACAAGTTGACGGATACTGCAAGGGATCCCAGTACAACGATCCATACGGAACATGGGACGACGTAGTCGTCCAAGCTGCTGTGAAAATATCACTAAAATCTTCCTACGTTCCCGTACAATTGAATACGGGAAGAATTAAATTAAAATCTGGAACAGTGTGTAAACTCGTTGACAGCTACTGTTTAGACGCTGACGACGGATACACCTACTGGAAACCTATGCCTACGGATACTTGTAATTTTCAACAATATGATGTCCTCTACGAAGGACCTGCAAACAAAATTTCTGAAGACATCTCCAAGACAGATACCCCAATCATCTATAGTCTTGTGACTCAGGAAATCACTTTCGCCCTTATGAAAACCAAGGAAATACCTCTATGTGGTTATACTCTCCTGTGCACGGAACACCCGAAATTATTCATTCTTGAAGCTAAACCTGGCAATACATTTGCTAGTCGGAAAACTATTCCTGTCAATAATCTTGACATCTTTACATACATGAACTCCAAGTTCGTGTATATAGAAAAACATGTCAAACAACAGATGACGTCTCTCTATAACAATGTAATTTCGCAAAAATGCGAGTTAGAAAGACAGGTAATTACTAATGCCTTATCTTTTGCTACACTCCAACCAGACGAATTTGCCTATCAGCTCATGAAAGGGCCAGGATACATGGCCGTTACAACAGGAGAAGCAGTACAAATAATTAAATGTATCCCTGTTGAAGTGATGGTAAGAAAAACTGGAGAGTGTTATACCGAACTTCCCATTTCTGTACGAAATCATTCCTTCTTCCTTACACCAAAGTCAAGAATTATCACCAAAATTGGCAACGAACGAGAATGCAGTTTAGAACTTCCTACTTTGTATCGAATCGAAGATACATGGGTGCAACTTACACCTAACATTCAAGTCAGACAACTGCCACCTCAACAGCTAAAACCCATGACTGCCTTAACCTGGAGATATCTCACACCGGGACCTTTGGCCGTAAGCGGAATATATTCTGATACAGATCTGGAGAAATTACGAAATCACATAATGTTCCCAGCCGAAAAGCCAGCTTTACTCAATGCCGTTGCTAGAGGACTAACTGGCCATTCCATGAACACTGAAGGAATCTCAGTGTACAACTTGCTGGATGAAAATTCTTTAAATAAAATTGTCGAAAGCACAGCATCGCGAATCTGGAAGGGATTCATAAATTTTGGATCAGCAACCGCAGGACTCGTCGGAATCTTCATGATTATTCGCCTAGTAAAATTAGTCATTGACACAGTCATTCATGGATACGCTCTTCACACTGTGTATGGTTGCAGCCTTCATCTACTCGGAGCTTTATGGAGCTCCCTCGCGAATTTACTGCTCCATCTGGCACGGGAATCTTCTAGGAAATCTGGAGACGATAACCGAGACAATCAATCACCTGGCGGAGGAACAACCACGCAAACCTCCAACATCGATCCCACTGCACCTGCGGAAGTAATTACTCAACAACCTCCACCAGCCAAACCTCCAAGGACAATGAAACCTTGCCACGAAGAAATCACCAAAAACGTAAATATACCTATATCATATACAAACCTAAGAGACCGCTTAAACACCTTAGATGAAAATATTTAATCTCCCTAGTACAAAATCCTCCGAAAACAATCGGATTTTGTTCTTATTAGGGGGGAGGTGTTACGTCCGGCAACGAAAAATTTAAAATCTTACTTATAAAAGTATAATCCCTACTTATTCTCTCATCCTATATAATCTTTGCGCGATACTATATATAATTACTATATATTTGCGTCATAATATTATATATAATCAATATATATATACATCAATTTAATAATAATCAGTTCTCATGTAGTCAAAATACTAGTAACCACCAGTACTAACCGAAAGCTGGACTTATACACATCGATCAATCAAGAAAAAGTAATAGGCTTTTTGAAACATTTAATAAAGCTGCAAAAGCCCCACACAATCACCTTAAAATCGCTTATGAAATTTCATAAATCAATAGCAAAATACTATATATATATATATATATTTATATATATATTCGCCATAATCTCATATTAATACAATACATTGATTGATGTGGTATATGGCCAGAAAAATATTACAATGAATTAGCAGTACTGGAACTGGTCGTATATAATGATATTAATCTTAATAACTAACCTTACTAAGAAAAGAAATTTATTCGAAATTTTATTATCAAGAAAAACTCTTAGCAAATCATTTGCAACAAGACTTCGTATAAATTGGTATACGAACAAATCCGTCGGTAACTGGTCTTATAGCCTCTTGTGCGTTCCTTCACATTCTTCTGGTAAATTTGGCATGGGAAAATTTCCATAGCCATGAATCCCGAAACCTGAAAATAATATAATTAATTAGTATTTAGACAAATAAAGACATAAATCAATAAACAATGAAAAACACACATATATATATATATATAAAAGTTTAATTATTATCAAATAATAAATATATTTACTTTGATTATTTAATTATAAAATTAAAACGTAAAAACAGATGACCAGTAACGACTAAATAATAATCCTTTGTAAAATAACAAGCTTCTTTTAAAAAGGAAAATGATTTAAATAATTCTTAACGAATAAAATATAATTTGTTTCAAAGAATAGTATAAAGAATTTCGTATCTTATATAATCTTTACTTGTAATTATATATAATCACTATAAATCCACTTTATATTATATGTAACCAATATATATAGATATTCACTCAATATTCATATTATTCCGTTATCACATATAACCAAAAAAGGATATCCCTATGCGTGTATATGCGCTTACTACAAAGGAAAAGGCATAAATCAAAATATTTTATCAAACGATACTCACCTAAATTCTATTAATAAATGATTTTGAGCCCATGCGTATCTTTTTAATAAACAGTATGTTCGGTTGTCATAAAAGAGATGCAGCGATTATAAATTTTGAAACCTGAAAATCAAATAATTAATTAATATTTTGTAATAAATATCTACAGTAAAAATGCTAACAAATGCTCCGAAAGTGAGCCACATAAAATATTAATACGAAAATTTATAAAGAATCATCAATAACAAAAGGAAAGTTATAAAGTTAACATTCTACGTACATATAAGAATATGAAACAATAAATAAATGTACCAAGTCAAACAAAAATTAATGCCCATGAATAATAATTGTTACTAAAACAATACGCTCTAAAAATCAGTAATAATAATTAGTAATAAAATAATTAACAATATATATATATATTTTTTATATTCATGAGAAACAAAATTAATAAATTTTCCTTGAATAAATATTTTTCTAAACATTATAATAAATCTTTACTGTACATTAATACCATTGGCCTAATATGTCTGTATAAAACTCTAATTATCATTGAATAACATTTAACTTTGACTATTTAATTACAAAATGTAAATGGCCAATAATCACCAAATAATAATCTTTTATAAAGTAACGAGCTTCTTTCAGAAATTAATGATTTAAACATTTCTTAATAAAATATAATTAATAAGATATAATTAATAAAATATAATATAATTAATAAATAAAATATAAGTAATCAAGCAAGAATTTCCTTTAAAAATCCTAGATTATTTTAATTTTTGGTCCTCGTTGAGTTCCCGTAAATATATGTATATGTTCACTATCAGGAAGTGATTTTCCTCAGAGTCTTGATACCTGAAAAATATAATAAATGTATAAGAAAATCTACTATAGAAATTATTAAATAAACCATTCAAAATATAATACATACTTACACACTTTTTATGATCCTATATATATATATTATTTAGCCTCTTCCTAATAACGTAAGACAGCTTGTTATAAATAAGTAGCAAGAATTCCAAGTCCCAGCAACTGAAAATAATAATCAAATAATATTTGGCCGTATGAAAAATTAACTTAACAAAAATATACTAAAAAATCAATCTATACAAAATCTATAAAAGTTTGATTGATCAAAATTACTATATTAAACAGGTTTAATATTTTATAAATGTATATAATTATATAGGAATAAAAGAAATCAAATAGTAAAAGAAGTATAATAAATCAAATATTAATATATTAAATTTCAACAATAAATATATTAAATTAAATAATAATTACTAAACAATAACTAAATAATAAAGAAATGTCAAGAAATTATTATGAATAAAATTTTATACGTAACTCTTTGCTGCATGCAGAATAATAAGTCACCCTATAAACATAGCCTCCACTTGGTTGTCCACCGGGTGTCCCAATATTTTCATCACCTAACGAAAACGCTATACGGAAAAATAAAAATATATTTATTAACAAAATTCCTTAGAAATATATTTCAATAACAAACCACAAATATGCCTCCTCAAATATATAATTAACCGACTACATCTATCGAAATTTATACACGAGACCTCAATAGGTAGTAGTACGTGAAAGTGAGAGAGACCGCACTATCGGGTGACTCGCGCGAGTGAGAGAGACAGCGCTATACGTAATACCATATGTAAAAATTAATAAGAATTAAACCGCGAAACAAGCTCGGACAGACTTGTCACCCTCATTATTAGTATAAATACATATGTAGTTATTAATAAAAATTTAAAAGATAATGCATTAAAATACTAAATATTAAATACATATAAAATATATAACATTATACATGAATACATATATTATATATATATGTATATATAATATATATTTTATAAATATATGATATAATTAAATAAAACCTTTGATTCATTAATTAACTTATCAAAATAATAAACTTACCAAATAAACTCCCGAAATAATTCGCACAGGTTCCTCAAAATCCTTTCAATGCTGCATATTCTTATATGGTTTAAGCCTGTCTGTTGTCCGTGAATAATCCATTGGTCCATATCCCTTCCAACATATATATATACTATATATGCAACCTAGACAAATAAGAAAAATTCAAATAATAACACGTTTAAACTCTAAGCATAAGAACATAATAATTAATACATTATAAAAATCTCTTTTCATATACGTATATTCTATATAGTTATTCAAATAAAACTTCACTACATAATAATAAATTATATAAAATCTAATCCACCCATTATTGCCAAATAATACATATATTTTTCATTTTGATTATTAATTGCAAAATTTTATATACAATTAAAATATAATGAGTAAGCAATGATAACTAAATAATAAACCATTTTCATTATGTGAAAAGCTCAACATTAATTAATGTATGTATATATTTAATAAATGACCGAAAGTTGTCAAGTCAAGCACATTCAAAATAATATTAAAATATTTCAAAATATCCAAAACTTATCCGCAATTAGAGGTGCATAGAGTTAATAAGTCATGGCCAGACGATCATATGTGAGTATTTTGATCCGCTCCGACAATAGTCTAATAAACGTTCTATATTGTCGATCAAAATACAGCCAAGCTATAAATGATATGCACCCTCGAATATCTTCTGTATAGAATGTCGTTTTACAAAATATCTGAAAAATATAATAACTATATAAGACAAATATATTAAATTATTTAAATTATTAATAATTATAAATAATAAAGATTCTGATTTAATAAAACCAATAATGCAAAATAAAGCTCATAACTCTTCACTGTGTGCAGAATTATAAATCTATATAACTACTAAATAAATTTTGTTATAATAAAAATTTACACATATATAACACACATGAAATATAAAGTTTAAATAATAATAATACAAGGTAATAAATATACATATTAATAATAATAATGAATGTATGGTCTTATAAAATTCATTATGCATGATTTTATTATTGAGACGAATAATAAGTCTCCTTATAAGAGCACAAGGCTAAGTCCAGCGTACCGCGTTATCTCCCCTATTACTTTGTTATCTCCCCTAATGTTTTCGACGTCCGTGCCGAGTCTTAATGCGAAAGGGACTCGCGAATATATAATGTATGAATATTATAAGGAGCGCTTTCTTATTGCAAGAGTAATAAGTTATTACGAAATTATAAATTATAAAAGAATATATATATATATATTATATGTTAAATTAATCCATATCATTAACTAACAAAGATCCAACAGTAATGCAATTTTTTAGCAAACTTTCAAGCCTTCAAAAGAGAAATAACAATATGTATAATACATATTTAATTAATAAAATAATGAAGATAAAATTTTTAACAATTACATTTATTAACTTTTACAACAATATATATAAGTATATATATATATATATTCTATACAATTAACAAGTAAGAAATATATGAATAAATTATAACGAATGAAATTATTAAATCGATTTATAAAGCGTTATAAATTCAGTCACCAAAAGATAAGCGACCCTCCGAGCTTCATCCGGTGCAGCTGCACATGAGCTCACTCAGCGATAAGATAAGGCCTGGCGCGACTGCCTGGCGCGACTGCCTGGCACGGCGAACACCTGCATCCGGTGATAAAACAGCTCGCCACATCCTTTGTTCTAAGAGCTGAATAATGAAAGAATAATTAATACACTTTTATATTATAATGTAACACAATTATTATTAACAACTATCTAGACCATGCACCTATATGCACATACATATATATATATATATCATATAATTATTATATAGCAAATTGTAATTATAATGGTTTATAACACCAGAATTTGTTTATAACATTGTTAACTAGAACTATATAATTAATATAAAGAAAGTTAAAAATCAATTCTAAACGGAACATGCTAGAACGATCATTCACACTTCTATTGAAAGAGGTTGAGATTCTATATTAAAAAATATATGCATGCAAATTATTAAAATTCTGGTGACTAAAAACCTATTGTAAAAGCCTTACCTTTTGTAAAATGAATTAACGAGCTCGATGCATGGACAATACTGACAGCTCCGTCGTCCCCACTATCCCCACGCAAGAGCGCGGCCACTACGTCATAGCGCGCTCGAAGAAGAAGGACAGCTATAGCGGCAAGCGGCGGTCGAGCCGCCTACGCCCGGGAGCGCCGCATTCTCCTACCACTGCGGATAGCCGGCACGGAGTAGGGACCAGAGGGTACCTCAGGGAGCGCAGCTCAGTCTTCCGCGCATTTGACCAGGAGCTCTCGAGAAGAAACCAACTAAAGCGATCACGAGCGTATTATAGAACATTTTTCGAGCCAAAAAAGAACTTAGTCGCAAGATATTTTTCCGGACTAAGAACTTAGTCTAGAGAGCAGTCGAATATTATAGTATACTTAAAGAAAATAAAGTGTCTTTGAACCATCACTTGGGTCTTCTGCCAATCATTTGTCACCGGTTCCTCCGACTCTCCTACAGGGACATCGCCGAGGCAGACCGTCCTCCACGGAGATTCATCGCATATCCTGACAGCAGTACTTTTGGGTAAGTACTCGTTTTAATTATTCAATATTTTCTTTTTCATCTCTCGTGATCTGCAACCATCAACCGAATATTATTATTATTATTTTTGCATGACATATTGAAGAATTTTATTATACATAATAGTCAACAACTTACCTTCATACAATTCCAACGTCTTCTCCTTCCGATAACACGAGTACGTTGATTGCCTTTGAACGTTAAACGCTCAGTCTGTCTTTGGTTTTATCCACAAGAGTGAATTGTCGCTTTCGACTTGTCAATCGATGTGCATTGGGTAGTCTACTCTACCCCTCTGCCGTTTCCGCGAAGAATTTTCTCCAGGGAAATTTCTTTACGGACTCTGTGCCGCTGTGACGTGACGTCTTGCACATCGAAACTTGTCGTAGAGCACGGGACGCGCTCTTTAAGGACCGACTGACACATAGTATGATAACTCTGGTTTAGTATAATATATTAGAGGAATTATTTTATAATAATAAAACTAAACCAGCAGGCACGGTATCCATCTTATATTTAAATATCCCTACACACCCTTCCTTACCACGTCACTGCATGTAAGGTAACTATCTAATAATTTTCTCTTATAATAAATGAGGAGTCGCGATTTCAGAATCTGTCCTGTCTCTTTCTTTAAACCGGTCACGAAACTTTAGATTTACGAGGTGCATCCTTTGTTGACAGGTGACCCCTCGAAATTTCCATCGTAAGTATTAGATGCCGCGAAATAATTTCAAATTATCCTTTCAATAAAACAAATTTAAAATTTAAATTATTTCAATAATAGATGGTTAGCGCCCGACGACCAGATCCAATAACTCGCCGCGAATTTCCCTTACAAAATCCAGGTGTAACCCGGCGGGAAATATTTAGACAGCGGTTATTACGAGATCGCCCCTCCGTCGCTCGTCAATTATTTATAGATAGGGACGAGATTCCTACCGGAATAGCAAGGGCCGCAACCGACCGCGAAGACACACTCTTCGACCTCTCCTTCGCACCCTTGCCCCCGGAGCTTAACCCCGAAACCACCGACGGCAATCTCCCTGCGATACCAGCTAGCGCAGAGTCCGAGGAAGAGGAAATTGAATCTGCGGAATCGGACACATCGAGCGACGCGTCCACAATAATTATTGATTTGGAAGACCGAACAGACGGAATTCCCTTGGGACTGCTCCGCGCTTGGGAGCGAAACGGGGAAATAAGGAGGAGCCCTGCGACGTTGGATCGACGGGTCCAAACTTCACCGCCGCCTAGCCTCCCACGAACCCCAGACTCTTTTCCGGGGTATTCGCCGCCAAATTATTCTCCTGTCTTGCCTGGAGAAGTGGATTTAGATTCCACAAATATCACTCCAAGTGAAGAGGACTTTATAGATTACGAAATTAACCAGCTTCTTGATTATTTAGATAGCGAAGAGTTCCTCGATTCTATTGTCGAACCATAAAATCCTAAATAACTTTTAACTATACATATATATAAATATATCCAATACATATATATAATTTAATTTCACTAAAATTACCTTACAAACTAATGTAGAAGAACGAGGAAGGATAAAATAAATAAAAAGGAAAAAATAGAATTTATAATATAATAAATTTGCATATTTATTTGTCAACCTTAAATACCTCCGAAAAGAAGCGTCCTATAGATCCTAATCTCTCGGCGTCCCAGGGTATAGCCGGCTTAGCAGGTTGCCCTGAAAAAGAAATAGAGAGATATAATATTGTTCGTCCCTGCACGGTGCGCCCTGCAGAATCGTTGAATAAACGATCGAATAGGACGTAACAATATTATACTAAACCAGAGTTATCATACTATGTGTCAGTCGGTCCTTAAAGAGCGCGTCCCGTGCTCTACGACAAGTTTCGATGTGCAAGACGTCACGTCACAGCGGCACAGAGTCCGTAAAGAAATTTCCCTGGAGAAAATTCTTCGCGGAAACGGCAGAGGGGTAGAGTAGACTACCCAATGCACATCGATTGACAAGTCGAAGGCGACGATTCACTCTTGTGGATAAAACCAAAGACAGACTGAGCGTTGAACATTCAAAGGCAATCAACGTACTCGTGTTATCAGAAGGAGAAGACGTTGGAATTGTATGAAGGTAAGTTGTTGACTATTATGTGTAATAAAATTCTTCAATATGTCATGCAAAAATAATAATTAATAATATTCGGTTGATGGTTGCAGATCACGAGAGATGAAAAGGAAATTATTGAATAATTAAAACGAGTACTTACCCAAAAGTACTGCTGTCAGGATATGCGATGAATCTCCGTGAAGGACGGTCTGCCTCGGCGATGTCCCTGTAGGAGAGTCGGAGGAACCGGTGACAAATGATTGGCAGAAGACCCAAGTGATGGTTCAAAGACACTTTATTTTCTTTAAGTATACTATAATATTCGACTGCTCTCTAGACTAAGTTCTTAGTCCGGAAAAATATCCTGCGACTAAGTTCTTTTTTGGCTCGAAAAATGTTCTATAATACGCTCGTGATCGCTTTAGTTGGTTTCTTCTCGAGAGCTCCTGGTCAAATGCTAGGTGATGTTGTCTCAAGAGCGTCGGGTCAAATGCTAGGTGATGTTGTCTCAAGAGCGTCGGGTCAAATGCGCGGAAGACTGAGCTGCGCTCCCTGAGGTACCCTCTGGTCCCTACTCCGTGCCGGCTATCCGCAGTGGTAGGAGAATGCGGCGCTCCCGGGCGTAGGCGGCTCGACCGCCGCTCGCCGCTATAGCTGTCCTTCTTCTTCGAGCGCGCTATGACGTAGTGGCCGCGCTCTTGCGTGGGGATAGTGGGGACGACGGAGCTGTCAGTATTGTTACGTCCTATTCGATCGGTTATTCAACGATTCTGCAGGGCGCACCGTGCAGGGACGAACAATATTATATCTCTCTATTTCTTTTTCAGGGCAACCTGCTAAGCCGGCTATACCCTGGGACGCCGAGAGATTAGGATCTATAGGACGCTTCTTTTCGGAGGTATTTAAGGTTGACAAATAAATATGCAAATTTATTATATTATAAATTCTATTTTTTCCTTTTTATTTATTTTATCCTTCCTCGTTCTTCTACATTAGTTTATAAGGTAATTTTGGCGAAATTAAACTATGAATGATATATGTCGTCTACCGTTCCCAAGAACTCCTCACTATCTAAGTAATCTAAAATTTGGTTAGTTTCAAAATCCGCGAAGCTCTCTTCGGCTGGAGAGATGTCTATCGGTTCTGGGTCTATCTCCCCAAGAGCGACCGGAGAGTAATTCGGGGTAGAATAACCTGAAAATGAATCAGGGGTTTGTGGAGGGCTTGGCGATGGCACAGTCTGGACTTGTTGGTCTCGAGTTCTTCTTATTTCTCCGTTTCTCTCGAAAGCTAGGAGAAGTGCTGGGGGAATTCTGACCGTTGGGTTATCCAAATCGTACACGACTGTTGGGCAATCGCTAAGGTGATCAGAGTCCTCGTCTGTCAGCGGGAGGTCCTCTTCTTCACTCGATTCTTCGCCTGCTGGTATCGCTGAGGGGTTACCGTTGTTGGTTTCGGGGTTTAATTCAGGAGGCAAAGGAGCGAAGGACAAATCAAAGAAAGTATCTTCGCGATCGTTGGCGGCGCGTAAAATACTAGAAGGGATATTATCCCTATCTACAAATAATTGCCGTGCGATAGAGAGGCGATCTCGTAATAACCGCTGTCTGAATAGTTCTCTGCGAGTTACGCCTGCGTTTTGCAGAGGGAATTCGCGGCGAGTTATTGGGTCTGGTCGTCGGGCGCTAACCATCTATTATTGAAATAATTTAAGTTTTAAAATTTGTTTTATTGAAAGGATAATTTGAAATTATTTCGCGGCATCTAATACTTACGATGGAAATTTCGAGGGGTCACCTGTCAACAAAGGATGTACCGCGTAAATCTAAAGTTTCGTGACCGGTTTAAAGAAAGAGACAGGACAGATTCTGAAATCGCGACTCCTCATTTATTATAAGAGAAAATTATTAGATAGTTACCTCACATGCAGTGACGTGGTAAGGAAGGGTGTGTAGGGATATTTAAATATAAGATGGATACCGTGCCTGCTGGTTTAGTTTTATTATTATAAAATAATTCCTCTAATATATTATACTAAACCAGAGTTATCATACTATGTGTCAGTCGGTCCTTAAAGAGCGCGTCCCGTGCTCTACGACAAGTTTCGATGTGCAAGACGTCACGTCACAGCGGCACAGAGTCCGTAAAGAAATTTCCCTGGAGAAAATTCTTCGCGGAATCGGCAGAGGGGTAGAGTAGACTACCCAATGCACATCGATTGACAAGTCGAAGGCGACGATTCACTCTTATGGATAAAACCAAAGACAGACTGAGCGTTTAGCGTCAAAGGTGTTACGTCCTATTCGATCGTTTATTCAACGATTCTGCAGGGCGCACCGTGCAGGGACGAACAATATTATATCTCTCTATTTCTTTTTCAGGGCAACCTGCTAAGCCGGCTATACCCTGGGACGCCGAGAGATTAGGATCTATAGGACGCTTCTTTTCGGAGGTATTTAAGGTTGACAAATAAATATGCAAATTTATTATATTATAAATTCTATTTTTTCCTTTTTATTTATTTTATCCTTCCTCGTTCTTCTACATTAGTTTGTAAGGTAATTTTAGTGAAATTAAATTATATATATGTATTGGATGTATTTATATATATGTATAGTTAAAAGTTATTTAGGATTTTATGGTTCGACAATAGAATCGAGGAACTCTTCGCTATCTAAATAATCAAGAAGCTGGTTAATTTCGTAATCTATAAAGTCCTCTTCACTTGGAGTGATATTTGTGGAATCTAAATCCACTTCTCCAGGCAAGACAGGAGAATAATTTGGCGGCGAATACCCCGGAAAAGAGTCTGGGGTTCGTGGGAGGCTAGGCGGCGGTGAAGTTTGGACCCGTCGATCCAACGTCGCAGGGCTCCTCCTTATTTCCCCGTTTCGCTCCCAAGCGCGGAGCAGTCCCAAGGGAATTCCGTCTGTTCGGTCTTCCAAATCAATAATTATTGTGGACGCGTCGCTCGATGTGTCCGATTCCGCAGATTCAATTTCCTCTTCCTCGGACTCTGCGCTAGCTGGTATCGCAGGGAGATTGCCGTCGGTGGTTTCGGGGTTAAGCTCCGGGGGCAAGGGTGCGAAGGAGAGGTCGAAGAGTGTGTCTTCGCGGTCGGTTGCGGCCCTTGCTATTCCGGTAGGAATCTCGTCCCTATCTATAAATAATTGACGAGCGACGGAGGGGCGATCTCGTAATAACCGCTGTCTAAATATTTCCCGCCGGGTTACACCTGGATTTTGTAAGGGAAATTCGCGGCGAGTTATTGGATCTGGTCGTCGGGCGCTAACCATCTATTATTGAAATAATTTAAATTTTAAATTTGTTTTATTGAAAGGATAATTTGAAATTATTTCGCGGCATCTAATACTTACGATGGAAATTTCGAGGGGTCACCTGTCAACAAAGGATGCACCTCGTAAATCTAAAGTTTCGTGACCGGTTTAAAGAAAGAGACAGGACAGATTCTGAAATCGCGACTCCTCATTTATTATAAGAGAAAATTATTAGATAGTTACCTTACATGCAGTGACGTGGTAAGGAAGGGTGTGTAGGGATATTTAAATATAAGATGGATACCGTGCCTGCTGGTTTAGTTTTATTATTATAAAATAATTCCTCTAATATATTATACTAAACCAGAGTTATCATACTATGTGTCAGTCGGTCCTTAAAGAGCGCGTCCCGTGCTCTACGACAAGTTTCGATGTGCAAGACGTCACGTCACAGCGGCACAGAGTCCGTAAAGAAATTTCCCTGGAGAAAATTCTTCGCGGAAACGGCAGAGGGGTAGAGTAGACTACCCAATGCACATCGATTGACAAGTCGAAAGCGACAATTCACTCTTGTGGATAAAACCAAAGACAGACTGAGCGTTTAACGTTCAAAGGCAATCAACGTACTCGTGTTATCGGAAGGAGAAGACGTTGGAATTGTATGAAGGTAAGTTGTTGACTATTATGTATAATAAAATTCTTCAATATGTCATGCAAAAATAATAATAATAATATTCGGTTGATGGTTGCAGATCACGAGAGATGAAAAAGAAAATATTGAATAATTAAAACGAGTACTTACCCAAAAGTACTGCTGTCAGGATATGCGATGAATCTCCGTGGAGGACGGTCTGCCTCGGCGATGTCCCTGTAGGAGAGTCGGAGGAACCGGTGACAAATGATTGGCAGAAGACCCAAGTGATGGTTCAAAGACACTTTATTTTCTTTAAGTATACTATAATATTCGACTGCTCTCTAGACTAAGTTCTTAGTCCGGAAAAATATCTTGCGACTAAGTTCTTTTTTGGCTCGAAAAATGTTCTATAATACGCTCGTGATCGCTTTAGTTGGTTTCTTCTCGAGAGCTCCTGGTCAAATGCGCGGAAGACTGAGCTGCGCTCCCTGAGGTACCCTCTGGTCCCTACTCCGTGCCGGCTATCCGCAGTGGTAGGAGAATGCGGCGCTCCCGGGCGTAGGCGGCTCGACCGCCGCTTGCCGCTATAGCTGTCCTTCTTCTTCGAGCGCGCTATGACGTAGTGGCCGCGCTCTTGCGTGGGGATAGTGGGGACGACGGAGCTGTCAGTATTGTCCATGCATCGAGCTCGTTAATTCATTTTACAAAAGGTAAGGCTTTTACAATAGGTTTTTAGTCACCAGAATTTTAATAATTTGCATGCATATATTTTTTAATATAGAATCTCAACCTCTTTCAATAGAAGTGTGAATGATCGTTCTAGCATGTTCCGTTTAGAATTGATTTTTAACTTTCTTTATATTAATTATATAGTTCTAGTTAACAATGTTATAAACAAATTCTGGTGTTATAAACCATTATAATTACAATTTGCTATATAATAATTATATGATATATATATATATATGTATGTGCATATAGGTGCATGGTCTAGATAGTTGTTAATAATAATTGTGTTACATTATAATATAAAAGTGTATTAATTATTCTTTCATTATTCAGCTCTTAGAACAAAGGATGTGGCGAGCTGTTTTATCACCGGATGCAGGTGTTCGCCGTGCCAGGCAGTCGCGCCAGGCAGTCGCGCCAGGCCTTATCTTATCGCTGAGTGAGCTCATGTGCAGCTGCACCGGATGAAGCTCGGAGGGTCGCTTATCTTTTGGTGACTGAATTTATAACGCTTTATAAATCGATTTAATAATTTCATTCGTTATAATTTATTCATATATTTCTTACTTGTTAATTGTATAGAATATATATATATATATACTTATATATATTGTTGTAAAAGTTAATAAATGTAATTGTTAAAAATTTTATCTTCATTATTTTATTAATTAAATATGTATTATACATATTGTTATTTCTCTTTTGAAGGCTTGAAAGTTTGCTAAAAAATTGCATTACTGTTGGATCTTTGTTAGTTAATGATATGGATTAATTTAACATATAATATATATATATATATTCTTTTATAATTTATAATTTCGTAATAACTTATTACTCTTGCAATAAGAAAGCGCTCCTTATAATATTCATACATTATATATTCGCGAGTCCCTTTCGCATTAAGACTCGGCACGGACGTCGAAAACATTAGGGGAGATAACAAAGTAATAGGGGAGATAACGCGGTACGCTGGACTTAGCCTTGTGCTCTTATAAGGAGACTTATTATTCGTCTCAATAATAAAATCATGCATAATGAATTTTATAAGACCATACATTCATTATTATTATTAATATGTATATTTATTACCTTGTATTATTATTATTTAAACTTTATATTTCATGTGTGTTATATATGTGTAAATTTTTATTATAACAAAATTTATTTAGTAGTTATATAGATTTATAATTCTGCACACAGTGAAGAGTTATGAGCTTTATTTTGCATTATTGGTTTTATTAAATCAGAATCTTTATTATTTATAATTATTAATAATTTAAATAATTTAATATATTTGTCTTATATAGTTATTATATTTTTCAGATATTTTGTAAAACGACATTCTATACAGAAGATATTCGAGGGTGCATATCATTTATAGCTTGGCTGTATTTTGATCGACAATATAGAACGTTTATTAGACTATTGTCGGAGCGGATCAAAATACTCACATATGATCGTCTGGCCATGACTTATTAACTCTATGCACCTCTAATTGCGGATAAGTTTTGGATATTTTGAAATATTTTAATATTATTTTGAATGTGCTTGACTTGACAACTTTCGGTCATTTATTAAATATATACATACATTAATTAATGTTGAGCTTTTCACATAATGAAAATGGTTTATTATTTAGTTATCATTGCTTACTCATTATATTTTAATTGTATATAAAATTTTGCAATTAATAATCAAAATGAAAAATATATGTATTATTTGGCAATAATGGGTGGATTAGATTTTATATAATTTATTATTATGTAGTGAAGTTTTATTTGAATAACTATATAGAATATACGTATATGAAAAGAGATTTTTATAATGTATTAATTATTATGTTCTTATGCTTAGAGTTTAAACGTGTTATTATTTGAATTTTTCTTATTTGTCTAGGTTGCATATATAGTATATATATATGTTGGAAGGGATATGGACCAATGGATTATTCACGGACAACAGACAGGCTTAAACCATATAAGAATATGCAGCATTGAAAGGATTTTGAGGAACCTGTGCGAATTATTTCGGGAGTTTATTTGGTAAGTTTATTATTTTGATAAGTTAATTAATGAATCAAAGGTTTTATTTAATTATATCATATATTTATAAAATATATATTATATATACATATATATATAATATATGTATTCATGTATAATGTTATATATTTTATATGTATTTAATATTTAGTATTTTAATGCATTATCTTTTAAATTTTTATTAATAACTACATATGTATTTATACTAATAATGAGGGTGACAAGTCTGTCCGAGCTTGTTTCGCGGTTTAATTCTTATTAATTTTTACATATGGTATTACGTATAGCGCTGTCTCTCTCACTCGCGCGAGTCACCCGATAGTGCGGTCTCTCTCACTTTCACGTACTACTACCTATTGAGGTCTCGTGTATAAATTTCGATAGATGTAGTCGGTTAATTATATATTTGAGGAGGCATATTTGTGGTTTGTTATTGAAATATATTTCTAAGGAATTTTGTTAATAAATATATTTTTATTTTTCCGTATAGCGTTTTCGTTAGGTGATGAAAATATTGGGACACCCGGTGGACAACCAAGTGGAGGCTATGTTTATAGGGTGACTTATTATTCTGCATGCAGCAAAGAGTTACGTATAAAATTTTATTCATAATAATTTCTTGACATTTCTTTATTATTTAGTTATTGTTTAGTAATTATTATTTAATTTAATATATTTATTGTTGAAATTTAATATATTAATATTTGATTTATTATACTTCTTTTACTATTTGATTTCTTTTATTCCTATATAATTATATACATTTATAAAATATTAAACCTGTTTAATATAGTAATTTTGATCAATCAAACTTTTATAATGATAATAGATTTTTGTATAGATTGATTTTTTAGTACATTTTTGTTAAGTTAATTTTTCATACGGCCAAATATTATTTGATTATTATTTTCAGTTGCTGGGACTTGGAATTCTTGCTACTTATTTATAACAAGCTGTCTTACGTTATTAGGAAGAGGCTAAATAATATATATATATAGGGTCATAAAAAGTGTGTAAGTATGTTATATTTTGAATGGTTTATTTAATAATTTCTATAGTAGATTTTCTTATACATTTATTATATTTTTCAGGTATCAAGACTCTGAGGAAAATCACTTCCTGATAGTGAACATATACATATATTTACGGGAACTCAACTAGGACCAAAAATTAAAATAATCTAGGATTTTTAAAGGAAATTCTTGCTTGATTACTTATATTTTATTTATTAATTATATTATATTTTATTAATTATATCTTATTAATTATATTTTATTAAGAAATGTTTAAATCATTAATTTCTGAAAGAAGCTCGTTACTTTATAAAAGATTATTATTTGGTGATTATTGGCCATTTACATTTTGTAATTAAATAGTCAAAGTTAAATGTTATTCAATGATAATTAGAGTTTTATACAGACATATTAGGCCAATGGTATTAATGTACAGTAAAGATTTATTATAATGTTTAGAAAAATATTTATTCAAGGAAAATTTATTAATTTTGTTTCTCATGAATATAAAAAATATATATATATATTGTTAATTATTTTATTACGGATTATAATTACTGATTTTTAAAGCGTATTGTTTTAGTAACAATTATTATTCATGGGTATTAATTTTTGTTTGACTTGGTACATTTATTTATTGTTTTATATTCTTATATGTACGTAGAATATTAACTTTATAACTTTCCTTTTGTTATTGATGATTCTTTGTAAATTTTCGTATTAATATTTTATGTGGCTCACTTTCGGAGCATTTGTTAACATTTTTACTGTAGATATTTATTACAAAATATTAATTAATTATTTGATTTTCAGGTTTCAGGATTCATGGCTATGGAAATTTTCCCATGCCAAATTTACCAGAAGAATGTGAAGGAACGCACAAGAGGCTATAAGCCAGTCACCGACGAATTTGTTCACATACCGATTCATACGAAGTCTTGTTGCAAGTGTTTTGCTAAGAGTTTTTCTTGATAATAAAGTTTCGAATAAATTTCTTTTCTTAGTAAGGTTAGTTATTAAGATTAATATCATTATATACGACCAGTACCAGTACTGCTAATTCATTGTAATATCTTTCTGGCTATATACCACATCAATCAATGTATTGTATTAATATGAGATTATGGCGAATATATATATATATATATATATATATATATATATAGACTCAGTATTTTTGCTATTGATTTATGAAGTTTCATGAGCAATTTTAATGTAGTTGTGTGGCTTTTGCAGCCTTATTAAAATTGCATAAATAATAATTATATATATATTGAAATTCTTTTACGATTATTATAAATGACTGTTTCAAAGAGCCTATTACTTTTTCTTGATTGATAGATGTGTATAAGTCCAGCTTTCGGTTAGTACTGGTGGTTACTAGTATTTTGACTACATGGGAACTGATTATTATTGAATTGATGTATATATATATTGATTATATATAGTATTATGACGCAAATATATAGTGATTATATATAGTATCGCGCAAAGATTATATAGGATGAGAGAATAAGTAGGGATTATATTTTTATAAATAAGATTTTAAATTTTTCGTTGCGGGACGTAACACCTCCCCCCTAATAAGAACAAAATCCGATTGTTTTCGGAGGATTTTGGTCTAGGGAGATTAAATATTTTCATCTAGGGTGTTTAAGCGGTCTCTTAGGTTTGTATATGATATAGGTATATTTACGTTTTTGGTGATTTCTTCGTGGCAAGGGTTCATTGTCCTTGGAGGTTTGGCTGGTGGAGGTTGTTGAGTAATTACTTCCGCAGGTGCAGTGGGATCGATGTTGGAGGTTTGTGTGGTTGTTCCTCCGCCAGGTGATTGATTGTCTCGGTTATCGTCTCCAGATTTCCTAGAAGATTCCCGTGCCAGATGGAGCAGTAAATTCGCGAGGGAGCTCCATAAAGCTCCGAGTAGATGAAGGCTGCAACCATACACAGTGTGAAGAGCGTATCCATGAATGACTGTGTCAATGACTAATTTTACTAGGCGAATAATCATGAATATTCCGACGAGTCCTGCGGTTGCTGATCCAAAATTCACGAATCCCTTCCAGATTCGCGAGGCTGTACTTTCGACAATTTTATTTAAAGAATTTTCATCCAGCAAGTTGTACACTGAGATTCCTTCAGTGTTCATGGAATGGCCAGTTAGTCCTCTAGCAACGGCATTGAGTAAAGCTGGCTTTTCGGCTGGGAACATAATGTGATTTCGTAGTTTCTCCAGATCTGTATCAGAATATATTCCGCTTACGGCCAAAGGTCCCGGTGTGAGATATCTCCAGGTTAAGGCAGTCATGGGTTTTAGCTGTTGAGGTGGCAGTTGTCTAACTTGTATGTTAGGTGTAAGTTGCACCCATGTATCTTCGATTCGATACAAAGTAGGAAGTTCTAAACTGCATTCTCGTTCGTTGCCAATTTTGGTGATAATTCTTGATTTTGGTGTAAGGAAGAAGGAATGATTTCGTACAGAAATGGGAAGTTCGGTATAACACTCTCCAGTTTTTCTTACCATCACTTCAACAGGGATACATTTAATTATTTGTACTGCTTCTCCTGTTGTAACGGCCATGTATCCTGGCCCTTTCATGAGCTGATAGGCAAATTCGTCTGGTTGGAGTGTAGCAAAAGATAAGGCATTAGTAATTACTTGTCTTTCTAACTCGCATTTTTGCGAAATGACGTTGTTATAGAGAGACGTCATCTGTTGTTTGACATGTTTTTCTATATACACGAACTTGGAGTTCATGTATGTAAAGATGTCAAGATTATTGACAGGAATAGTTTTCCGACTAGCAAATGTATTGCCAGGTTTAGCTTCAAGAATGAATAATTTCGGGTGTTCCGTGCACAGGAGAGTATAACCACATAGAGGTATTTCCTTGGTTTTCATAAGGGCGAAAGTGATTTCCTGGGTCACAAGACTATAGATGATTGGGGTATCTGTCTTGGAGATGTCTTCAGAAATTTTGTTTGCGGGTCCTTCGTAGAGGACGTCATATTGTTGAAAATTACAAGTATCCGTAGGCATAGGTTTCCAGTAGGTGTATCCGTCGTCAGCGTCTAAACAGTAGCTGTCAACGAGTTTACACACTGTTCCAGATTTTAATTTAATTCTTCCCGTATTCAATTGTACGGGAACGTAGGAAGATTTTAGTGATATTTTCACAGCAGCTTGGACGACTACGTCGCCCCATGTTCCGTATGGATCGTTGTACTGGGATCCCTTGCAGTATCCGTCAACTTGTACGCGGCCCACCAAGGTGATACTTCGGTAGGTCGTCTGATTTGCTTTTATGCCAGCGACAAGGGTGTTGTCTCCCAAAGAAATAGTTCCGTCTTGAAACATCCTTAGGCACTGAGTGTATCCAGTCTCATGCACATAATCGGCTCTTCCATTGTGAACAGCAGATATATGTGAATGCATGCCACAATGATATATATTTCGGGATATTTCAACCTTGCACTGTATGACTTCTGTATAACTGTAGTCGGATAGTTGTAGTAGCTGAATATGAACATCTGTGGTGTTGGGTTGTCGTATGTTCAGATCGCATTCGCCAACATCAAGGAGAGAGACGGCTGTTACGTTGAGGTGTTGTCCTCCGCAATCAAATCCGATTAAGGCGGCAGTTTTACTTAAGAAGATTACTAGGATTAGGGGCGTCATGATGGTCTGAAATGATTACAATTTTGATGTACGTGTAGATGTTTATATTACATTTTGTGGTTGATGGTACATGATTGATGGTACAATGTTCGTGAAAGTTTGATTACGAATAATTGTCGCAGAATTGATTCATAATTATATATTGAATCTTAGGTGTATTTAAATTATAATTACTTATGAAAGTATTCGAATACACAAGAGGTATCTTTGTAGCGTCGCTCAATGTGATTATAATATAACATGGGTATATGTATCTATATATATATATATACATATAGAGAGGTAATCTGACTAAATTTGTATGTATATTATTATCATTATACTATGTGTTTTTTTTTTATTGTTCTTTATGATTATTATTTCCTATGAAATATTTTTGAAGCATTTTCTTTTCCCCTTTTTTTTTGTTTGTTTTTTTTTTTTATTGTTATTATTATATGTATGTATATATATATTTATATGGTAAATATGAGTGATTATTATTACTGGTTATTAATAGTAAATCGATTAAAGGATAATTATATATAAATATATAATTATATATATATATATATTTTAGAATATATATATATATAAGAAATTTTATGTTATACGTATACATAAAAATATATATTTTTTTTTTATATATATATATATATTTTTTTTTTATATATATATTTTATTTAAAGTTTTTATTTTTGTTTTTGTTTTTGTTTTGTTTTTTTTTTTCTATTATAAATGCAGTTTGTTAACATATTTATTATGGATATATATATATATATATACGTATAGTTCGTAATAGATAAAATATTTAAGTTTATTGGTGAAACAAGGATTGAGATGATCCATTTTCTTTTATTGTTTAATTTAATAATCTTTCCTCTAAAATTTCTGGATCATTGGGATCAACCGTTATTTCAGCCACTCCATAATCTATCTTCAGTGTGATTGAATTTACAGACAGGCCTATAGTTTGCCTGTAGGTTCTTTCTTCTCCCTTTTTAACGATCATGTCTACAAATTGACTATAGGCTTTAAAACATTTAGTGCATTCAAGAAGGGGTCGTTTTTCATGACAATTACTACCGCAATTAGCACACTGATTCGTTGGCACATTGCCATATTGGAATGTGTGTGAGTATTGCGTCAAGACCCTGTTATAAGTTGCAGGATTGTAGCAATCCGTACATATAAGATGAGGACTGTTAGCGGTTAGGACATCATGTGTCATTATAACCACGCAATTTACATTAAGGCTGTTGAAGAGGGAGTAGTCTAGTAGTGGGTGAGTAGGTCGCTTAAATTTGGAAAGCGGGCACATTTTATGCGTATATGCCTTGTCTGTGAGTCCTGCAAAAAGCAAAAGCAGTTAGATTACTTATGTCCCTTCCCTGATTTCTTTCAAATATTGCTCTTTCAAAATAGGAATATACGCATTCCTGGCATTGAAGGATGGGACGAACAGTTTCCAGGGTGGATTGACAGTAATTACACTTAGCAAGATTTATATCTCCCGAAGTTACCCAGTGGCAAACAATTAAATCAGGCTTGACTCTTAATTGTCGAAGTTTATAACATGCGCAACACATGCGGCTAGGAGTGCGAGTTTTTCCGGTATATCTTTTGTAAAAAATTACTTTTCTGCATTTTGCCTCATGCATGTTGGGGAGGTGGGACAATAATTCATGGATTGGGTGATTGCAACAGGGATTGCTTGCGTTATTCATGTTGCCTTGCTCTAGCAAATTCTCTTTTTCGTTCTTCTTCCAGATAATTTAGGAAGCACGGCCTGCAATCAATTATGGGAGTTATGAGAGATACTTTACGATTACATAGACAGCATTTAGAAGGACTAATATGAGGAAAATTTTCTGATATGCTGTGATAATTTATGTGGACTAATTCATGATCCACGTGTATTTTACATATAGGGCAGTAATACAGGCCATTTTCCAGAGAGTAATATCCATCGAATTCTTCGTGCACAGTACAGTTCAGGGTATCGGAAGATGTATCCGATAGCATATTAACTCTTCAATTCTTCAAGGTTGGGAGGTTGGGGGATTCTCTTCATTTATTGAGAGAAAGGTGGGGTGAGTCTCTCGGAATATTTGAGCGATATTCCTAGTACAGGTGGAGCAGGTGTGTAGGGGTCGTATTATGGTGATAGGTCGTTGACAGTACGAACAGATCGTTCTATAAGGGTGTGGAGCGATAGAAATAATATGGGAGTCTATTGGAAAGAAAAACCTTTGGTTACAGGGAGTATGTAGCATACAATAACATGCACAGCAATAATGGTTGTGATTATTTAGATTGAGATAACCATGCAGTTTGATGCATACAGCATTAAGAGAAAGCTGAGACATTATGAAGCATTGTTCAGTGTAAGCAAATAGGATATCGACATAAGTTCAACAATACCTCGAGTGCAGATGAGACACTGATCTAAAGGTCTTTGTGTGACAAGTGTTCGGAAGCAATGTGCACAATGAGGATCGATATGGCGTGGTCCCGGAGAGAGAAAGTGTAGAGATATTAGAGGCAATCGTACTCTAATAGACAACACGTAGTGATAGCAAAGTTCACATAGATAGACGTTCAAGGGATCATACCGATATCCTCTGAATTCTACACAGCAGGCTGTGCCGGTAAATGGCATCCCCTTATAACGTAGGAGTCCTGTCGTATACGTTTAAGACTAAGGGGTAACTACAACTATTGATAGAAGTCGAGGTGTTGTGTAGAAGTTCTAAGAATTCGTGCGCTGTTAGTGTACAGGAGATGCACTTGTCAAGAGAATTGGTCTCGATGACCGTTGTGCCACAAGCTGAGCAATGGTCATTACGCACGATGTGACTATTCACAAAGAAGTGTCTCCGCAAGGGCCGGTATTG
Source organism: Camponotus vicinus (assembly GCF_025532165.1). Taxonomy (NCBI): domain Eukaryota; kingdom Metazoa; phylum Arthropoda; class Insecta; order Hymenoptera; family Formicidae; genus Camponotus; species Camponotus vicinus. The sequence continues at coordinate 82,863 of NW_028141976.1, read as the reverse complement.
TTGCTTAATAATATTGGTACGGAGTCTATCGTAACACTCCTTACACAAGTTCGTTTCGTCTAAGAGACAAAGAGCTCCTGTTATATGGACACAATGGCCGAAGAAGAAGGATTCCTCTATTCGATTTGAAATGGTTGCGTCCAATCTCGGCTGTGTAGGCCTTCTGTGCCAAAGCATCTGTAACAAAGGACTCTGATTATTACCTCATCCCGGCTGGGGATGTGCTAGTTTGATCTTGTTGGTGTGTACTATTCGGGTTTGGTTTCCTGTTCTAATTTTAACATTACTTGGGGGTAAAAGTTCGATTATTTCGTGAGGACCGGTATACTGGTCAGCAAGTTTTCCTTTTCGTGGTTCTTTTAATAAAAAGACAAAGTTTCCTTTCTCAAATTGTTGTAAATTCAAATTGCGATCATAGTATCGCTTACTCCGTTCTTTAGCTAGTGTGAGGTTTTGCTTAGCTTGCATTTGTAAATCGTTTATCTTGTTAAAGAGATTAACAATATAATCACGGTATGTGGGTTCGATATTTTCTTCGATGATGGGGTGTGCAGAGGGTAGTCGAGCTATTCGGCCAAATACTAGCTCATAGGGTGAGTATCTCGTGCCTTCATGTACACTGGTGTTGTACGAGAACATCGCAAGTTTAATGTATTCATCCCAATTTGTCTCCTTATCAACCTGAGTTTTTAGATATTCTGTTAGTACATGATGTGATCGTTCAAGTGATCCATTAGACTGTGGATGATAGGCAGTGGTCCTAAAATGTTGAATGCGAAATTTCCTTGTTAACTGTCGCATTAAGGCGGATAAAAAATTTGTTCCTTGATCGGTTAATATTGCGCGAGGGGTACCGTATATACAGATAAATTCTTTAGTGAAGGCGTCTGCGATTGTTAACGATGTGGCCTCCTTTAATGGCACGGCGGTAGAATATTTTGTTAGCAAGTCCTGCATGGTCAGTATATACTGATTGTTACTCACTGTTAGGGGAAGAGGTCCCATAATATCCAGGGATACTTTATCAAAAGCAGCCCCTGGGGTATCCGTTATAACCATGGGTTGCTTGGTTTTTATTCTAGTTAGTTTCTTTATTTGACACTCCCGACAGGTTCTAATGAATTCCTGAATATCCTTTTTCATTGTTTTCCAGCAGTAACGAGATCTAAGGCGGTTATAGGTCTTCGTTACACCTTTATGTCCTCCATGAGCTGAGGCATGATTTTCCAAAATTAGAGATTGACGTTTTTCGATTTCAGGCGTTTGAATTAAATTTAAGCATATCGTTATATTAATGGGTAATTCCTGTAGATATCTTTTGAGTTGGTTAAGGATGTATGACCATGGAAGGTCGTCGAAGCGTTCGGTCTTACTAAGACTTATGGAAGAGAGTCCAAGTTCAGTAATGACATCCACTAAAGAGTGTAGACAGTTTTTAAGATTCTGGGCTTCTATAAGGGTATGATAGTCGTATTTGATGGGGAGGGCAATTAACGTGTTTCCTTTTACAGTACATACCCTGGCCCTTTCAAATGCCAACCCTTCATATTTAGGGAGTAAATTGGCTTCTTGATATGATTTTGCGCCATTGTCGTAAGCTGTCCCGTTCTGGTAAATAAATATTGTGTGATTATCTTTCTGTTGGAGTAAATCCTCTCTAACTTCTCGCACTAAGGCTCGACTCCATGGTGGAAGAGCTGGTGGATTCAGTTGTTGTGGGTTTGACTGATACGGTACAATGTCGGATTCTATTATTTCAGTATAATCCGTATCATCGCTTTCGTCAGAGTCAGTAACTTCCTCGATTGTGACTTCATAATTGTTACTATTTTCATGTTCGACAGAATAATTTTGATAATCTTCTGCTGGTTGACGCTCTACGGGGGCCGAAGTCTCGGCGGTTTTTTGATAGTTTCCCATGTCTTCCTGATTAGGTCCTGCATTCTGACCTTCAGGTGTACTAGATTTTCTCTTTGGCCTTTGAGGTCTATACGAAAATATGGATTCGTCGGATGAATATTCTCCTTCATCAATGAGGAATAACGGAATAGCCACGTCAACGGGTGGATTTCTGGATAAGGCATCAGCGTTATAATTTAGAGTTCCCCTTTTATATTGTATTTCATACTGATATTCAGAGAGTTTCATTCTCCACTTCCATAATCTTGAAGAAGGATCCTTGATGGAGTGTAGCCACACTAATGGTTTATGGTCAGTTACTATAGTGAATATCCTTCCGTATAAATAAGGTCTAAAATGATTTACACAATAAATGATAGCTAAACATTCTTTCTCTATTGTAGAATAATTTTGTTCGGCGGAATTTAGAATTCGAGATGTGTAGGCAACGGGTAGATCTTTCCCTATTATTCCTTGACTGAGCACTCCTCCGACCGCATATCCAGATGCATCAGTGGTTAGAATGAATGGATTAGTAAAGTCGGGATATTGTAAAATAGGCTCAGAGCATAGTGAATTCCTTAGAATATCGAATGCTTCTGCTTGTTTGTCCTGCCAATCGAATTTCTTATCCTTTTTTAAGAGGTCGGTTAATGGTTTAGCAACTTTGGAAAAATTGGGAATAAATCTTCTATAATATCCGGCTAGTCCTAGGAATTGTTTGATGTTTTTCGGATTCTTCGGAGTAGGAAAATTCATTATTGCCTTTATCTTAGCGGGGTCAGGCTTGACTCCGTCAGATCCAATTATATGTCCTAGATACATAACTTCACGTCGTAAGAATTCGCATTTATCCGGTTGTAATTTTAAATTTGCAGCTCTTAATCTCTGCATTAATTTTTCGAACTTGCTTTCGTGTTCTTGCAATGATCGTGCATATACGACAATATCATCCATGTAGACGAATAATTCATTTCCCTGAAGTCCGGATAGAACGTTATCCATCAATCTTTGAAACGTTGCAGGAGCATTTTTTAATCCAAATGGCATTCGTTTGAATTGGTAATGTCCGTAAGGTGTAGAGAAAGCAGTTTTATGAGCATCTTTTGATGCCATGGGTATTTGGTGGAAACCGGAGGCTAAGTCCAGTACTGAAAAATATTTTGCAGATCCAAGTTGATCTAATATATCCGTTATATTTGGAAGAGGATAGGCATCGCCTATTGTTTTTTCATTGAGGTTTCGATAATCGATAACCATTCGCCATCTTTTATTCCCTAGGGAATCTGGCTTTTTCGGAACTATCCATAAAGGAGAGTTATAAGGGGAAGTAGAAGGTCTTATTAAATCAGAAGATAATAATTCATTTACTTGTTTATTAATTTCTTCCTTATGTACAGGAGGAAATCTATATTGTTTCGTGTGGACAGGCATTTCATTAATAGTAGGAATAGAATGCTGAGCGGCGTTTGTCGCTTGGAGATGTTCACCGGGAAGGTGAAATCTGTCGGAGTGTTTGAAAACTAGTAGTCGAACATTTTCTGATTCCTCGGAATTCAGATGTTCGAGGCGTAGAAGGTTTATGACATCAACAGTTCTATCTGTTGGTGTTGATAATGCCTGGTTAAAGTAAATGGGATTATCTATGGCTTTGACGAATTCCACTCGGGGTTCGTCTAGTCCAGCGAGATTGTTGGAGTTAAAAGTTCTGATTAATCCTCTGGGAAGCCCTTGGGTTCCAGTGGGATTCTCTGTTATTTCATGAGTATCATAATCTTGCAATTCTATGAATGGAATATTAAGGGTCAATTCTTCCTCGGAAGTATTGAATATAGGCATATGGACTTTTCCATTATTATTGGTGACGATAGCTTCCCCGAAATATATGCCCTCGGCAAGGGTATGACGAGGTACATATCCGATTTGTTTTTCTGGATTGGTAATATGAAAAGAACAGGGAGTGACAGTTCTTTCTTTAAGACATATTGTACTTGAGTTTGAGAATGGAATTCTCATATCTTCATACTGTATAAAGTTGTCTCTATAGTTGACTATAACAGCTCGTTCCTTCAGGAACTTGTTGCCTAATATTCCATCTTGTAAGAATCCTATTGAATCAGATATGACATAGAATTCAGATAGTTTTCCAAGTACAGATAGGGAAACAGCTCCTAGTGTAACGATAGTTTCAGAAGCTATTCCTTGCAGACATAAAGGATTAGTTTTGTCGAGAGTAACGTTTGGATTTAAACATTTTTGTTTAATAAGGTTTAGTCCAGATCCAGAATCAATCATAAATTTGCAATCTGCTATTAGATCTGGAGAGGATAACGTTACTGTGGGCAATTCCGTAGATTGTTGTCTGTCATTTATTTGGCAGATTCGGAAGTTTGTGCGGGAGTTTCCTGTGGTGTTATTATGTTGACTTTCTTTTGAATGTGGTAAGTCGGACGTCCTGGTTGCGGGTCGTTCCGGCGGACGTCGGTTCTCATCGGAACGCCTTGCGCGTTTCCCGAAGTACCGGGTTGTTGGTTCCCTTCTTGAGCTCTTCTGTAAGCTAACTTCCGACATTCTTCTATAAGATGTCCAGGAGTTTTACAATAGCGACAGATTTTGGTCTGATAACCTTGTTGAGGCTGTCCAGCAATTAATTTAACTGGTGATGCGGGGAAGGGTGGTTGTGAGGTCGCATGTCCGTTGCTGGGTTGATAACGGTTGTTAGTGTTGTTGCTCATAGGATTTTGGCGAGCTGCATTGCTGACGTTATTGGGGAGGTCAGCACGGGGTTGAAAATTTGGGCGGAAGAGAGTGCGCTTCCGAATGTTTTCAGCTTCAATAGTTTTGGATAGTTGTATGGCTGTGCTAATGCTTTCCTCGAAGGTCCTCGGATGTTCGAGTTTTACGCGTACTAATAGGTCAGATGGAAGTCCGTTGATAAAGCTGTTCATAGTGGTTGCTTCGATGGCGTCCTTTCTTCGTTCTCCTATGTTTCCGGATAAATCAGATTCTCCATCTATTATTGCAGTACGTAGTTCTTGCACTCTGCTTATATAATCAAAAATATTTTCATTTTGTTTCATGTATATATTAGCTAGTTCTCCTCGGTATTGGTCGACGGATTTATTTGGTCCAAAAATTAATTTTAGTCGTTTCGTTAGCTCGAAAACGGTGTGACATTCTACCCCTTCTATGGCAGAATATGCATGTCCCTGCAGCTTATTAATAATAAGCTGCACTAAATGATATTCATGATATGCGGGTATTAAATCGAGAGCACGTTCGCAAATTTTACTGAAGTGGAAAACGGACATTTTATGGCCGTCAAATTTAGGTATTGTGTCGATAGCATCCTTAAGGCGTATCGGAGATGGTTGGTCCGCGATATCAAAATGTTGGGATGTCGGTTGAGAAAATGTTCGTTCTTCATGTGGAACATATCTTTCTTCTCTTTGCGAGGTCTCTAGATTCATGAGCCTTGAATTAATCCTCTCAATATAATTGGTAATCGTTTGCATAGAAGCCATTAATTGTTCTACAGCTGGTTGTTCTTGGCTTGCGGCCATTTCCTTTCGATTCATTTCTTCTTGCATTTTTATCAGATGTTCGTTTTTGACTTGCAAGGCCTCAGCCTGTTCTTTTAACTGTTTCTCCTTTTCGTTTACCTTTTGCATGAGGATTTCGGTTTCCTCTGCTGTATATTGTTTCCTTGTAGCCCCTGTGGCTACAGAGCTCGTCGAGCTTGATCGAGTCTGCATAATGGATTTAGATACTTTATAAAAATTTATTCGTCAAACACTTAATTTCCTCTCAGAAGCTTAGATCCTTTTTGGCAAATCCCACCGCTGCCACCAAAAATTTTAATGTTTGTTGTTACGTCCTATTCGATCGTTTATTCAACGATTCTGCAGGGCGCACCGTGCAGGGACGAACAATATTATATCTCTCTATTTCTTTTTCAGGGCAACCTGCTAAGCCGGCTATACCCTGGGACGCCGAGAGATTAGGATCTATAGGACGCTTCTTTTCGGAGGTATTTAAGGTTGACAAATAAATATGCAAATTTATTATATTATAAATTCTATTTTTTCCTTTTTATTTATTTTATCCTTCCTCGTTCTTCTACATTAGTTTGTAAGGTAATTTTAGTGAAATTAAATTATATATATGTATTGGATGTATTTATATATATGTATAGTTAAAAGTTATTTAGGATTTTATGGTTCGACAATAGAATCGAGGAACTCTTCGCTATCTAAATAATCAAGAAGCTGGTTAATTTCGTAATCTATAAAGTCCTCTTCACTTGGAGTGATATTTGTGGAATCTAAATCCACTTCTCCAGGCAAGACAGGAGAATAATTTGGCGGCGAATACCCCGGAAAAGAGTCTGGGGTTCGTGGGAGGCTAGGCGGCGGTGAAGTTTGGACCCGTCGATCCAACGTCGCAGGGCTCCTCCTTATTTCCCCGTTTCGCTCCCAAGCGCGGAGCAGTCCCAAGGGAATTCCGTCTGTTCGGTCTTCCAAATCAATAATTATTGTGGACGCGTCGCTCGATGTGTCCGATTCCGCAGATTCAATTTCCTCTTCCTCGGACTCTGCGCTAGCTGGTATCGCAGGGAGATTGCCGTCGGTGGTTTCGGGGTTAAGCTCCGGGGGCAAGGGTGCGAAGGAGAGGTCGAAGAGTGTGTCTTCGCGGTCGGTTGCGGCCCTTGCTATTCCGGTAGGAATCTCGTCCCTATCTATAAATAATTGACGAGCGACGGAGGGGCGATCTCGTAATAACCGCTGTCTAAATATTTCCCGCCGGGTTACACCTGGATTTTGTAAGGGAAATTCGCGGCGAGTTATTGGATCTGGTCGTCGGGCGCTAACCATCTATTATTGAAATAATTTAAATTTTAAATTTGTTTTATTGAAAGGATAATTTGAAATTATTTCGCGGCATCTAATACTTACGATGGAAATTTCGAGGGGTCACCTGTCAACAAAGGATGCACCTCGTAAATCTAAAGTTTCGTGACCGGTTTAAAGAAAGAGACAGGACAGATTCTGAAATCGCGACTCCTCATTTATTATAAGAGAAAATTATTAGATAGTTACCTTACATGCAGTGACGTGGTAAGGAAGGGTGTGTAGGGATATTTAAATATAAGATGGATACCGTGCCTGCTGGTTTAGTTTTATTATTATAAAATAATTCCTCTAATATATTATACTAAACCAGAGTTATCATACTATGTGTCAGTCGGTCCTTAAAGAGCGCGTCCCGTGCTCTACGACAAGTTTCGATGTGCAAGACGTCACGTCACAGCGGCACAGAGTCCGTAAAGAAATTTCCCTGGAGAAAATTCTTCGCGGAAACGGCAGAGGGGTAGAGTAGACTACCCAATGCACATCGATTGACAAGTCGAAAGCGACAATTCACTCTTGTGGATAAAACCAAAGACAGACTGAGCGTTTAACGTTCAAAGGCAATCAACGTACTCGTGTTATCGGAAGGAGAAGACGTTGGAATTGTATGAAGGTAAGTTGTTGACTATTATGTATAATAAAATTCTTCAATATGTCATGCAAAAATAATAATAATAATATTCGGTTGATGGTTGCAGATCACGAGAGATGAAAAAGAAAATATTGAATAATTAAAACGAGTACTTACCCAAAAGTACTGCTGTCAGGATATGCGATGAATCTCCGTGGAGGACGGTCTGCCTCGGCGATGTCCCTGTAGGAGAGTCGGAGGAACCGGTGACAAATGATTGGCAGAAGACCCAAGTGATGGTTCAAAGACACTTTATTTTCTTTAAGTATACTATAATATTCGACTGCTCTCTAGACTAAGTTCTTAGTCCGGAAAAATATCTTGCGACTAAGTTCTTTTTTGGCTCGAAAAATGTTCTATAATACGCTCGTGATCGCTTTAGTTGGTTTCTTCTCGAGAGCTCCTGGTCAAATGCGCGGAAGACTGAGCTGCGCTCCCTGAGGTACCCTCTGGTCCCTACTCCGTGCCGGCTATCCGCAGTGGTAGGAGAATGCGGCGCTCCCGGGCGTAGGCGGCTCGACCGCCGCTTGCCGCTATAGCTGTCCTTCTTCTTCGAGCGCGCTATGACGTAGTGGCCGCGCTCTTGCGTGGGGATAGTGGGGACGACGGAGCTGTCAGTATTGTCCATGCATCGAGCTCGTTAATTCATTTTACAAAAGGTAAGGCTTTTACAATAGGTTTTTAGTCACCAGAATTTTAATAATTTGCATGCATATATTTTTTAATATAGAATCTCAACCTCTTTCAATAGAAGTGTGAATGATCGTTCTAGCATGTTCCGTTTAGAATTGATTTTTAACTTTCTTTATATTAATTATATAGTTCTAGTTAACAATGTTATAAACAAATTCTGGTGTTATAAACCATTATAATTACAATTTGCTATATAATAATTATATGATATATATATATATATGTATGTGCATATAGGTGCATGGTCTAGATAGTTGTTAATAATAATTGTGTTACATTATAATATAAAAGTGTATTAATTATTCTTTCATTATTCAGCTCTTAGAACAAAGGATGTGGCGAGCTGTTTTATCACCGGATGCAGGTGTTCGCCGTGCCAGGCAGTCGCGCCAGGCAGTCGCGCCAGGCCTTATCTTATCGCTGAGTGAGCTCATGTGCAGCTGCACCGGATGAAGCTCGGAGGGTCGCTTATCTTTTGGTGACTGAATTTATAACGCTTTATAAATCGATTTAATAATTTCATTCGTTATAATTTATTCATATATTTCTTACTTGTTAATTGTATAGAATATATATATATATATACTTATATATATTGTTGTAAAAGTTAATAAATGTAATTGTTAAAAATTTTATCTTCATTATTTTATTAATTAAATATGTATTATACATATTGTTATTTCTCTTTTGAAGGCTTGAAAGTTTGCTAAAAAATTGCATTACTGTTGGATCTTTGTTAGTTAATGATATGGATTAATTTAACATATAATATATATATATATATTCTTTTATAATTTATAATTTCGTAATAACTTATTACTCTTGCAATAAGAAAGCGCTCCTTATAATATTCATACATTATATATTCGCGAGTCCCTTTCGCATTAAGACTCGGCACGGACGTCGAAAACATTAGGGGAGATAACAAAGTAATAGGGGAGATAACGCGGTACGCTGGACTTAGCCTTGTGCTCTTATAAGGAGACTTATTATTCGTCTCAATAATAAAATCATGCATAATGAATTTTATAAGACCATACATTCATTATTATTATTAATATGTATATTTATTACCTTGTATTATTATTATTTAAACTTTATATTTCATGTGTGTTATATATGTGTAAATTTTTATTATAACAAAATTTATTTAGTAGTTATATAGATTTATAATTCTGCACACAGTGAAGAGTTATGAGCTTTATTTTGCATTATTGGTTTTATTAAATCAGAATCTTTATTATTTATAATTATTAATAATTTAAATAATTTAATATATTTGTCTTATATAGTTATTATATTTTTCAGATATTTTGTAAAACGACATTCTATACAGAAGATATTCGAGGGTGCATATCATTTATAGCTTGGCTGTATTTTGATCGACAATATAGAACGTTTATTAGACTATTGTCGGAGCGGATCAAAATACTCACATATGATCGTCTGGCCATGACTTATTAACTCTATGCACCTCTAATTGCGGATAAGTTTTGGATATTTTGAAATATTTTAATATTATTTTGAATGTGCTTGACTTGACAACTTTCGGTCATTTATTAAATATATACATACATTAATTAATGTTGAGCTTTTCACATAATGAAAATGGTTTATTATTTAGTTATCATTGCTTACTCATTATATTTTAATTGTATATAAAATTTTGCAATTAATAATCAAAATGAAAAATATATGTATTATTTGGCAATAATGGGTGGATTAGATTTTATATAATTTATTATTATGTAGTGAAGTTTTATTTGAATAACTATATAGAATATACGTATATGAAAAGAGATTTTTATAATGTATTAATTATTATGTTCTTATGCTTAGAGTTTAAACGTGTTATTATTTGAATTTTTCTTATTTGTCTAGGTTGCATATATAGTATATATATATGTTGGAAGGGATATGGACCAATGGATTATTCACGGACAACAGACAGGCTTAAACCATATAAGAATATGCAGCATTGAAAGGATTTTGAGGAACCTGTGCGAATTATTTCGGGAGTTTATTTGGTAAGTTTATTATTTTGATAAGTTAATTAATGAATCAAAGGTTTTATTTAATTATATCATATATTTATAAAATATATATTATATATACATATATATATAATATATGTATTCATGTATAATGTTATATATTTTATATGTATTTAATATTTAGTATTTTAATGCATTATCTTTTAAATTTTTATTAATAACTACATATGTATTTATACTAATAATGAGGGTGACAAGTCTGTCCGAGCTTGTTTCGCGGTTTAATTCTTATTAATTTTTACATATGGTATTACGTATAGCGCTGTCTCTCTCACTCGCGCGAGTCACCCGATAGTGCGGTCTCTCTCACTTTCACGTACTACTACCTATTGAGGTCTCGTGTATAAATTTCGATAGATGTAGTCGGTTAATTATATATTTGAGGAGGCATATTTGTGGTTTGTTATTGAAATATATTTCTAAGGAATTTTGTTAATAAATATATTTTTATTTTTCCGTATAGCGTTTTCGTTAGGTGATGAAAATATTGGGACACCCGGTGGACAACCAAGTGGAGGCTATGTTTATAGGGTGACTTATTATTCTGCATGCAGCAAAGAGTTACGTATAAAATTTTATTCATAATAATTTCTTGACATTTCTTTATTATTTAGTTATTGTTTAGTAATTATTATTTAATTTAATATATTTATTGTTGAAATTTAATATATTAATATTTGATTTATTATACTTCTTTTACTATTTGATTTCTTTTATTCCTATATAATTATATACATTTATAAAATATTAAACCTGTTTAATATAGTAATTTTGATCAATCAAACTTTTATAATGATAATAGATTTTTGTATAGATTGATTTTTTAGTACATTTTTGTTAAGTTAATTTTTCATACGGCCAAATATTATTTGATTATTATTTTCAGTTGCTGGGACTTGGAATTCTTGCTACTTATTTATAACAAGCTGTCTTACGTTATTAGGAAGAGGCTAAATAATATATATATATAGGGTCATAAAAAGTGTGTAAGTATGTTATATTTTGAATGGTTTATTTAATAATTTCTATAGTAGATTTTCTTATACATTTATTATATTTTTCAGGTATCAAGACTCTGAGGAAAATCACTTCCTGATAGTGAACATATACATATATTTACGGGAACTCAACTAGGACCAAAAATTAAAATAATCTAGGATTTTTAAAGGAAATTCTTGCTTGATTACTTATATTTTATTTATTAATTATATTATATTTTATTAATTATATCTTATTAATTATATTTTATTAAGAAATGTTTAAATCATTAATTTCTGAAAGAAGCTCGTTACTTTATAAAAGATTATTATTTGGTGATTATTGGCCATTTACATTTTGTAATTAAATAGTCAAAGTTAAATGTTATTCAATGATAATTAGAGTTTTATACAGACATATTAGGCCAATGGTATTAATGTACAGTAAAGATTTATTATAATGTTTAGAAAAATATTTATTCAAGGAAAATTTATTAATTTTGTTTCTCATGAATATAAAAAATATATATATATATTGTTAATTATTTTATTACGGATTATAATTACTGATTTTTAAAGCGTATTGTTTTAGTAACAATTATTATTCATGGGTATTAATTTTTGTTTGACTTGGTACATTTATTTATTGTTTTATATTCTTATATGTACGTAGAATATTAACTTTATAACTTTCCTTTTGTTATTGATGATTCTTTGTAAATTTTCGTATTAATATTTTATGTGGCTCACTTTCGGAGCATTTGTTAACATTTTTACTGTAGATATTTATTACAAAATATTAATTAATTATTTGATTTTCAGGTTTCAGGATTCATGGCTATGGAAATTTTCCCATGCCAAATTTACCAGAAGAATGTGAAGGAACGCACAAGAGGCTATAAGCCAGTCACCGACGAATTTGTTCACATACCGATTCATACGAAGTCTTGTTGCAAGTGTTTTGCTAAGAGTTTTTCTTGATAATAAAGTTTCGAATAAATTTCTTTTCTTAGTAAGGTTAGTTATTAAGATTAATATCATTATATACGACCAGTACCAGTACTGCTAATTCATTGTAATATCTTTCTGGCTATATACCACATCAATCAATGTATTGTATTAATATGAGATTATGGCGAATATATATATATATATATATATATATATATATATAGACTCAGTATTTTTGCTATTGATTTATGAAGTTTCATGAGCAATTTTAATGTAGTTGTGTGGCTTTTGCAGCCTTATTAAAATTGCATAAATAATAATTATATATATATTGAAATTCTTTTACGATTATTATAAATGACTGTTTCAAAGAGCCTATTACTTTTTCTTGATTGATAGATGTGTATAAGTCCAGCTTTCGGTTAGTACTGGTGGTTACTAGTATTTTGACTACATGGGAACTGATTATTATTGAATTGATGTATATATATATTGATTATATATAGTATTATGACGCAAATATATAGTGATTATATATAGTATCGCGCAAAGATTATATAGGATGAGAGAATAAGTAGGGATTATATTTTTATAAATAAGATTTTAAATTTTTCGTTGCGGGACGTAACAAAGGTAATCAACGTACTCGTGTTATCAGAAGGAAGAGACGTTGGAATTGTATGAAGGTAAGTTGTTGACTATTATGTATAATAAAATTCTTCAATATGTCGTGGAAAAATAATAATAATATTCGGTTTCTAGTTGCAGATCACGAGAGATGAAAAAGGAAATTATTGAATAATTAAAACGAGTACTTACCCAAAAGTACTGCTGTCAGGATATGCGATGAATCTCCGTGGAGGACGGTCTGCCTCGGCGATGTCCCTGTAGGAGAGTCGGAGGAACCGGTGACAAATGATTGGCAGAAGACCCAAGTGATGGTTTAAAGACACTTTATTTTCTTAAAGTATACTATAATATTCGACTGCTCTCTAGACTAAGTTCTTAGTCCGGAAAAATATCCTGCGACTAAGTTCTTTTTCGACTCGAAAATGTTCTGTGATACGCTCGTGATCGCTTTAGCTGTTTTCTTCTCGAGAGCTCCAGGTCAAATGCGCGGAAGACTGAGCTGCGCTCCCTGAGGTACCCTCTGGTCCCTACTCCGTGCCGGCTATCCGCAGTGGTAGGAGAATGCGGCGCTCCCGGGCGTAGGCGGCTCGACCGCCGCTTGCCGCTATAGCTGTCCTTCTTCTTCGAGCGCGCTATGACGTAGTGGTCGCGCTCTTGCGTGGGGATAGTGGGGACGACGGAGCTGTCAGTATTGTCCATGCATCGAGCTCGTTAATTCATTTTACAAAAGGTAAGGCTTTTACAATAGGTTTTTAGTCACCAGAATTTTAATAATTTGCATGCATATATTTTTTAATATAGAATCTCAACCTCTTTCAATAGAAGTGTGAATGATCGTTCTAGCATGTTCCGTTTAGAATTGATTTTTAACTTTCTTTATATTAATTATATAGTTTTAGTTAACAATGTTATAAACAAATTCTGGTGTTATAAACCATTATAATTACAATTTGCTATATAATAATTATACGATATATGTATGTATGTATGCGCATATAGGTGCATGGTCTAGATAGTTGTTAATAATAATTGTGTTACATTATAATATAAAAGTGTATTAATTATTCTTTTTATTATTCAGCTCTTGGAACAAAGGATGTGGCGGGCTGTTTTATCACCGGATGCAGGTGTTCGCCGTGCCAGGCAGTCGCGCCAGGCAGTCGCGCCAGGCCTTATCTTATCGCTGAGTGAGCTCATGTGCAGCTGCACCGGATGAAGCTCGGAGGGTCGCTTATCTTTTGGTGAGTGAATTTATAACGCTTTATAAATCGATTTAATAATTTCGTTCGTTATAATTTATTCATATATTCTTTACTTGTTAATTGTATAGAATATATATATATATATATATATACTTATATATATTGTTTGTAAAAGTTAATAAATGTAATTGTTAAAAATTTTATCTTCATTATTTTATTAATTAAATATGTATTATACATATTGTTATTTCTCTTTTGAAGGCTTGAAAGTTTGCTAAAAAATTGCATTACTGTTGGATCTTTGTTAGTTAATGATATGGATTAATTTAACATATAATATATATATATATTCTTTTATAATTTATAATTTCGTAATAACTTATTACTCTTGCAATAAGAAAGCGCTCCTTATAATATTCATACATTATATATTCGCGAGTCCCTTTCGCATTAAGACTCGGCACGGACGTCGAAAACATTAGGGGAGATAACAAAGTAATAGGGGAGATAACGCGGTACGCTGGACTTAGCCTTGTGCTCTTATAAGGAGACTTATTAGTCGTCTCAATAATAAAATCATGCATAATGAATTTTATAAGACCATACATTCATTATTATTATTAATATGTATATTTATTACTTTGTATTATTATTATTTAAACTTTATATTTCATGTGTGTTATATATGTGTAAAGTTTTGTTATAACAAAATTTATTTAGTAGTTATATAGATTTATAATTCTGCACACAGTAAAGAGTTATGAGCTTTATTTTGCATTATTGGTTTTATTAAATCAGAATCTTTATTATTTATAATTATTAATAATTTAAATAATTTAATATATTTGTCTTATATAGTTATTATATTTTTCAGATATTTTGTAAAACGACATTCTATACAGAAGATATTCGAGGGTGCATATCATTTATAGCTTGGCTGTATTTTAATCGACAATATAGAACGTTTATTAGACTATTGTCGGAGCGGATTAAAATACTCACATAGGATCATCTGGCCATGACTTATTAACTCTATGCACCTCTAATTGCGGATAAGTTTTGGATATTTTGAAATATTTTAATATTATTTTGAATGCGCTTGACTTGACAACTTTCGGTCATTTATTAAATATATATATATAATGTTGAGCTTTCACATAATGAAAATGGTTTATTATTTGGTTATCATTGCTTACTCATTATATTTTAATTGTATATAAAATTTTGCAATTAATAGTCAAAATGAAAAATATATGTATTATTTGGCAATAATGGGTGGATAAGAAATTAGATTTTATATAATTTATTATTATGTAGTGAAGTTTTATTAGAATAACTATATAGAATATACGTATATGAAAAGAGATTTTTATAATGTATTAATTATTATGTTCTTATGCTTAGAGTTTAAACGTGTTATTATTTGAATTTTTCTTATTTGTCTAGGTTGCATATATAATATATATATATATGTTGGAAGGGATATGGACCAATGGATTATTCACGGACAACAGACAGGCTTAAACCATATAAGAATATGCAGCATTGAAAGGATTTTGAGGAATCTGTGCGAATTATTTCGGAAGTTTATTTGGTAAGTTTATTATTTTGATAAGTTAATTAATGAATTAAAAGTTTTATTTAATTATATCATATATTTATAAAATATATATTATATATACATATATATAATATATGTATTCATGTATAATATTATGTATTTTATATGTATTTAATATTTAGTATTTTAATGCATTATCTTTTAAATTTTTATTAATAACTACATATGTATTTATACTAATAATGAGGGTGACAAGTCTGTCCGAGCTTGTTTCGCGGTTTAATTCTTATTAATTTTTACATATGGTATTACGTATAGCGCTGTCTCTCTCACTCGCGCGAGTCACCCGATAGTGCGGTCTCTCTCACTTTCACGTACTACTACCTATTGAGGTCTCGTGTATAAATTTCGATAGATGCAGTCGGTTAATTATATATTTGAGGAGGCATATTTGTAGTTTGTTATTGAAATGTATTTCTAAGGAATTTTATTAATAAATATATTTTTATTTTTCCGTATAGCGTTTTCGTTAGGTGATGAAAATATTGGGGCACCCGGTGGACAACCAAGTGGAGGCTATGTTTATAGGGTGACTTATTATTCTGCATCCAGCAAAGAGTTACGTATAAAATTTTATTCATAATAATTTCTTGACATTTCTTTATTATTTAGTTATTGTTTAGTAATTATTATTTAATTTAATATATTTATTGTTGAAATTTAATATATTAATATTTGATTTATTATACTTCTTTTACTATTTGATTTCTTTTACTCCTATATAATTATATACATTTATAAAATATTAAACCTTTTTAATATAGTAATTTTGATCAATCAAACTTTTATAATGATAATAGATTCTTGTATAGATTGATTTTTTAGTACATTTTTGTTAAGTTAATTTTGCATACGGCCAAATATTATTTGATTATTATTTTCAGTTGCTGGGACTTGGAATTCTTGCTACTTATTTATAACAAGCTGTCTTACGTTATTAGGAAGAGGCTAAATAATATATATATATAGGATCATAAAAAGTGTGTAGGTATGTATTATATTTTGAATGGTTTATTTAATAATTTCTATAGTAGATTTTCTTATACATTTATTATATTTTTCAGGTATCAAGACTCTGAGGAAAATCACTTCCTGATAGTGAACATATACATATATTTACGGGAACTCAACGAGAACCAAAAATTAAAATAATCTAGGATTTTCAAAGGAAATTCTTGCTTGATTAATTATATTTTATTCATTAATTATATTTTATTCATTAATTATATTTTATATATATATACTTTATTAATTTTATTAAGAAATGTTTAGATCATTAATTTCTGAAAGAAGCTTGTTACTTTATAAAAGATTATTATTTAGTTATTGGCCATTTACATTTTGTAATTAAATAGTCAAAGTTAAATGTTATTCAGTAATAATTAGAATTTTATACAGACATATTTGGCCAATGGTATTAATGTACAGTAAAGATTTATTATAACATTTAGAAAAATATTTATTCAAGGAAAATTTATTAATTTTGTTTCTCATGAATATAAAAAATATATATATATATTGTTAATTATTTTATTACTAATTATTATTACTGATTTTTAGAGCGTATTGTTTTAGTAACAATTATTATTCATGGGCATTAATTTTTTGTTTGACTTGGTACATTTATTTATTGTTTCATATTCTTATATGTACGTAGAATGTTAACTTTATAACTTTCCTTTTGTTATTGATGATTCTTTATAAATTTTCGTATTAATATTTTATGTGGCTCACTTTCGGAGCATTTGTTAGCATTTTTACTGTAGATATTTATTACAAAATATTAATTAATTATTTGATTTTCAGGTTTCAAAATTTATAATCGCTGCATCTCTTTTATGACAACCGAACATACTGTTTATTAAAAAGATACGCATGGGCTCAAAATCATTTATTAATAGAATTTAGGTGAGTATCGTTTGATAAAATATTTTGATTTATGCCTTTTCCTTTGTAGTAAGCGCATATACACGCATAGGGATATCCTTTTTTGGTTATATGTGATAACGGAATAATATGAATATTGAGTGAATATCTATATATATTGGTTACATATAATATAAAGTGGATTTATAGTGATTATATATAATTACAAGTAAAGATTATATAAGATACGAAATTCTTTATACTATTCTTCGAAACAAATTATATTTTATTCGTTAAGAATTATTTAAATCATTTTCTTTTTAAAAGAAGCTTGTTATTTTACAAAGGATTATTATTTAGTCATTACTGGTCATCTGTTTTTACATTTTAATTTTATAATTAAATAATCAAAGTAAATATATTTATTATTTGATAATAATTAAACCTTTATATATATATATATGTGTTTTTCATTGTTTATTGATTTATGTCTTTATTTGTCTAAATACTAATTAATTATATTATTTTCAGGTTTCGGGATTTATGGCTATGGAAATTTTCCCATGCCAAATTTACCAGTAGAATGTAAAGGAACGCACAAGAGGCTATAAGACCAGTTACCGACGGATTTGTTCGTATACCAATTTATACGAAGTCTTGTTGCAAATGATTTGCTAAGAGTTTTTCTTGATAATAAAATTTCGAATAAATTTCTTTTCTTAGTAAAGTTAATTATTAAGATAAATATCATTATATACGACCAGTACCAGTACTGCTAATTCATTGTAATATCTTTCTGGCTATATACCACATCAATCAATGTATTGTATTAATATGAGATTATGGCGAATATATATATAAATATATATATATATATATATATAGTATTTTGCTATTGATTTATGAAATTTCATAAGCGATTTTAAGGTGATTGTATGAGGCTTTTGCAGCTTTATTAAAATTGCATAAATAATAATTATATATATATTGAAATTCTTTTATGATTATTATAAATGACTGTTTCAAAGAGCCTATTACTTTTTCTTGATTGATAGATGTGTATAAGTCCAGCTTTCGGTTAGTACTGGTGGTTACTAGTATTTTGACTACATGAGAACTGATTATTATTAAATTGATGTATATATATATTGATTATATATAATATTATGGCGCAAATATATAGTGATTATATATAGTATCGCGCAAAGATTATATAGGATGAGAGAATAAGTAGGGATTATACTTTTATAAATAAGATTTTAAATTTTTCGTTGCGGGACGTAACACTGGAGATATCTCACACCGGGACCTTTGGCCGTAAGCGGAATATATTCTGATACAGATCTGGAGAAACTACGAAATCACATAATGTTCCCAGCCGAAAAGCCAGCTTTACTCAATGCCGTTGCTAGAGGACTAACTGGCCATTCCATGAACACTGAAGGAATCTCAGTGTACAACTTGCTGGATGAAAATTCTTTAAATAAAATTGTCGAAAGTACAGCCTCGCGAATCTGGAAGGGATTCATAAATTTTGGATCAGCAACCGCAGGACTCGTCGGAATCTTCATGATTATTCGCCTAGTAAAATTAGTCATTGACACAGTCATCCATGGATACGCTCTTCACACTGTGTATGGTTGCAGCCTTCATCTACTAGGAGCTTTATGGAGCTCCCTCGCGAATTTGCTGCTCCATATGGCACGGGAATCTTCTAGAAAATCTGGAGATGATAACCGAGACAACCAATCACCTGGCGGAGGAACAACCACGCAAACCTCCAACATCGATCCCACTGCACCTGCGGAAGTAATTACTCAACAACCTCCACCAGCCAAACCTCCAAGGACAATGAAACCTTGCCACGAAGAAATCACCAAAAACGTAAATATACCTATATCATATACAAACCTAAGAGACCGCTTAAACACCCTAGATGAAAATATTTAATCTCCCTAGACCAAAATCCTCCGAAAACAATCGGATTTTGTTCTTATTAGGGGGGAGGTGTTACGTCCCGCAACGAAAAATTTAAAATCTTATTTATAAAAATATAATCCCTACCTATTCTCTCATCCTATATAATCTTTGCGCGATACTATATATAATCACTATATATTTGCGCCATAATATTATATATAATCAATATATATATACATCAATTTAATAATAATCAGTTCTCATGTAGTCAAAATACTAGTAACCACCAGTACTAACCGAAAGCTGGACTTATACACATCTATCAATCAAGAAAAAGTAATAGGCTCTTTGAAACAGTCATTTATAATAATCGTAAAAGAATTTCAATATATATATATTTATTATTTATGCAATTTTAATAAAGCTGCAAAAGCCTCATACAATCACCTTAAAATCGCTTATGAAATTTCATAAATCAATAGCAAAATACTATATATATATATATATATATATATATATATATATATTTATATATATATATTCGCCATAATCTCATATTAATACAATACATTGATTGATGTGGTATATAGCCAGAAAAATATTACAATGAATTAGCAGTACTGGTACTGGTCGTATATAATGATATTTATCTTAATAATTAACTTTACTAAGAAAAGAAATTTATTCGAAATTTTATTATCAAGAAAAACTCTCAGCAAATCACTCTAAATAATGTAACCGTCAAAAACATTTGCAACAAGACTTCGTATAAATTGGTATACGAACAAATCCGTCGGTAACTGGTCTTATAGCCTCTTGTGCGTTCCTTTACATTCTTTTGGTAAAATTGGCATGGGAAAACTTCCATAGCCATAAATCCCGAAACCTGAAAATAATATAATTAATTAGTATTTAGACAAATAAAGACATAAATCAATAAACAATGAAAAACACATATATATATATATAAAAGTTTAATTATTATCAAATAATAAATATATTTACTTTGATTATTTAATTATAATATTAAAATGTAAAAACAGATGACCAGTAATGACTAAATAATAATCCCTTGTAAAATAACAAGCTTCTTTTAAAAAGGAAAATGATTTAAATAATTCTTAACGAATAAAATATAATTTGTTTCAAAGAATAGTATAAAAAATTTCGTATCTTATATAATCTTTACTTGTAATTATATATAATCACTATAAATCCACTTTATATTATATGTAACCAATATATATAGATATTCACTCAATATTCATATTATTCCGTTATCACATATAACCAAAAAAGGATATCCCTATGCGTGTATATGCGCTTACTACAAAGGAAAAGGCATAAATCAAAATATTTTATCAAACGATACTCACCTAAATTCTATTAATAAATGATTTCGTGAGCCCATGCGTATAATAAATAGTATGTTCAGTTGTCATAAAAGAGATGCAGCGATTATAAATTTTGAAACCTGAAAACGATATAATTACTTAATATTTTGGGATAAATAACCTACAGTAAAAATGCTAACAAATGCTCCGAAAGTGAGCCACATAAAATATTAATACGAAAATTTATAAAGAATCATCAATAACAAAAGGAAAGTTATAAAGTTAACATTCTACGTACATATAAGAATATGAAACAATAAATAAATGTACCAAGTCAATCGAAAAACTAATACCCATGAATAATAATTGTTACTAAAACAATACGCTCTAAAAATCAGTAATAATAATCAGTAATAAAATAATTAACAATATATATTTTTTTATATTCAAGAGAAACAAAATTATTAAATTTTCCTTGAATAAATATTTTTCTAAACGTTATAATAAATCTTTACTGTACATTAATACCATTGGCCAAATATGTCTGTATAAAACTCTAATTATTATTGAATAACATTTAACTTTGACTATTTAATTACAAAATGTAAATGGCCAATAATCACCAAATAATAATCTTTTATAAAGTAACGAGCTTCTTTCAGAAATTAATGATTTAAACATTTCTTAATAAAATATAATTAATAAAATATAATTAATAAAATATAATATAATTAATAAATAAAATATAATTAATCAAGCAAGAATTTCCTTTAAAAATCCTAGATTATTTTAATTTTTGGTCCTAGTTGAGTTCCCGTAAATATATGTATATGTTCACTATCAGGAAGTGATTTTCCTCAGAGTCTTGATACCTGAAAAATATAATAAATGTATAAGAAAATCTACTATAGAAATTATTAAATAAACCATCCAAAATATAATACATACTTACACACTTTTTATGATCCTATATATATAATATTTATCCTCTTCCTAATAATGTAAGACAACTTCTTATAAATAAGTAGCAAGAATTCCAAGTCCCAGCAACTGAAAATAATAATCAAATAATATTTGGCCGTATGAAAAATTAACTTAACAAAAATATACTAAAAAATCAATCTATACAAAATCTATAAAAGTTTGATTGATCAAAATTACTATATTAAACAGGTTTAATATTTTATAAATGTATATAATTATATAGGAGTAAAAGAAATCAAATAGTAAAAGAAGTATAATAAATCAAATATTAATATATTAAATTTCAACAATAAATATATTAAATTAAATAATAACTACTAAACAATAACTAAATAATAAAGAAATGTCAAGAAATTATTATGAATAAAATTTTATACGTAACTCTTTGCTGCATGCAGAATAATAAGTCACCCTATAAACATAGCCTCCACTTGGTTGTCCACCGGGTGTCCCAATATTTTCATCACCTAACGAAAACGCTATACGGAAAAATAAAAATATATTTATTAATAAAATTCCTTAGAAATATATTTCAATAACAAATCACAAATATGCCTCCTCAAATATATAATCAACAGACTACATCTATCGAAATTTATACACGAGACCTCAATAGGTAGTAGTACGTGAAAGTGAGAGAGACCGCACTATCGGGTGACTCGCGCGAGTGAGAGAGATAGCGCTATACGTAATACCATATGTAAAAATTAATAAGAATTAAACCGCGAAACAAGCTCGGACAGACTTGTCACCCTCATTATTAGTATAAATACATATGTAGTTATTAATAAAAATTTAAAAGATAATGCATTAAAATACTAAAGGTACATAATATTATACATGAATACATATATTATATATATATATATATATAATATATATTTTATAAATATATGATATAATTAAAATAAAACCTTTAATTCATTAATTAACTTATCAAAATAATAAACTTACCAAATAAACTTCCGAAATAATTCGCACAGATTCCTCAAAATCCTTTCAATGCTGCATATTCTTATATGGTTTAAGCCTGTCTGTTGTCCGTGAATAATCCATTGGTCCATATCCCTTCCAACATATATATATACTATATATGCAACCTAGACAAATAAGAAAAATTCAAATAATAACACGTTTAACCTCTAAGCATAAGAACATAATAATTAATACATTATAAAAATCTCTTTTCATATACGTATATTCTATATAGTTATTCAAATAAAACTTCACTACATAATAATAAATTATATAAAATCTAATTTCTTATTGCCAAATAATACATATATTTTTCATTTTGATTATTTAATTGCAAAATTTTATATACAATTAAAATATAATAAGTAAGCAATGATAACCAAATAATAAACCATTTTCATTATGTAAAAGCTCAACATTAATTAATGTATGTATATATTTAATAAATGACCGAAAGTTGTCAAGTCAAGCACATTCAAAATAATATTAAAATATTTCAAAATATCCAAAACTTATCCGCAATTAGAGGTGCATAGAGTTAATAAGTTATGGCCAGATGATCATATGTGAGTATTTTAATCCGCTCCGACAATAGTCTAATAAACGTTCTATATTGTCGATTAAAATACAGCCAAGCTATAAATGATATGCACCCTCGAATATCTTCTGTATAGAATGTCGTTTTACAAAATATCTGAAAAATATAATAACTATATAAGACAAATATATTAAATTATTTAAATTATTAATAATTATAAATAATAAAGATTCTGATTTAATAAAACCAATAATGCAAAATAAAGCTTATAACTCTTTACTATGTGCAGAATTATAAATCTATATAACTACTAAATAAATTTCGTTATAACAAAAATTTACACATATATAACACACATGAAATATAAAGTTTAAATAATAATAATACAAGGTAATAAATATACATATTAATAATAATAATGAATGTATGGTCTTATAAAATTCATTATGCATGATTTTATTATTGAGACGACTAATAAGTCTCCTTATAAGAGCACAAGGCTAAGTCCAGCGTACCGCGTTATCTCCCCTATTACTTTGTTATCTCCCCTAATGTTTTCGACGTCCGTGCCGAGTCTTAATGCGAAAGGGACTCGCGAATATATAATGTATGAATATTATAAGGAGCGCCTTCTTATTGCAAGAGTAATAAATCATTACGAAATTATAAATTATAAAAGAATATATATATATTATATAATAAATTAATCCATATCATTAACTAATAAGATCCAACAGTAATACATTTTTTAGCAAACTTTCAAACCTTCAAAAGGGAAATAACAATATGTATAATACATATTTAATTAATAAAATAATGAAGATAAAATTTTTAACAATTACATTTATTAACTTTTACAAACAATATATATAAGTATATATATATATATATATATATATATATTCTATACAACTAACAAGTAAAGAATATATGAATAAATTATAACGAACGAAATTATTAAATCGATTTATAAAGCGTTATAAATTCACTCACCAAAAGATAAGCGACCCTCCGAGCTTCATCCGGTGCAGCTGCACATGAGCTCACTCAGCGATAAGATAAGGCCTGGCGCGACTGCCTGGCACGGCGAACACCTGCATCCGCTGATAAAACAGCTCGCCACATCCTTTGTTCCAAGAGCTGAATAATAAAAAGAATAATTAATACACTTTTATATTATAATGTAACACAATTATTATTAACAACTATCTAGACCATGCACCTATATGCACATACATATATATCATATAATTATTATATAGCAAATTGTAATTATAATGGTTTATAACACCAGAATTTGTTTATAACATTGTTAACTAGAACTATATAATTAATATAAAGAAAGTTAAAAATCAATTCTAAACGGAACATGCTAGAACGATCATTCACACTTCTATTAAAAGAGGTTGAAATTCTACATTAAAAAATATATGCATGCAAATTATTAAAATTCTGGTGACTAAAAACCAATTGTAAAAGCCTTACCTTTTGTAAAATGAATTAACGAGCTCGATGCATGGACAATACTGTTACGTCCCGCAACGAAAAATTTAAAATCTTATTTATAAAAGTATAATCCCTACTTATTCTCTCATCCTATATAATCTTTGCGCGATACTATATATAATCACTATATATTTGCGCCATAATATTATATATAATCAATATATATATACATCAATTTAATAATAATCAGTTCTCATGTAGTCAAAATACTAGTAACCACCAGTACTAACCGAAAGCTGGACTTATACACATCTATCAATCAAGAAAAAGTAATAGGCTCTTTGAAACAGTCATTTATAATAATCATAAAAGAATTTCAATATATATATAATTATTATTTATGCAATTTTAATAAAGCTGCAAAAGCCTCATACAATCACCTTAAAATCGCTTATGAAATTTCATAAATCAATAGCAAAATACTATATATATATATATATATATATATTTATATATATATTCGCCATAATCTCATATTAATACAATACATTGATTGATGTGGTATATAGCCAGAAAGATATTACAATGAATTAGCAGTACTGGTACTGGTCGTATATAATGATATTTATCTTAATAATTAACTTTACTAAGAAAAGAAATTTATTCGAAATTTTATTATCAAGAAAAACTCTTAGCAAATCATTTGCAACAAGACTTCGTATAAATTGGTATACGAACAAATCCGTCGGTAACTGGTCTTATAGCCTCTTGTGCGTTCCTTTACATTCTTCTGGTAAATTTGGCATGGGAAAATTTCCATAGCCATAAATCCCGAAACCTGAAAATAATATAATTAATTAGTATTTAGACAAATAAAGACATAAATCAATAAACAATGAAAAACACATATATATATATATAAAGGTTTAATTATTATCAAATAATAAATATATTTACTTTGATTATTTAATTATAAAATTAAAATGTAAAAACAGATGACCAGTAATGACTAAATAATAATCCTTTGTAAAATAACAAGCTTCTTTTAAAAAGAAAATGATTTAAATAATTCTTAACGAATAAAATATAATTTGTTTCGAAGAATAGTATAAAGAATTTCGTATCTTATATAATCTTTACTTGTAATTATATATAATCACTATAAATCCACTTTATATTATATGTAACCAATATATATAGATATTCACTCAATATTCATATTATTCCGTTATCACATATAACCAAAAAAGGATATCCCTATGCGTGTATATGCGCTTACTACAAAGGAAAAGGCATAAATCAAAATATTTTATCAAACGATACTCACCTAAATTCTATTAATAAATGATTTTGAGCCCATGCGTATCTTTTTAATAAACAGTATGTTCGGTTGTCATAAAAGAGATGCAGCGATTATAAATTTTGAAACCTGAAAATCAAATAATTAATTAATATTTTGTAATAAATATCTACAGTAAAAATGCTAACAAATGCTCCGAAAGTGAGCCACATAAAATATTAATACGAAAATTTATAAAGAATCATCAATAACAAAAGGAAAGTTATAAAGTTAACATTCTACGTACATATAAGAATATGAAACAATAAATAAATGTACCAAGTCAAACAAAAAATTAATGCCCATGAATAATAATTGTTACTAAAACAATACGCTCTAAAAATCAGTAATAATAATTAGTAATAAAATAATTAACAATATATATATATATTTTTTATATTCATGAGAAACAAAATTAATAAATTTTCCTTGAATAAATATTTTTCTAAATGTTATAATAAATCTTTACTGTACATTAATACCATTGGCCAAATATGTCTGTATAAAATTCTAATTATTACTGAATAACATTTAACTTTGACTATTTAATTACAAAATGTAAATGGCCAATAACTAAATAATAATCTTTTATAAAGTAACAAGCTTCTTTCAGAAATTAATGATCTAAACATTTCTTAATAAAATTAATAAAGTATATATATATAAAATATAATTAATGAATAAAATATAATTAATGAATAAAATATAATTAATCAAGCAAGAATTTCCTTTGAAAATCCTAGATTATTTTAATTTTTGGTTCTCGTTGAGTTCCCGTAAATATATGTATATGTTCACTATCAGGAAGTGATTTTCCTCAGAGTCTTGATACCTGAAAAATATAATAAATGTATAAGAAAATCTACTATAGAAATTATTAAATAAACCATTCAAAATATAATACATACCTACACACTTTTTATGATCCTATATATATATATTATTTAGCCTCTTCCTAATAACGTAAGACAGCTTGTTATAAATAAGTAGCAAGAATTCCAAGTCCCAGCAACTGAAAATAATAATCAAATAATATTTGGCCGTATGCAAAATTAACTTAACAAAAATGTACTAAAAAATCAATCTATACAAGAATCTATTATCATTATAAAAGTTTGATTGATCAAAATTACTATATTAAAAAGGTTTAATATTTTATAAATGTATATAATTATATAGGAGTAAAAGAAATCAAATAGTAAAAGAAGTATAATAAATCAAATATTAATATATTAAATTTCAACAATAAATATATTAAATTAAATAATAATTACTAAACAATAACTAAATAATAAAGAAATGTCAAGAAATTATTATGAATAAAATTTTATACGTAACTCTTTGCTGGATGCAGAATAATAAGTCACCCTATAAACATAGCCTCCACTTGGTTGTCCACCGGGTGCCCCAATATTTTCATCACCTAACGAAAACGCTATACGGAAAAATAAAAATATATTTATTAATAAAATTCCTTAGAAATACATTTCAATAACAAACTACAAATATGCCTCCTCAAATATATAATTAACCGACTGCATCTATCGAAATTTATACACGAGACCTCAATAGGTAGTAGTACGTGAAAGTGAGAGAGACCGCACTATCGGGTGACTCGCGCGAGTGAGAGAGACAGCGCTATACGTAATACCATATGTAAAAATTAATAAGAATTAAACCGCGAAACAAGCTCGGACAGACTTGTCACCCTCATTATTAGTATAAATACATATGTAGTTATTAATAAAAATTTAAAAGATAATGCATTAAAATACTAAATATTAAATACATATAAAATACATAATATTATACATGAATACATATATTATATATATGTATATATAATATATATTTTATAAATATATGATATAATTAAATAAAACTTTTAATTCATTAATTAACTTATCAAAATAATAAACTTACCAAATAAACTTCCGAAATAATTCGCACAGATTCCTCAAAATCCTTTCAATGCTGCATATTCTTATATGGTTTAAGCCTGTCTGTTGTCCGTGAATAATCCATTGGTCCATATCCCTTCCAACATATATATATATATTATATATGCAACCTAGACAAATAAGAAAAATTCAAATAATAACACGTTTAAACTCTAAGCATAAGAACATAATAATTAATACATTATAAAAATCTCTTTTCATATACGTATATTCTATATAGTTATTCTAATAAAACTTCACTACATAATAATAAATTATATAAAATCTAATTTCTTATCCACCCATTATTGCCAAATAATACATATATTTTTCATTTTGACTATTAATTGCAAAATTTTATATACAATTAAAATATAATGAGTAAGCAATGATAACCAAATAATAAACCATTTTCATTATGTGAAAGCTCAACATTATATATATATATTTAATAAATGACCGAAAGTTGTCAAGTCAAGCGCATTCAAAATAATATTAAAATATTTCAAAATATCCAAAACTTATCCGCAATTAGAGGTGCATAGAGTTAATAAGTCATGGCCAGATGATCCTATGTGAGTATTTTAATCCGCTCCGACAATAGTCTAATAAACGTTCTATATTGTCGATTAAAATACAGCCAAGCTATAAATGATATGCACCCTCGAATATCTTCTGTATAGAATGTCGTTTTACAAAATATCTGAAAAATATAATAACTATATAAGACAAATATATTAAATTATTTAAATTATTAATAATTATAAATAATAAAGATTCTGATTTAATAAAACCAATAATGCAAAATAAAGCTCATAACTCTTTACTGTGTGCAGAATTATAAATCTATATAACTACTAAATAAATTTTGTTATAACAAAACTTTACACATATATAACACACATGAAATATAAAGTTTAAATAATAATAATACAAAGTAATAAATATACATATTAATAATAATAATGAATGTATGGTCTTATAAAATTCATTATGCATGATTTTATTATTGAGACGACTAATAAGTCTCCTTATAAGAGCACAAGGCTAAGTCCAGCGTACCGCGTTATCTCCCCTATTACTTTGTTATCTCCCCTAATGTTTTCGACGTCCGTGCCGAGTCTTAATGCGAAAGGGACTCGCGAATATATAATGTATGAATATTATAAGGAGCGCTTTCTTATTGCAAGAGTAATAAGTTATTACGAAATTATAAATTATAAAAGAATATATATATATATTATATGTTAAATTAATCCATATCATTAACTAACAAAGATCCAACAGTAATGCAATTTTTTAGCAAACTTTCAAGCCTTCAAAAGAGAAATAACAATATGTATAATACATATTTAATTAATAAAATAATGAAGATAAAATTTTTAACAATTACATTTATTAACTTTTACAAACAATATATATAAGTATATATATATATATATATATATTCTATACAATTAACAAGTAAAGAATATATGAATAAATTATAACGAACGAAATTATTAAATCGATTTATAAAGCGTTATAAATTCACTCACCAAAAGATAAGCGACCCTCCGAGCTTCATCCGGTGCAGCTGCACATGAGCTCACTCAGCGATAAGATAAGGCCTGGCGCGACTGCCTGGCGCGACTGCCTGGCACGGCGAACACCTGCATCCGGTGATAAAACAGCCCGCCACATCCTTTGTTCCAAGAGCTGAATAATAAAAAGAATAATTAATACACTTTTATATTATAATGTAACACAATTATTATTAACAACTATCTAGACCATGCACCTATATGCGCATACATACATACATATATCGTATAATTATTATATAGCAAATTGTAATTATAATGGTTTATAACACCAGAATTTGTTTATAACATTGTTAACTAAAACTATATAATTAATATAAAGAAAGTTAAAAATCAATTCTAAACGGAACATGCTAGAACGATCATTCACACTTCTATTGAAAGAGGTTGAGATTCTATATTAAAAAATATATGCATGCAAATTATTAAAATTCTGGTGACTAAAAACCTATTGTAAAAGCCTTACCTTTTGTAAAATGAATTAACGAGCTCGATGCATGGACAATACTGACAGCTCCGTCGTCCCCACTATCCCCACGCAAGAGCGCGACCACTACGTCATAGCGCGCTCGAAGAAGAAGGACAGCTATAGCGGCAAGCGGCGGTCGAGCCGCCTACGCCCGGGAGCGCCGCATTCTCCTACCACTGCGGATAGCCGGCACGGAGTAGGGACCAGAGGGTACCTCAGGGAGCGCAGCTCAGTCTTCCGCGCATTTGACCTGGAGCTCTCGAGAAGAAAACAGCTAAAGCGATCACGAGCGTATCACAGAACATTTTCGAGTCGAAAAAGAACTTAGTCGCAGGATATTTTTCCGGACTAAGAACTTAGTCTAGAGAGCAGTCGAATATTATAGTATACTTTAAGAAAATAAAGTGTCTTTAAACCATCACTTGGGTCTTCTGCCAATCATTTGTCACCGGTTCCTCCGACTCTCCTACAGGGACATCGCCGAGGCAGACCGTCCTCCACGGAGATTCATCGCATATCCTGACAGCAGTACTTTTGGGTAAGTACTCGTTTTAATTATTCAATAATTTCCTTTTTCATCTCTCGTGATCTGCAACTAGAAACCGAATATTATTATTATTTTTCCACGACATATTGAAGAATTTTATTATACATAATAGTCAACAACTTACCTTCATACAATTCCAACGTCTCTTCCTTCTGATAACACGAGTACGTTGATTACCTTTGACGCTAAACGCTCAGTCTGTCTTTGGTTTTATCCATAAGAGTGAATCGTCGCCTTCGACTTGTCAATCGATGTGCATTGGGTAGTCTACTCTACCCCTCTGCCGATTCCGCGAAGAATTTTCTCCAGGGAAATTTCTTTACGGACTCTGTGCCGCTGTGACGTGACGTCTTGCACATCGAAACTTGTCGTAGAGCACGGGACGCGCTCTTTAAGGACCGTGTTACGTCCTATTTTAGCGTTTATTCAACGACTCTGCAGGGCTTACCGTGCATGGACGAACAAGGTTGTATCTCTCAATTTCTTTTTCAGGGCAACCTGCTAGGCCGGCTATACCCTGGGACGCCGAGAGATTCAGGATCTTGTTAACGCTTCTTATTAGAGATAAATCAAGGTTGACGAATAAATAAATGGATTTGTATCATAATTTTCTATTTCTTTTTATTTCATTCCCTTATCCATATACATTAGATGCAGATATAATAATAATTTTTCCGTTGATATTAATGCTATATTAATTTTATAGGTCTACAATAGTATCGAGGAATTCCTCGCTGCTCAAATAGTCGAGGAGTTGATTTACCTCAAAGTCTGTAAAACTCTCGTCGCTCGGAGAGATGTCTATGGGCTCAAAACCTGCTTCTCCAAAAGCAAGCGGAGAAGAATTCGGGGTAAAAGGGCCTGAGAATGAGTCAGGAGTTCGTGGAGGGCTCGGCGGCGGTGAAGTCTGGACTTGTTGGTCCCTTGTCGCAGGGATTTCTCCGTTGCGCTCCCAGGCGCGGAGCAGTCCTAGCGGGATCCCGTTCGTAGGATTGTTTAAATCGACAATTATTGTCGATGCGTCGCTTGAGCTGTCTGAATGGGTTGTTTCAGTAATGTCTTCCTCCTCAGCTTCCTCGCCAGCTGATATCGCTGGGCTGTTGTCGTTGTCGCTGATTTCTGGGTTAAATTCAGGGGGTAAGGGGGCGAAGGACAGATCGAAGAGGGTATCTTCGCGATCGTTGGCGGCGTGTACAATATTAGGAGGGATATTATCCCTGTCTACAAATAATTGTCGTACCACGGAGGGACGATCTCGGA
Source organism: Camponotus vicinus (assembly GCF_025532165.1). NCBI lineage: Eukaryota > Metazoa > Arthropoda > Insecta > Hymenoptera > Formicidae > Camponotus > Camponotus vicinus. The sequence continues at coordinate 51,094 of NW_028141976.1, read as the reverse complement.
GCAATCGTTGTCTATATATTTCTCGGCGAGCTACGCCTGCGTTTCGCAGAGGGAATTCGCGACGAGTTATGGGATCTGGACGGCGGGTGTTGACCATCTATTAATACGAAAAAGGTTCGAAATCCGATATGATATAATATTTCAATTAATTTTCCCGAAAATTATTATTATTACTTACGATGTCGCAAGAAAAAAGGGGTCACCTGTCAAAAATGAAAGTATCGTGTGAATAATGTTACGTCCTATTCGATCGTTTATTCAACGATTCTGCAGGGCGCACCGTGCAGGGACGAACAATATTATATCTCTCTATTTCTTTTTCAGGGCAACCTGCTAAGCCGGCTATACCCTGGGACGCCGAGAGATTAGGATCTATAGGACGCTTCTTTTCGGAGGTATTTAAGGTTGACAAATAAATATGCAAATTTATTATATTATAAATTCTATTTTTTCCTTTTTATTTATTTTATCCTTCCTCGTTCTTCTACATTAGTTTGTAAGGTAATTTTAGTGAAATTAAATTATATATATGTATTGGATGTATTTATATATATGTATAGTTAAAAGTTATTTAGGATTTTATGGTTCGACAATAGAATCGAGGAACTCTTCGCTATCTAAATAATCAAGAAGCTGGTTAATTTCGTAATCTATAAAGTCCTCTTCACTTGGAGTGATATTTGTGGAATCTAAATCCACTTCTCCAGGCAAGACAGGAGAATAATTTGGCGGCGAATACCCCGGAAAAGAGTCTGGGGTTCGTGGGAGGCTAGGCGGCGGTGAAGTTTGGACCCGTCGATCCAACGTCGCAGGGCTCCTCCTTATTTCCCCGTTTCGCTCCCAAGCGCGGAGCAGTCCCAAGGGAATTCCGTCTGTTCGGTCTTCCAAATCAATAATTATTGTGGACGCGTCGCTCGATGTGTCCGATTCCGCAGATTCAATTTCCTCTTCCTCGGACTCTGCGCTAGCTGGTATCGCAGGGAGATTGCCGTCGGTGGTTTCGGGGTTAAGCTCCGGGGGCAAGGGTGCGAAGGAGAGGTCGAAGAGTGTGTCTTCGCGGTCGGTTGCGGCCCTTGCTATTCCGGTAGGAATCTCGTCCCTATCTATAAATAATTGACGAGCGACGGAGGGGCGATCTCGTAATAACCGCTGTCTAAATATTTCCCGCCGGGTTACACCTGGATTTTGTAAGGGAAATTCGCGGCGAGTTATTGGATCTGGTCGTCGGGCGCTAACCATCTATTATTGAAATAATTTAAATTTTAAATTTGTTTTATTGAAAGGATAATTTGAAATTATTTCGCGGCATCTAATACTTACGATGGAAATTTCGAGGGGTCACCTGTCAACAAAGGATGCACCTCGTAAATCTAAAGTTTCGTGACCGGTTTAAAGAAAGAGACAGGACAGATTCTGAAATCGCGACTCCTCATTTATTATAAGAGAAAATTATTAGATAGTTACCTTACATGCAGTGACGTGGTAAGGAAGGGTGTGTAGGGATATTTAAATATAAGATGGATACCGTGCCTGCTGGTTTAGTTTTATTATTATAAAATAATTCCTCTAATATATTATACTAAACCAGAGTTATCATACTATGTGTCAGTCGGTCCTTAAAGAGCGCGTCCCGTGCTCTACGACAAGTTTCGATGTGCAAGACGTCACGTCACAGCGGCACAGAGTCCGTAAAGAAATTTCCCTGGAGAAAATTCTTCGCGGAAACGGCAGAGGGGTAGAGTAGACTACCCAATGCACATCGATTGACAAGTCGAAAGCGACAATTCACTCTTGTGGATAAAACCAAAGACAGACTGAGCGTTTAACGTTCAAAGGCAATCAACGTACTCGTGTTATCGGAAGGAGAAGACGTTGGAATTGTATGAAGGTAAGTTGTTGACTATTATGTATAATAAAATTCTTCAATATGTCATGCAAAAATAATAATAATAATATTCGGTTGATGGTTGCAGATCACGAGAGATGAAAAAGAAAATATTGAATAATTAAAACGAGTACTTACCCAAAAGTACTGCTGTCAGGATATGCGATGAATCTCCGTGGAGGACGGTCTGCCTCGGCGATGTCCCTGTAGGAGAGTCGGAGGAACCGGTGACAAATGATTGGCAGAAGACCCAAGTGATGGTTCAAAGACACTTTATTTTCTTTAAGTATACTATAATATTCGACTGCTCTCTAGACTAAGTTCTTAGTCCGGAAAAATATCTTGCGACTAAGTTCTTTTTTGGCTCGAAAAATGTTCTATAATACGCTCGTGATCGCTTTAGTTGGTTTCTTCTCGAGAGCTCCTGGTCAAATGCGCGGAAGACTGAGCTGCGCTCCCTGAGGTACCCTCTGGTCCCTACTCCGTGCCGGCTATCCGCAGTGGTAGGAGAATGCGGCGCTCCCGGGCGTAGGCGGCTCGACCGCCGCTTGCCGCTATAGCTGTCCTTCTTCTTCGAGCGCGCTATGACGTAGTGGCCGCGCTCTTGCGTGGGGATAGTGGGGACGACGGAGCTGTCAGTATTGTCCATGCATCGAGCTCGTTAATTCATTTTACAAAAGGTAAGGCTTTTACAATAGGTTTTTAGTCACCAGAATTTTAATAATTTGCATGCATATATTTTTTAATATAGAATCTCAACCTCTTTCAATAGAAGTGTGAATGATCGTTCTAGCATGTTCCGTTTAGAATTGATTTTTAACTTTCTTTATATTAATTATATAGTTCTAGTTAACAATGTTATAAACAAATTCTGGTGTTATAAACCATTATAATTACAATTTGCTATATAATAATTATATGATATATATATATATGTATGTGCATACAGGTGCATGGTCCAGACAATTGTTAATAATAATTGTGTTACATTATAATATAAAAGTGTATTAATTATTCTTTTTATTATTCAGCTCTTGGAACAAAGGATGTGGCGAGCTTTTTTATCACCGGATGCAGGTGTTCGCCGTGCCAGGCAGTCGCGCCAGGCAGTCGCGCCAGGCCTTATCTTATCGCTGAGTGAGCTCATGTGCAGCTGCACCGGATGAAGCTCGGAGGGTCGCTTATCTTTTGGTGAGTGAATTTATAACGCTTTATAAATCGATTTAATAATTTCGTTCGTTATAATTTATATGAATAAATTATATATTCCTTACTTGTTAATTGTATGGAATATATATATATATACTTATATATATTGTTTGTAAAAGTTAATAAATGTAATTATTAAAAATTTTATCTTCATTATTTTATTAATTAAATATGTATTATACATATTGTTATTTCTCTTTTGAAGGCTTGAAAGTTTGCTAAAAAATTGCATTACTGTTGGATCTTTGTTAGTTAATGATATGGATTAATTTAACATATAATATATATATATATATTCTTTTATAATTTATAATTTCGTAATAACTTATTACTCTTGCAATAAGAAAGCGCTCCTTATAATATTCATACATTATATATTCGCGAGTCCCTTTCGCATTAAGACTCGGCACGGACGTCGAAAACAATAGGGGAGATAACAAAGTAATAGGGGAGATAACGCGGTACGCTGGACTTAGCCTTGTGCTCTTATAAGGAGACTTATTATTCGTCTCAATAATAAAATCATGCATAATGAATTTTATAAGACCATACATTCATTATTATTATTAATATGTATATTTATTACCTTGTATTATTATTATTTAGACTTTATATTTCATGTGTGTTATATATGTGTAAAGTTTTGTTATAACAAAATTTATTTAGTAGTTATATAGATTTATAATTCTGCACACAGTAAAGAGTTATGAGCTTTATTTTGCATTATTGGTTTTATTAAATCAGAATCTTTATTATTTATAGTTATTAATAATTTAAATAATTTAATATATTTGTCTTATATAGTTATTATATTTTTCAGATATTTTGTAAAACGACATTCTATACAGAAGATATTCGAGGGTGCATATCATTTATAGCTTGGCTGTATTTTAATCGACAATATAGAACGTTTATTAGACTATTGTCGGAGCGGATTAAAATACTCACATATGATCGTCTGGCCATGACTTATTAACTCTATGCACCTCTAATTGCGGATAAGTTTTGGATATTTTGAAATATTTTAATATTATTTTGAATGTGCTTGACTTGATAACTTTCGGTCATTTATTAAATATATTTATATTAAATAATGTTGAGCTTTCACATAATGAAAATGGTTTATTATTTGGTTATCATTGCTTACTTATTATATTTTAATTGTATATAAAATTTTGCAATTAAATAATCAAAATGAAAAATATATGTATTATTTGGCAATAAGAAATTAGATTTTATATAATTTATTATTATGTAGTGAAGTTTTATTTGAATAACTATATAGAATATACGTATATGAAAAGAGATTTTTATAATGTATTAATTATTATGTTCTTACGCTTAGAGTTTAAATGTGTTATTATTTGAATTTTTTCTTATTTGTCTAGGTTGCATATATAATATATATATATGTTGGAAAGGATATGGACCAATGGATTATTCACGGACAACAGACAGGCTTAAACCATATAAGAATATGCAGCATTGAAAGGATTTTGAGGAATCTGTGCGAATTATTTCGGAAGTTTATTTGGTAAGTTTATTATTTTGATAAGTTAATTAATGAATCAAAGGTTTTATTTAATTATATCATATATTTATAAAATATATATTATATATACATATATATAATATATGTATTCATGTATAATATTATGTACCTTTAGTATTTTAATGCATTATCTTTTAAATTTTTATTAATAACTATATATGTATTTATACTAATAATGAGGGTGACAAGTCTGTCCGAGCTTGTTTCGCGGTTTAATTCTTATTAATTTTTACATATGGTATTACGTATAGCGCTGTCTCTCTCACTCGCGCGAGTCACCCGATAGTGCGGTCTCTCTCACTTTCACGTACTACTACCTATTGAGGTCTCGTGTATAAATTTCGATAGATGCAGTCGGTTAATTATATATTTGAGGAGGCATATTTGTGGTTTGTTATTGAAATATATTTCTAAGGAATTTTATTAATAAATATATTTTTATTTTTCCGTATAGCGTTTTCGTTAGGTGATGAAAATATTGGGACACCCGGTGGACAACCAAGTGGAGGCTATGTTTATAGGGTGACTTATTATTCTGTATGCAGCAAAGAGTTACGTATAAAATTTTATTCATAATAATTTCTTGACATTTCTTTATTATTTAGTTATTGTTTAGTAATTATTATTTAATTTAATATATTTATTGTTGAAATTTAATATATTAATATTTGATTTATTATACTTCTTTTACTATTTGATTTCTTTTACTCCTATATAATTATATACATTTATAAAATATTAAACCTTTTTAATATAGTAATTTTGATCAATCAAACTTTTATAATGATAATAGATTTTTGTATAGATTGATTTTTTAGTACATTTTTGTTAAGTTAATTTTTCATACGGCCAAATATTATTTGATTATTATTTTCAGTTGCTGGGACTTGGAATTCTTGCTACTTATTTATAACAAGCTGTCTTACGTTATTAGGAAGAGGCTAAATAATATATATATATAGGGTCATAAAAAGTGTGTAAGTATGTTATATTTTGAATGGTTTATTTAATAATTTCTATAGTAGATTTTCTTATACATTTATTATATTTTTCAGGTATCAAGACTCTGAGGAAAATCACTTCCTGATAGTGAACATATACATATATTTACGGGAACTCAACTAGGACCAAAAATTAAAATAATCTAGGATTTTTAAAGGAAATTCTTGCTTGATTAATTATATTTTATTTATTAATTATATTATATTTTATTAATTATATTTTATTAATTATATTTTATTAAGAAATGTTTAAATCATTAATTTCTGAAAGAAGCTCGTTACTTTATAAAAGATTATTATTTAGTTATTGGCCATTTACATTTTGTAATTAAATAGTCAAAGTTAAAATGTTATTCAGTAATAATTAGAATTTTATACAGACATATTTGGCCAATGGTATTAATGTACAGTAAAGATTTATTATAACATTTAGAAAAATATTTATTCAAGGAAAATTTATTAATTTTGTTTCTCATGAATATAAAAAATATATATATATATTGTTAATTATTTTATTACTAATTATAATTACTGATTTTTAAAGCGTATTGTTTTAGTAACAATTATTATTCATGGGTATTAATTTTTTGTTTGACTTGGTACATTTATTTATTGTTTCATATTCTTATATGTACGTAGAATATTAACTTTATAATTTTCCTTTTGTTATTGATGACTCTTTATAAATTTTCGTATTAATATTTTATGTGGCTCACTTTCGGAGCATTTGTTAGCATTTTTACTGTAGGTTATTTATACCAAAATATTAATTAATTATATGATTTTCAGGTTTCAAAATTGGTAATCGCTGCATTTCTTTTATGACAACTGACCATACTATTTGTCGAAAAGATACGCATGGGCTCAAAATCATTTATTAATAGAATTTAGGTGAGTATCGTTTGATAAAATATTTTGATTTATGCCTTTTCCTTTGTAGTAAGCGCATATACACGCATAGGGATATCCTTTTTTGGTTATATGTGATAACTGAATAATATGAATATTGAGTGAATATCTATATATATTGGTTACATATAATATAAAGTGGATTTATAGTGATTATATATAATTACAAGTAAAGATTATATAAGATACGAAATTCTTTATACTATTCTTTGAAACAAATTATATTTTATTTGTTAAGAATTATTTAAATCATTTTCCTTTTTAAAAGAAGCTTGTTATTTTACAAAGGATTATTATTTAGTCGTTACTGGTCATCTGTTTTTACGTTTTAATTTTATAATTAAATAATCAAAGTAAATATATTTATTATTTGATAATAATTAAACTTTTATATATATATATATATATGTGTGTTTTTCATTGTTTATTGATTTATGTCTTTATTTGTCTAAATACTAATTAATTATATTATTTTCAGGTTTCGGGATTCATGGCTATGGAAATTTTCCCATGCCAAATTTACCAGAAGAATGTGAAGGAACGCACAAGAGGCTACAAGACCAGTTACCGACGGATTTGTTCGTATACCAATTTATACGAAGTCTTGTTGCAAATGATTTGCTAAGAGTTTTTCTTGATAATAAAATTTCGAATAAATTTCTTTTCTTAGTAAGGTTAGTTATTAAGATTAATATCATTATATACGACCAGTTCCAGTACTGCTAATTCATTGTAATATTTTTCTGGCCATATACCACATCAATCAATGTATTGTATTAATATGAGATTATGGCGAATATATATATAAATATATATATATATATATAGTATTTTGCTATTGATTTATGAAATTTCATAAGCGATTTTAAGGTGATTGTGTGGGGCTTTTGCAGCTTTATTAAATGTTTCAAAAAGCCTATTACTTTTTCTTGATTGATCGATGTGTATAAGTCCAGCTTTCGGTTAGTACTGGTGGTTACTAGTATTTTGACTACATGAGAACTGATTATTATTAAATTGATGTATATATATATTGATTATATATAATATTATGGCGCAAATATATAGTGATTATATATAGTATCGCGCAAAGATTATATAGGATGAGAGAATAGGTAGGGATTATATTTTTATAAATAAGATTTTAAATTTTTCGTTGCGGGACGTAACACCTCCCCCCTAATAAGAACAAAATCCGATTGTTTTCGGAGGATTTTGGTCTAGGGAGATTAAATATTTTCATCTAAGGTGTTTAAGCGGTCTCTTAGGTTTGTATATGATATAGGTATATTTACGTTTTTGGTGATTTCTTCGTGGCAAGGGTTCATTGTCCTTGGAGGTTGGGCTGGTGGAGGTTGTTGAGTAATTACTTCCGCAGGTGCAGTGGGATCAATGTTGGAGGTTTGCATGGTTGTTCCTCCGCCAGGTGATTGGTTGTCTCGGTTATCATCTCCAGATTTTCTAGAAGATTCCCGTGCCAGATGGAGCAGTAAATTCGCGAGGGAGCTCCATAAAGCTCCGAGTAGATGAAGGCTGCAACCATACACAGTGTGAAGAGCGTATCCATGAATGACTGTGTCAATGACTAATTTTACTAGGCGAATAATCATGAATATTCCGACGAGTCCTGCGGTTGCTGATCCAAAATTTATGAATCCCTTCCAGATTCGCGAGGCTGTGCTTTCGACAATTTTATTTAAAGAATTTTCATCCAGCAAGTTGTACACTGAGATTCCTTCAGTGTTCATGGAATGGCCAGTTAGTCCTCTAGCAACGGCATTGAGTAAAGCTGGCTTTTCGGCTGGGAACATAATGTGATTTCGTAGTTTCTCCAGATCTGTATCAGAATATATTCCGCTTACGGCCAAAGGTCCCGGTGTGAGATATCTCCAGGTTAAGGCAGTCATGGGTTTTAGCTGTTGAGGTGGCAGTTGTCTAACTTGAATGTTAGGTGTAAGTTGCACCCATGTATCTTCGATTCGATACAAAGTAGGAAGTTCTAAACTGCATTCTCGTTCGTTGCCAATTTTGGTGATAATTCTTGACTTTGGTGTAAGGAAGAAGGAATGATTTCGTACAGAAATGGGAAGTTCGGTATAACACTCTCCAGTTTTTCTTACCATCACTTCAACAGGGATACATTTAATTATTTGTACTGCTTCTCCTGTTGTAACGGCCATGTATCCTGGCCCTTTCATGAGCTGATAGGCAAATTCGTCTGGTTGGAGTGTAGCAAAAGATAAGGCATTAGTAATTACTTGTCTTTCTAACTCGCATTTTTGCGAAATGACGTTGTTATAGAGAGACGTCATCTGTTGTTTGACATGTTTTTCTATATACACGAACTTGGAGTTCATGTATGTAAAGATGTCAAGATTATTGACAGGAATAGTTTTCCGACTAGCAAATGTATTGCCAGGTTTAGCTTCAAGAATGAATAATTTTGGGTGTTCCGTGCACAGGAGAGTATAACCACATAGAGGTATTTCCTTGGTTTTCATAAGGGCGAAAGTGATTTCCTGAGTCACAAGACTATAGATGATTGGGGTATCTGTCTTGGAGATGTCTTCAGAAATTTTGTTTGCAGGTCCTTCGTAGAGGACATCATATTGTTGAAAATTACAAGTATCCGTAGGCATAGGTTTCCAGTAGGTGTATCCGTCGTCAGCGTCTAAACAGTAGCTGTCAACGAGTTTACATACTGTTCCAGATTTTAATTTAATTCTTCCAGTATTCAATTGTACGGGAACGTAGGAAGATTTTAGTGATATTTTCACAGCAGCTTGGACGACTACGTCGTCCCATGTTCCATATGGATCGTTGTACTGGGATCCCTTGCAGTATCCGTCAACTTGTACGCGGCCCACCAAGGTAATACTTCGGTAGGTCGTCTGATTTGCTTTTATGCCCGCGACAAGGGTGTTGTCTCCCAAGGAAATAGTTCCGTCTTGAAACATCCTTAGGCATTGAGTATATCCAGTCTCATGCACATAATCGGCTCTTCCATTGTGAACAGCAGATATATGTGAATGCATGCCACAATGATATATATTTCGGGATATTTCAACCTTGCACTGTATGACTTCTGTATAACTGTAGTCGGATAGTTGTAGTAGCTGAATATGAACATCTGTGGTGTTGGGTTGTCGTATGTTCAGATCGCATTCGCCAACATCAAGGAGAGAGACGGCTGTTACGTTGAGGTGTTGTCCTCCGCAATCAAATCCGATTAAGGCGGCAGTTTTACTTAAGAAGATTACTAGGATTAGGGGCGTCATGATGGTCTGAAATGATTACAATTTTGATGTACGTGTAGATGTCTATATTACATTTTGTGGTTACATGATTGATGGTACAATGTTCGTGAAAGTTTGATTACGAATAATTGTCGCAGAATTGATTCATAATTATATATTGAATCTTAGGTGTATTTAAATTATAATTACTTATGAAAGTATTCGAATACACAAGAGGTATCTTTGTAGCGTCGCTCAATGTGATTATAATATAACATGGGTATATGTATCTATATATATATATATACATATAGAGAGGTAATCTGACTAAATTTGTATGTATATTATTATCATTATACTATGTGTTTTTTTTTATTCTTTTTATTGTTATTATTATATGTATGTATATATATATATTTATATGGTAAATATGAGTGATTATTATTACTAGTTATTAATAGTAAATCGATTAAAGGATAATTATATATGAATATATAATTATATATATATATATATATATATTTTAGAATATATATATATATAAGAAATTTTATGTTATACGTATACATAAAAATATATATTTTTTTTTATATATATATTTTTTTTTTTTTATATATATATATATATTTTATTTAAAGTTTTTATTTTTGTTTTTGTTTTTGTTTTGTTTTTTTTTTTTCTTATAAATGCAGTTTGTTAACATATTTATTATGGATATATATATATATATATACGTATAGTTCGTAATAGATAAAATATTTAAGTTTATTGGTGAAACAAGGATTGAGATGATCCATTTTCTTTTATTGTTTAATTTAATAATCTTTCCTCTAGAATTTCTGGATCATTAGGATCAACCGTTATTTCAGCCACTCCATAATCTATCTTTAGTGTGATTGAATTTACAGACAGGCCTATAGTTTGCCTGTAAGTTCTTTCTTCTCCCTTTTTAAGGATCATGTCTACAAATTGACTATAGGCTTTAAAACATTTAGTGCATTCAAGAAGGGGTCGTTTTTCATGACAATTACTACCGCAATTAGCACACTGATTCGTTGGCACATTGCCATATTGGAATGTGTGTGAGTATTGCGTCAAGACCCTGTTATAAGTTGCAGGATTATAGCAATCCGTACATATAAGATGAGGACTGTTAGCGGTTAGGACATCATGTGTCATTATAACCACGCATTTTACGTTAAGGCTGTTGAAGAGGGAGTAGTCTAGTAGTGGGTGAGTAGGTCGCTTAAATTTGGAAAGCGGGCACATTTTATGCGTATATGCCTTGTCTGTGAGTCCTGCAAAAAGCAAAAGCAGTTAGATTACTTATGTCCCTTCCCTGATTTCTTTCAAATATTGCTCTTTCAAAATAGGAATATACGCATTCCTGGCATTGAAGGATGGGACGAACAGTTTCCAGGGTGGATTGACAGTAATTACACTTAGCAAGATTTATATCTCCCGAAGTTACCCAGTGGCAAACAATTAAATCAGGCTTCACTCTTAATTGTCGAAGTTTATAACATGCGCAACACATGCGGCTAGGAGTGCGAGTTTTTCCGGTATATCTTTTGTAAAAAATTACTTTTCTGCATTTTGCCTCATGCATGTTGGGGAAGTGGGACAATAATTCATGGATTGGGTGATTGCAACAGGGATTGCTTGCGTTATTCATGTTGCCTTGCTCTAGCAAATTCTCTTTTTCGTTCTTCTTCCAGGTAATTTAGGAAGCACGGCCTGCAATCAATTATGGGAGTTATGAGAGACACTTTACGATTACATAAACAGCATTTAGAAGGACTAATATGAGGAAAATTTTCTGATATGCTGTGATAATTTATGTGGACTAATTCATGATCCGCGTGTATTTTACATATAGGGCAGTAATAAAGGCCATTTTCCAGAGAGTAATATCCATCGAATTCTTCGTGCACAGTACAGTTCAGGGTGTCGGAAGATGTATCCGATAGCATATTAACTCTTCAATTCTTCAAGGTTGGGAGGTTGGGGGATTCTCTTCATTTATTGAGAGAAAGGTGGGGTGAGTCTCTCGGAATATTTGAGCGATATTCCTAGTACAGGTGGAGCAGGTGTGTAGGGGTCGTATTATGGTGATAGGTCGTTGACAGTAAGAACAGATCGTTCTATAGGGGTGTGGAGCGATAGAAATAATATGGGAGTCTATTGGAAAGAAAAACCTTTGGTTACAGGAAGTATGTAGCATACAATAACATGCACAGCAATAGTGGTTGTGATTATTTAGATTGAGATAACCATGCAGTTTGATGCATACAGCATTAAGAGAAAGCTGAGACATTATGAAGCATTGTTCAGTGTAAGCAAATAGGATATCGACATAAGTTCAACAATACCTCGAGTGCAGATGAGACACTGATCTAAAGGTCTTTGTGTGACAAGTGTTCGGAAGCAATGTGCACAATGAGGATCGATATGGCGTGGTCCCGGAGAGAGAAAGTGTAGAGATATTAGAGGCAATCGTACTCTAATAGACAACACGTAGTGATAGCAAAGTTCACATAGATAGACGTTCAAGGGATCATACCGATATCCTCTGAATTCTACACAGCAGGCTGTGCCGGTAAATGGCATCCCCTTATAACGTAGGAGTCCTGTCGTATACGTTTAAGACTAAGGGGTAACTACAACTATTGATAGAAGTCGAGGTGTTGTGTAGAAGTTCTAAGAATTCGTGCGCTGTTAGTGTACAGGAGATGCACTTGTCAAGAGAATTGGTCTCGATGACCGTTGTGCCACAAGCTGAGCAATGGTCATTACGCACGATGTGACTATTCACAAAGAAGTGTCTCCGCAAGGGCCGGTATTGTTGCTTAATAATATTGGTACGGAGTCTATCGTAACACTCCTTACACAAGTTCGTTTCGTCTAAGAGACAAAGAGCTCCTGTTATATGGACACAATGGCCGAAGAAGAAGGATTCCTCTATTCGATTTGAAATGGTTGCGTCCAATCTCGGCTGTGTAGGCCTTCTGTGCCAAAGCATCTGTAACAAAGGACTCTGATTATTACCTCATCCCGGCTGGGGATGTGCTAGTTTGATCTTGTTGGTGTGTACTATTCGGGTTTGGTTTCCTGTTCTAATTTTAACATTACTTGGGGGTAAAAGTTCGATTATTTCGTGAGGACCGGTATACTGGTCAGCAAGTTTTCCTTTTCGTGGTTCTTTTAATAAAAAGACAAAGTTTCCTTTCTCAAATTGTTGTAAATTCAAATTGCGATCATAGTATCGCTTACTCCGTTCTTTAGCTAGTGTGAGGTTTTGCTTAGCTTGCGTTTGTAAATCGTTTATCTTGTTAAAGAGATTAACAATATAGTCATGGTATGTGGGTTCGATATTTTCTTCGATGATGGGGTGTGCAGAGGGTAGTCGTGCTATTCGGCCAAATACTAGCTCATAGGGTGAGTATCTCGTGCCCTCATGTACACTGGTGTTGTACGAGAACATAGCAAGTTTAATGTATTCATCCCAATTTGTCTCCTTATCAACCTGAGTTTTTAGATATTCTGTTAAGACATGATGTGATCGTTCAAGCGATCCATTAGACTGTGGATGATAGGCAGTGGTCCTAAAATGTTGAATGCGAAATTTCCTTGTTAACTGTCGCATTAAGGCGGATAAAAAATTTGTCCCTTGATCGGTTAATATTGCGCGAGGGATACCGTATATACAGATAAATTCTTTAGTGAAGGCGTCTGCGATTGTTAACGATGTGGCCTCCTTTAATGGCACGGCGGTAGAATATTTTGTTAGCAAGTCCTGCATGGTCAGTATATACTGATTGTTACTCACTGTTAGGGGAAGAGGTCCCATAATATCCAGGGATACTTTATCAAAAGCAGCCCCTGGGGTATCCGTTATAACCATGGGTTGCTTGGTTTTTATTCTAGTTAGTTTCTTTATTTGACACTCCCGACAGGTTCTAATGAATTCCTGAATATCCTTTTTCATTGTTTTCCAGCAGTAACGAGATCTAAGGCGGTTATAGGTCTTCGTTACACCTTTATGTCCTCCATGAGCTGAGGCATGATTTTCCAAAATTAGAGATTGACGTTTTTCGATTTCAGGCGTTTGAATTAAATTTAAGCATATCGTTATATTAATGGGTAATTCCTGTAGATATCTTTTGAGTTGGTTAAGGATGTATGACCATGGAAGGTCGTCGAAGCGTTCGGTCTTACTAAGACTTATGGAAGAGAGTCCAAGTTCAGTAATGACATCCACTAAAGAGTGTAGACAGTTTTTAAGATTCTGGGCTTCTATAAGGGTATGATAGTCGTATTTGATGGGGAGGGCAATTAACGTGTTTCCTTTTACAGTACATACCCTGGCCCTTTCAAATGCCAACCCTTCATATTTAGGGAGTAAATTGGCTTCTTGATATGATTTTGCGCCATTGTCGTAAGCTGTCCCGTTCTGGTAAATAAATATTGTGTGATTATCTTTCTGTTGGAGTAAATCCTCTCTAACTTCTCGCACTAAGGCTCGACTCCATGGTGGAAGAGCTGGTGGATTCAGTTGTTGTGGGTTTGACTGATACGGTACAATGTCGGATTCTATTATTTCAGTATAATCCGTATCATCGCTTTCGTCAGAGTCAGTAACTTCCTCGATTGTGACTTCATAATTGTTACTATTTTCATGTTCGACAGAATAATTTTGATAATCTTCTGCTGGTTGACGCTCTACGGGGGCCGAAGTCTCGGCGGTTTTTTGATAGTTTCCCATGTCTTCCTGATTAGGTCCTACATTCTGACCTTCAGGTGTACTAGATTTTCCCTTTGGCCTTTGAGGTCTATACGAAAATATGGATTCGTCGGATGAATATTCTCCTTCATCAATGAGGAATAACGGAATAGCCACGTCGACGGGTGGATTTCTGGATAAGGCATCAGCGTTATAATTTAGAGTTCCTTTTTTATATTGTATTTCATACTGATATTCAGAGAGTTTCATTCTCCACTTCCATAATCTTGAGGAAGGATCTTTGATGGAGTGTAGCCACACTAATGGTTTATGGTCAGTTACTATAGTGAATATTCTTCCGTATAAATAAGGTCTAAAATGATTTACACAATAAATGATAGCTAAACATTCTTTCTCTATTGTAGAATAATTTTGTTCGGAGGAATTTAGAATTCGAGACGTGTAGGCAACGGGTAGATCTTTCCCTATTATTCCTTGACTGAGCACTCCTCCGACCGCATATCCAGATGCATCAGTGGTTAGAATGAATGGATTAGTAAAGTCGGGATATTGTAAAATAGGCTCAGAGCATAGTGAATTCCTTAGAATATCGAATGCTTCTGCTTGTTTGTCCTGCCAATCGAATTTCTTATCCTTTTTTAAGAGGTCGGTTAATGGTTTAGCAACTTTGGAAAAATTGGGAATAAATCTTCTATAATATCCGGCTAGTCCTAGGAATTGTTTGATGTTTTTCGGATTCTTCGGAGTAGGAAAATTCATTATTGCCTTTATCTTAGCGGGGTCAGGCTTGACTCCGTCAGATCCAATTATATGTCCTAGATACATAACTTCACGTCGTAAGAATTCGCATTTATCTGGTTGTAATTTTAAATTTGCAGCTCTCAATCTCTGCATTAATTTTTCGAACTTGCTTTCGTGTTCTTGCAATGATCGTGCATATACGACAATATCATCCATGTAGACAAATAATTCATTTCCCTGAAGTCCGGATAGAACGTTATCCATCAATCTTTGAAATGTTGCAGGAGCATTTTTTAATCCAAATGGCATTCGTTTGAATTGGTAATGTCCGTAAGGTGTAGAGAAAGCAGTTTTATGGGCATCTTTTGATGCCATGGGTATTTGGTGGAAACCGGAGGCTAAGTCCAGTACTGAAAAATATTTTGCAGATCCAAGTTGATCTAATATATCCGTTATATTTGGAAGAGGATAGGCATCGCCTATTGTTTTTTCATTGAGGTTTCGATAATCGATAACCATTCGCCATCTTTTATTCCCTAGGGAATCTGGCTTTTTCGGAACTATCCATAAAGGAGAGTTATAAGGGGAAGTAGAAGGTCTTATTAAATCAGAAGATAATAATTCATTTACTTGTTTATTAATTTCTTCCTTATGTACAGGAGGAAATCTATATTGTTTCGTGTGGACAGGCATTTCATTAATAGTAGGAATAGAATGCTGAGCGGCGTTTGTCGCTTGGAGATGTTCACCGGGAAGGTGAAATCTGTCGGAGTGTTTGAAAACTAGTAGTCGAACATTTTCTGATTCCTCGGAATTCAGATGTTCGAGGCGTAGAAGGTTTATGACATCAACAGTTCTATCTGTTGGTGTTGATAATGCCTGGTTAAAGTAAATGGGATTATCTATGGCTTTGACGAATTCCACTCGGGGTTCGTCTAGTCCAGCGAGATTGTTGGAGTTAAAAGTTCTGATTAATCCTCTGGGAAGCCCTTGGGTTCCAGTGGGATTCTCTGTTATTTCATGAGTATCATAATCTTGCAATTCTATGAATGGAATATTAAGGGTCAATTCTTCCTCGGAAGTATTGAATATAGGCATATGGACTTTTCCATTATTATTGGTGACGATAGCTTCCCCGAAATATATGCCCTCGGCAAGGGTATGACGAGGTACATATCCGATTTGTTTTTCTGGATTGGTAATATGAAAAGAACAGGGAGTGACAGTTCTTTCTTTAAGACATATTGTACTTGAGTTTGAGAATGGAATTCTCATATCCTCATACTGTATAAAGTTGCCTCTATAGTTGACTATAACAGCTCGTTCCTTCAGGAACTTGTTGCCTAATATTCCATCTTGTAAGAATCCTATTGAATCAGATATGACATAGAATTCAGATAGTTTTCCAAGTACAGATAGGGAAACAGCTCCTAGTGTAACGATAGTTTCAGAAGCTATTCCTTGCAGACATAAAGGATTAGTTTTGTCGAGAGTAACGTTTGGATTTAAACATTTTTGTTTAATAAGGTTGAGTCCAGATCCAGAATCAATCATAAATTTGCAATCTGCTATTAGATCTGGAGAGGATAACGTTACTGTGGGCAATTCTGTAGATTGTTGTCTGTCGTTTATTTGGCAGATTCGGAAGTTTGTGCGGGAGTTTCCTGTGGTGTTATTATGTTGACTTTCTTTTGAATGTGGTAAGTCGGACGTCCTGGTTGCGGGTCGTTCCGGCGGACGTCGGTTCTCATCGGAACGCCTTGCGCGTTTCCCGAAGTACCGGGTTGTTGGTTCCCTTCTTGAGCTCTTCTGTAAGCTAACTTCCGACATTCTTCTATAAGATGTCCAGGAGTTTTACAATAGCGACAGATTTTGGTCTGATAACCTTGTTGAGGCTGTCCAGCAATTAATTTAACTGGTGATGCGGGGAAGGGTGGTTGTGAGGTCGCATGTCCGTTGCTGGGTTGATAACGGTTGTTAGTGTTGTTGCTCATAGGATTTTGGCGAGCTGCATTGCTGACGTTATTGGGGAGGTCAGCACGGGGTTGAAAATTTGGGCGGAAGAGAGTGCGCTTCCGAATGTTTTCAGCTTCAATAGTTTTGGATAGTTGTATGGCTGTGCTAATGCTTTCCTCGAAGGTCCTCGGATGTTCGAGTTTTACGCGTACTAATAGGTCAGATGGAAGTCCGTTGATAAAGCTGTTCATAGTGGTTGCTTCGATGGCGTCCTTTCTTCGTTCTCCTATGTTTCCGGATAAATCAGATTCTCCATCTATTATTGCAGTACGTAGTTCTTGCACTCTGCTTATATAATCAAAAATATTTTCATTTTGTTTCATGTATATATTAGCTAGTTCTCCTCGGTATTGGTCGACGGATTTATTTGGTCCAAAAATTAATTTTAGTCGTTTCGTTAGCTCGAAAACGGTGTGACATTCTACCCCTTCTATGGCA
The DNA here is from genome assembly GCF_025532165.1 of Camponotus vicinus. NCBI lineage: Eukaryota > Metazoa > Arthropoda > Insecta > Hymenoptera > Formicidae > Camponotus > Camponotus vicinus. The sequence goes on along the minus strand of NW_028141976.1, from coordinate 33,363 downwards.
GAATATGCATGTCCCTGCAGCTTATTAATAATAAGCTGCACTAAATGATATTCATGATATGCGGGTATTAAATCGAGAGCACGTTCGCAAATTTTACTGAAGTGGAAAACGGACATTTTATGGCCGTCAAATTTAGGTATTGTGTCGATAGCATCCTTAAGGCGTATCGGAGATGGTTGGTCCGCGATATCAAAATGTTGGGATGTCGGTTGAGAAAATGTTCGTTCTTCATGTGGAACATATCTTTCTTCTCTTTGCGAGGTCTCTAGATTCATGAGCCTTGAATTAATCCTCTCAATATAATTGGTAATCGTTTGCATAGAAGCCATTAATTGCTCTACAGCTGGTTGTTCTTGGCTTGCGGCCATTTCCTTTCGATTCATTTCTTCTTGCATTTTTATCAGATGTTCGTTTTTGACTTGCAAGGCCTCAGCCTGTTCTTTTAACTGTTTCTCCTTTTCGTTTACCTTTTGCATGAGGATTTCGGTTTCCTCTGCTGTATATTGTTTCCTTGTAGCCCCTGTGGCTACAGAGCTCGTCGAGCTTGATCGAGTCTGCATAATGGATTTAGATACTTTATAAAAATTTATTCGTCAAACACTTAATTTCCTCTCAGAAGCTTAGATCCTTTTTGGCAAATCCCACCGCTGCCACCAAAAATTTTAATGTTTGTTACGTCCTATTCGATCGTTTATTCAACGATTCTGCAGGGCGCACCGTGCAGGGACGAACAATATTATATCTCTCTATTTCTTTTTCAGGGCAACCTGCTAAGCCGGCTATACCCTGGGACGCCGAGAGATTAGGATCTATAGGACGCTTCTTTTCGGAGGTATTTAAGGTTGACAAATAAATATGCAAATTTATTATATTATAAATTCTATTTTTTCCTTTTTATTTATTTTATCCTTCCTCGTTCTTCTACATTAGTTTGTAAGGTAATTTTAGTGAAATTAAATTATATATATGTATTGGATGTATTTATATATATGTATAGTTAAAAGTTATTTAGGATTTTATGGTTCGACAATAGAATCGAGGAACTCTTCGCTATCTAAATAATCAAGAAGCTGGTTAATTTCGTAATCTATAAAGTCCTCTTCACTTGGAGTGATATTTGTGGAATCTAAATCCACTTCTCCAGGCAAGACAGGAGAATAATTTGGCGGCGAATACCCCGGAAAAGAGTCTGGGGTTCGTGGGAGGCTAGGCGGCGGTGAAGTTTGGACCCGTCGATCCAACGTCGCAGGGCTCCTCCTTATTTCCCCGTTTCGCTCCCAAGCGCGGAGCAGTCCCAAGGGAATTCCGTCTGTTCGGTCTTCCAAATCAATAATTATTGTGGACGCGTCGCTCGATGTGTCCGATTCCGCAGATTCAATTTCCTCTTCCTCGGACTCTGCGCTAGCTGGTATCGCAGGGAGATTGCCGTCGGTGGTTTCGGGGTTAAGCTCCGGGGGCAAGGGTGCGAAGGAGAGGTCGAAGAGTGTGTCTTCGCGGTCGGTTGCGGCCCTTGCTATTCCGGTAGGAATCTCGTCCCTATCTATAAATAATTGACGAGCGACGGAGGGGCGATCTCGTAATAACCGCTGTCTAAATATTTCCCGCCGGGTTACACCTGGATTTTGTAAGGGAAATTCGCGGCGAGTTATTGGATCTGGTCGTCGGGCGCTAACCATCTATTATTGAAATAATTTAAATTTTAAATTTGTTTTATTGAAAGGATAATTTGAAATTATTTCGCGGCATCTAATACTTACGATGGAAATTTCGAGGGGTCACCTGTCAACAAAGGATGCACCTCGTAAATCTAAAGTTTCGTGACCGGTTTAAAGAAAGAGACAGGACAGATTCTGAAATCGCGACTCCTCATTTATTATAAGAGAAAATTATTAGATAGTTACCTTACATGCAGTGACGTGGTAAGGAAGGGTGTGTAGGGATATTTAAATATAAGATGGATACCGTGCCTGCTGGTTTAGTTTTATTATTATAAAATAATTCCTCTAATATATTATACTAAACCAGAGTTATCATACTATGTGTCAGTCGGTCCTTAAAGAGCGCGTCCCGTGCTCTACGACAAGTTTCGATGTGCAAGACGTCACGTCACAGCGGCACAGAGTCCGTAAAGAAATTTCCCTGGAGAAAATTCTTCGCGGAAACGGCAGAGGGGTAGAGTAGACTACCCAATGCACATCGATTGACAAGTCGAAAGCGACAATTCACTCTTGTGGATAAAACCAAAGACAGACTGAGCGTTTAACGTTCAAAGGCAATCAACGTACTCGTGTTATCGGAAGGAGAAGACGTTGGAATTGTATGAAGGTAAGTTGTTGACTATTATGTATAATAAAATTCTTCAATATGTCATGCAAAAATAATAATAATAATATTCGGTTGATGGTTGCAGATCACGAGAGATGAAAAAGAAAATATTGAATAATTAAAACGAGTACTTACCCAAAAGTACTGCTGTCAGGATATGCGATGAATCTCCGTGGAGGACGGTCTGCCTCGGCGATGTCCCTGTAGGAGAGTCGGAGGAACCGGTGACAAATGATTGGCAGAAGACCCAAGTGATGGTTCAAAGACACTTTATTTTCTTTAAGTATACTATAATATTCGACTGCTCTCTAGACTAAGTTCTTAGTCCGGAAAAATATCTTGCGACTAAGTTCTTTTTTGGCTCGAAAAATGTTCTATAATACGCTCGTGATCGCTTTAGTTGGTTTCTTCTCGAGAGCTCCTGGTCAAATGCGCGGAAGACTGAGCTGCGCTCCCTGAGGTACCCTCTGGTCCCTACTCCGTGCCGGCTATCCGCAGTGGTAGGAGAATGCGGCGCTCCCGGGCGTAGGCGGCTCGACCGCCGCTTGCCGCTATAGCTGTCCTTCTTCTTCGAGCGCGCTATGACGTAGTGGCCGCGCTCTTGCGTGGGGATAGTGGGGACGACGGAGCTGTCAGTATTGTCCATGCATCGAGCTCGTTAATTCATTTTACAAAAGGTAAGGCTTTTACAATAGGTTTTTAGTCACCAGAATTTTAATAATTTGCATGCATATATTTTTTAATATAGAATCTCAACCTCTTTCAATAGAAGTGTGAATGATCGTTCTAGCATGTTCCGTTTAGAATTGATTTTTAACTTTCTTTATATTAATTATATAGTTCTAGTTAACAATGTTATAAACAAATTCTGGTGTTATAAACCATTATAATTACAATTTGCTATATAATAATTATATGATATATATATATATGTATGTGCATACAGGTGCATGGTCCAGACAATTGTTAATAATAATTGTGTTACATTATAATATAAAAGTGTATTAATTATTCTTTTTATTATTCAGCTCTTGGAACAAAGGATGTGGCGAGCTTTTTTATCACCGGATGCAGGTGTTCGCCGTGCCAGGCAGTCGCGCCAGGCAGTCGCGCCAGGCCTTATCTTATCGCTGAGTGAGCTCATGTGCAGCTGCACCGGATGAAGCTCGGAGGGTCGCTTATCTTTTGGTGAGTGAATTTATAACGCTTTATAAATCGATTTAATAATTTCGTTCGTTATAATTTATATGAATAAATTATATATTCCTTACTTGTTAATTGTATGGAATATATATATATATACTTATATATATTGTTTGTAAAAGTTAATAAATGTAATTATTAAAAATTTTATCTTCATTATTTTATTAATTAAATATGTATTATACATATTGTTATTTCTCTTTTGAAGGCTTGAAAGTTTGCTAAAAAATTGCATTACTGTTGGATCTTTGTTAGTTAATGATATGGATTAATTTAACATATAATATATATATATATATTCTTTTATAATTTATAATTTCGTAATAACTTATTACTCTTGCAATAAGAAAGCGCTCCTTATAATATTCATACATTATATATTCGCGAGTCCCTTTCGCATTAAGACTCGGCACGGACGTCGAAAACAATAGGGGAGATAACAAAGTAATAGGGGAGATAACGCGGTACGCTGGACTTAGCCTTGTGCTCTTATAAGGAGACTTATTATTCGTCTCAATAATAAAATCATGCATAATGAATTTTATAAGACCATACATTCATTATTATTATTAATATGTATATTTATTACCTTGTATTATTATTATTTAGACTTTATATTTCATGTGTGTTATATATGTGTAAAGTTTTGTTATAACAAAATTTATTTAGTAGTTATATAGATTTATAATTCTGCACACAGTAAAGAGTTATGAGCTTTATTTTGCATTATTGGTTTTATTAAATCAGAATCTTTATTATTTATAGTTATTAATAATTTAAATAATTTAATATATTTGTCTTATATAGTTATTATATTTTTCAGATATTTTGTAAAACGACATTCTATACAGAAGATATTCGAGGGTGCATATCATTTATAGCTTGGCTGTATTTTAATCGACAATATAGAACGTTTATTAGACTATTGTCGGAGCGGATTAAAATACTCACATATGATCGTCTGGCCATGACTTATTAACTCTATGCACCTCTAATTGCGGATAAGTTTTGGATATTTTGAAATATTTTAATATTATTTTGAATGTGCTTGACTTGATAACTTTCGGTCATTTATTAAATATATTTATATTAAATAATGTTGAGCTTTCACATAATGAAAATGGTTTATTATTTGGTTATCATTGCTTACTTATTATATTTTAATTGTATATAAAATTTTGCAATTAAATAATCAAAATGAAAAATATATGTATTATTTGGCAATAAGAAATTAGATTTTATATAATTTATTATTATGTAGTGAAGTTTTATTTGAATAACTATATAGAATATACGTATATGAAAAGAGATTTTTATAATGTATTAATTATTATGTTCTTACGCTTAGAGTTTAAATGTGTTATTATTTGAATTTTTTCTTATTTGTCTAGGTTGCATATATAATATATATATATGTTGGAAAGGATATGGACCAATGGATTATTCACGGACAACAGACAGGCTTAAACCATATAAGAATATGCAGCATTGAAAGGATTTTGAGGAATCTGTGCGAATTATTTCGGAAGTTTATTTGGTAAGTTTATTATTTTGATAAGTTAATTAATGAATCAAAGGTTTTATTTAATTATATCATATATTTATAAAATATATATTATATATACATATATATAATATATGTATTCATGTATAATATTATGTACCTTTAGTATTTTAATGCATTATCTTTTAAATTTTTATTAATAACTATATATGTATTTATACTAATAATGAGGGTGACAAGTCTGTCCGAGCTTGTTTCGCGGTTTAATTCTTATTAATTTTTACATATGGTATTACGTATAGCGCTGTCTCTCTCACTCGCGCGAGTCACCCGATAGTGCGGTCTCTCTCACTTTCACGTACTACTACCTATTGAGGTCTCGTGTATAAATTTCGATAGATGCAGTCGGTTAATTATATATTTGAGGAGGCATATTTGTGGTTTGTTATTGAAATATATTTCTAAGGAATTTTATTAATAAATATATTTTTATTTTTCCGTATAGCGTTTTCGTTAGGTGATGAAAATATTGGGACACCCGGTGGACAACCAAGTGGAGGCTATGTTTATAGGGTGACTTATTATTCTGTATGCAGCAAAGAGTTACGTATAAAATTTTATTCATAATAATTTCTTGACATTTCTTTATTATTTAGTTATTGTTTAGTAATTATTATTTAATTTAATATATTTATTGTTGAAATTTAATATATTAATATTTGATTTATTATACTTCTTTTACTATTTGATTTCTTTTACTCCTATATAATTATATACATTTATAAAATATTAAACCTTTTTAATATAGTAATTTTGATCAATCAAACTTTTATAATGATAATAGATTTTTGTATAGATTGATTTTTTAGTACATTTTTGTTAAGTTAATTTTTCATACGGCCAAATATTATTTGATTATTATTTTCAGTTGCTGGGACTTGGAATTCTTGCTACTTATTTATAACAAGCTGTCTTACGTTATTAGGAAGAGGCTAAATAATATATATATATAGGGTCATAAAAAGTGTGTAAGTATGTTATATTTTGAATGGTTTATTTAATAATTTCTATAGTAGATTTTCTTATACATTTATTATATTTTTCAGGTATCAAGACTCTGAGGAAAATCACTTCCTGATAGTGAACATATACATATATTTACGGGAACTCAACTAGGACCAAAAATTAAAATAATCTAGGATTTTTAAAGGAAATTCTTGCTTGATTAATTATATTTTATTTATTAATTATATTATATTTTATTAATTATATTTTATTAATTATATTTTATTAAGAAATGTTTAAATCATTAATTTCTGAAAGAAGCTCGTTACTTTATAAAAGATTATTATTTAGTTATTGGCCATTTACATTTTGTAATTAAATAGTCAAAGTTAAAATGTTATTCAGTAATAATTAGAATTTTATACAGACATATTTGGCCAATGGTATTAATGTACAGTAAAGATTTATTATAACATTTAGAAAAATATTTATTCAAGGAAAATTTATTAATTTTGTTTCTCATGAATATAAAAAATATATATATATATTGTTAATTATTTTATTACTAATTATAATTACTGATTTTTAAAGCGTATTGTTTTAGTAACAATTATTATTCATGGGTATTAATTTTTTGTTTGACTTGGTACATTTATTTATTGTTTCATATTCTTATATGTACGTAGAATATTAACTTTATAATTTTCCTTTTGTTATTGATGACTCTTTATAAATTTTCGTATTAATATTTTATGTGGCTCACTTTCGGAGCATTTGTTAGCATTTTTACTGTAGGTTATTTATACCAAAATATTAATTAATTATATGATTTTCAGGTTTCAAAATTGGTAATCGCTGCATTTCTTTTATGACAACTGACCATACTATTTGTCGAAAAGATACGCATGGGCTCAAAATCATTTATTAATAGAATTTAGGTGAGTATCGTTTGATAAAATATTTTGATTTATGCCTTTTCCTTTGTAGTAAGCGCATATACACGCATAGGGATATCCTTTTTTGGTTATATGTGATAACTGAATAATATGAATATTGAGTGAATATCTATATATATTGGTTACATATAATATAAAGTGGATTTATAGTGATTATATATAATTACAAGTAAAGATTATATAAGATACGAAATTCTTTATACTATTCTTTGAAACAAATTATATTTTATTTGTTAAGAATTATTTAAATCATTTTCCTTTTTAAAAGAAGCTTGTTATTTTACAAAGGATTATTATTTAGTCGTTACTGGTCATCTGTTTTTACGTTTTAATTTTATAATTAAATAATCAAAGTAAATATATTTATTATTTGATAATAATTAAACTTTTATATATATATATATATATGTGTGTTTTTCATTGTTTATTGATTTATGTCTTTATTTGTCTAAATACTAATTAATTATATTATTTTCAGGTTTCGGGATTCATGGCTATGGAAATTTTCCCATGCCAAATTTACCAGAAGAATGTGAAGGAACGCACAAGAGGCTACAAGACCAGTTACCGACGGATTTGTTCGTATACCAATTTATACGAAGTCTTGTTGCAAATGATTTGCTAAGAGTTTTTCTTGATAATAAAATTTCGAATAAATTTCTTTTCTTAGTAAGGTTAGTTATTAAGATTAATATCATTATATACGACCAGTTCCAGTACTGCTAATTCATTGTAATATTTTTCTGGCCATATACCACATCAATCAATGTATTGTATTAATATGAGATTATGGCGAATATATATATAAATATATATATATATATATAGTATTTTGCTATTGATTTATGAAATTTCATAAGCGATTTTAAGGTGATTGTGTGGGGCTTTTGCAGCTTTATTAAATGTTTCAAAAAGCCTATTACTTTTTCTTGATTGATCGATGTGTATAAGTCCAGCTTTCGGTTAGTACTGGTGGTTACTAGTATTTTGACTACATGAGAACTGATTATTATTAAATTGATGTATATATATATTGATTATATATAATATTATGGCGCAAATATATAGTGATTATATATAGTATCGCGCAAAGATTATATAGGATGAGAGAATAGGTAGGGATTATATTTTTATAAGTAAGATTTTAAATTTTTCGTTGCGGGACGTAACAATAATATGTCACACACACGCATATGCACAGTGGAAGAGAAAGTAGATGATTAAATAAGTTTATTTTATTTCTCTCTCTGGATACTAAATTGTGATTTGAAAATCATTAATAAATTTTCGTTGTTAATCATGCCTTTATATTTCAAATTGTGTGTATAAACATAAAGTAAGAAGAGGATTATAGGATATGTCATTGAAATGACAGATTATCAATGCAGCTGGCTCAGTATATTATAAAATTTTCATATAAGCCTCAGCCAGTGTATCGTTACTAATCTCTGGGATGGATCTCGTATCTTGAAATCAAGGCTAGATTCAACCTGACGTGATTTATGTCAGGCAGCTCCAAAATTAAAGGACAACTTCCATCATCAGTGACGCAGCTTCAGGATAATTGTCAATTAACCGGGCTTAAGTTGTATCTTTGCCTAATCAAACGTCGATGTGACAGGAGGCCGCTAATTTTTTATTTGCCTCACCAGCACCAAGTCAAAAGGAGACCTCTATCATTGGAATATGTTCCTCAAGATAATTGCCTTTTCACTGTGCTTAAATTAGGTTTGTCCTGCTGAAGCAGGTTCTTACTAATTACTGTCAATCGAGTCGTCTTATCAAAGAGATAGGTCCCATGAAAGACTTCCAATTCGAAGTATGATTTAAATAAATGGTGTGTATGGATATGGGAATATGAATGGTTGAAGGTAAGAATTAAAAATATAGAAAATGACAGTCAAGTAACATGCGACTGTGTAGGTTATTAATTATTAATAAGTACTAGGAAGCAAAGAAAATTTTAATTGGTTTAAGATGTACTTACCAGATGATGAAGTTCTTGATGTGTAAGGATGACTGCTCTCCGTCGGAGACCGATTGCCTCGGCGAGGTCCCTGAAGAGAGGTCAGGAGCCGTTGAAGAATAACTGGCAGAAGACCGAAGTTGAATTTGAAATTCACTTTTATTTTAAAGTATACTCGAGTACAATATTTAACGGCTCTAAGATGCTTCCTTCCTTGTAGAGAGCTGGTGGTCAGATGATAGGTGATGTTGTCTCAAGAGCGTCGGGTCAAATGCACGGAAGACTGAGTTGCGCTCCCTGAGGTATCCTCTGATCCCTACTTTGTTTCAGGAGTCAGTGGTAGGGGAACGGGAGCTCTAAGCGTAGGTTGCTTGGCTGCTATTTGCTGCTCTAGCTGCCCTTCCTTTTGGCGCATGTTGTGACGTAGGAGTTGCGCTTTTGCGTGGAGGGGGAATGGGCTATCCGTGCGTTGGTTTGTTAATTTATAAAATTTTACAATAGTTTTTAGCTACCAGAATTCTCGTTATTTGTATACATTTTCTAATGTAGAATCTTAGATCTCCTTTAGGAAATGCGAAAGAAATGTGAACGGTTCTTCTAGCATGCTCCGTTCAAAAGCTGTCTTAAAATTCCGCTTATAATAAATTTTTTATAATTAGTAAATTCTGGTGTCACAAACTATTATAATTACAATCATTTTATAATACACATATAGATATATATATATATGTGTGTGGATATATATATATATATAGTAGCTTAACATAGAAGAAATAATTGTTAATAATAATTAGGTGGTATAGAAGTGTTCTAATTATTACGGTTCGATATATCGAATTAATTCTGTTGTAGCGGATGGCCGTAATACCAGGCGGTCGTGCCGGGTCTATTATCTTATCGCTAAATGAGCCCATGTACAACTGTACTGAATGAAGCTCGGAGGATCGCTTATCTCTTGGTGAATAATTTTATTCTTATTATTTTATAGGACGATTTAATAATTTTGCTTGCAACAATTCATGTAGCTCTGCTACTTATTATGTAGGATATATACATATATATATATATTGGTTGTAAGATTTTATAGTTATAGTTTTTTATTGTCTTGTCAAAATTTATTTTATAATAATTTAGTGTGTATTAATATTTTCATGTCAAAAAAAAATAAGAGTTTATTTGAACCTTATTACTTCTTAATTTTTTATTAAACATCCAGGCTCATTTGGCGTATGATTATATATATATATATATATTCTTTTAACAATTTTATAATCTTATGAATATTGCGCTCGCAATAAAAAGTGCTTCTTATAATATTCGATTATTCTCGAGTCCTCTTTGTCTCTAGACTCGGGCGCGTATGTTGAGACATAGTGGAAGATAAGATTATTGGCACGCGCCAACCGATAACGCACTGCGTTCGGCTTAGCCTTAGCCTTTGGCACATATAAGAAGATTTATAATTTAGCTCGATTATTCGTACGTACTAAACCATGTTTTACTAAATTTTATAAGATTGTACATTTGTTGGATTTCAATTTTATGTTCTAATCCTTTTAATTTATTTTGACATATCTTTTACGTCGTTAAATTTATGTTTTATTGTCGGTTATATTGTTCTTATAATTTGCCTTTTAAATTTCGTATGTATATGTGTAACGTATTCTCCTACGATTTACAACTTAATAACTTAGTAAAACATATTACAATATATATTTATTAATAACCATGCGTGTTAATGGTCAAAGCAAAAGGTCGGTCCGAAATTTATTTCACGCCTTGATTTTAAAAGAATATTATTTCTAAGTCTCCTTGGTCTGAAGTCTAATGCATGAACGCCGTAAGTATCAAGGGAGATAAGATACATTGACGCGTGTCAGTAGATAACGCACCGCACATCCTTAGCCTTGACCGCCTGACCGACTTATTAATTCACGCATATAAAATCATATTTTATTCGCATTTACCTATAGTTTTAGGTTTGTCGTTAATAAAGAAAGAAAATTATTGTATTTAGGTAGCTAGAGTACATATGCTTGTATGAATAATTAAAGCACTTAAGCTAACGGATATTCCTTGGATAATATATATATATATATATATATATATTCTTAAAGTATATAAGAATATATTTCATGTTTTTTATGACTACAAATTTTGTGTGTCCAACTCACCTTGTTATTTTTATTAATAATTATATATATATATATTAATAACAAGGGTGATAAGTTGGTCTGAGCTTGTTTCGCGATTTAATTCTCATTAATTCTTGCATACGGGATTACGTATAGCGCTGTCTCTCTCGCTCGCGCGGGCCGCCCGATAGTTCGGTCTCTCTCACTTTCACGTACTACCTATTGAGGTCTCACGTATAAGTCTCGATCGGTTTACCCATTCGATTATGCTTTATTATATGTTAGAGAAGGCTTAGTAAGTATTGTTGGCGTTATTATTTACTATTAATCGATTTATTAAAATATGATTTTCCTTTATGTAGATTTTTATATATGTATATATATATATACATATAATTGGAAAGGCACAAGCCTATGGGTTTTCCGTAGATAATGGGTGTACGAAGTGAGCCTTTTTTAATTATTCAATAGGGCTGCCACGCAAAACATCTAAACGGTAAGTATATTTGTTTATATATATATATATGAATTTTTATATTTGTAATTGAGTAATGTATTTTGAATATGAATTCACGTGTAGGTTATTGTTGAAATGTATTTCTAAGGAAATTTTACTAATAAATATATTTTATTTTTCTGTATAGCGTGTTCGTTAGGTGATGAAAATACTGAGACACCCGGTGGACAACCGAGTGAGGCTATGTTTATAGGGTGACTTATTATTCTGCATGCAGAAAGAGTTATGTATAAAAATTTTATTCTTACTGAATTTTTCCTTTTGTAGTTATTATTTAATTTAATATATTTGTTGTTAAAATTGAGTGTATTAATATTTGATTTATCATACTTATTTTACTATTTGATTTTCTTCATTACTATAGGATTATACACATCTGTAAAATATTATACCCTTTTAATTACATTAATACATTAGTTTTGATTAACTAAAAATTTTTATAATGATAATAGATTTTGTATGGATTAATGTTTTTATGTATTTTATGTCAAGTTAATTTTTCATACGGCCAAATATTATTGGATTGTTATTTTCAGCTGCTAGGACTTGGAATTCTTGCTACTTATTTATGACGAACTGTCTTATATCGTTAGGAAGAGGATATATATATATATATAAATATATATATATTTATATAGGGTTATAAAAAGTGTGTAAGTATGAATTATATTTTAAATGGGTTACTCAATAATCTTTATAGTAACTCTTCTTATACTTTTATTATAATTTTCAGATATCAAGACTCTGAGAAAAATTACTTTCTAATAGTGAATATATATATATATAGTATTTTAAGCTTTGTGCCGACAAAGTGTCGATTTTTAATAGGTTAAAACGAGCAACAAATTCTTTGAGTTACTTTTCTCTTGTACAAATGAATTTCATCGTTTGCAGATACTTATGATATGTTGGTTCTAATTAGATAATGTAATTTTTACAAAATGTTTTTACACTGTTTTGGAGCACAAAATTAATTTTATAAATTTTCTTTTATTATTGATAATTTTTTATTAATCTTTTATATTAATATTCCTTCTGTTTAGACTTGCTTTCAGGATATTTGTTGGCATTTTTGCCAACAGGTTATGTCTCGATTCATCCAAATATTAATTTAATTATATTTCTCCCAGGTTTCAAAATTTGCAATAGCCGCATCCCACTTACGGCAGTCCAGTTACATCGTCCATCGAAGTGATCCGTATAGGGCGATAAGATCAATCGTTAAAAGATTTTTGGTTACATATATATATATTAATAGATATTTGAAATGATAAATTTTCTGCTAACTTTCATATAATGATTTATATGAATTTTGTCGCGAACGCTTTTAACACAGTTTGCATTATTCAAAATAATTTTAATAACACGATTTCAAATCTATTTCTTTCCTGAATAAAGTTGAAATATATTAATTTTATTCGATTAACATATTTCTGTAAATCCAGCTATTCGGTTAGCACTGGTAGTTTACTTGGTTTTTAGTTATATAGGATAACTAGATAATATGAATATCGGCAAATTATATATAATATATATATAGTGATATGAATTTATAGTGAATATATGTAATATTTAAAAATTATATAAGATGATAAATTCTTGATGTTATACTACAAAGTAATATTTAAAATTTTTGTTGCGGGACGTAACAACCGACTGACACATAGTATGATAACTCTGGTTTAGTATAATATATTAGAGGAATTATTTTATAATAATAAAACTAAACCAGCAGGCACGGTATCCATCTTATATTTAAATATCCCTACACACCCTTCCTTACCACGTCACTGCATGTGAGGTAACTATCTAATAATTTTCTCTTATAATAAATGAGGAGTCGCGATTTCAGAATCTGTCCTGTCTCTTTCTTTAAACCGGTCACGAAACTTTAGATTTACGCGGTACATCCTTTGTTGACAGGTGACCCCTCGAAATTTCCATCGTAAGTATTAGATGCCGCGAAATAATTTCAAATTATCCTTTCAATAAAACAAATTTTAAAACTAATTATTTCAATAATAGATGGTTAGCGCCCGACGACCAGACCCAATAACTCGCCGCGAATTCCCTCTGCAAAACGCAGGCGTAACTCGCAGAGAACTATTCAGACAGCGGTTATTACGAGATCGCCCCTCTATCGCACGGCAATTATTTGTAGATAGGGATAATATCCCTTCTAGTATTTTACGCGCCGCCAACGATCGCGAAGATACTTTCTTTGATTTGTCCTTCGCTCCTTTGCCTCCTGAATTAAACCCCGAAACCAACAACGGTAACCCCTCAGCGATACCAGCAGGCGAAGAATCGAGTGAAGAAGAGGACCTCCCGCTGACAGACGAGGACTCTGATCACCTTAGCGATTGCCCAACAGTCGTGTACGATTTGGATAACCCAACGGTCAGAATTCCCCCAGCACTTCTCCTAGCTTTCGAGAGAAACGGAGAAATAAGAAGAACTCGAGACCAACAAGTCCAGACTGTGCCATCGCCAAGCCCTCCACAAACCCCTGATTCATTTTCAGGTTATTCTACCCCGAATTACTCTCCGGTCGCTCTTGGGGAGATAGACCCAGAACCGATAGACATCTCTCCAGCCGAAGAGAGCTTCGCGGATTTTGAAACTAACCAAATTTTAGATTACTTAGATAGTGAGGAGTTCTTGGGAACGGTAGACGACATATATCATTCATAGTTTAATTTCGCCAAAATTACCTTATAAACTAATGTAGAAGAACGAGGAAGGATAAAATAAATAAAAAGGAAAAAATAGAATTTATAATATAATAAATTTGCATATTTATTTGTCAACCTTAAATACCTCCGAAAAGAAGCGTCCTATAGATCCTAATCTCTCGGCGTCCCAGGGTATAGCCGGCTTAGCAGGTTGCCCTGAAAAAGAAATAGAGAGATATAATATTGTTCGTCCCTGCACGGTGCGCCCTGCAGAATCGTTGAATAACCGATCGAATAGGACGTAACACCAGGTTAAGGCAGTCATGGGTTTTAGCTGTTGAGGTGGCAGTTGTCTAACTTGAATGTTAGGTGTAAGTTGCACCCATGTATCTTCGATTCGATACAAAGTAGGAAGTTCTAAACTGCATTCTCGTTCGTTGCCAATTTTGGTGATAATTCTTGACTTTGGTGTAAGGAAGAAGGAATGATTTCGTACAGAAATGGGAAGTTCGGTATAACACTCTCCAGTTTTTCTTACCATCACTTCAACAGGGATACATTTAATTATTTGTACTGCTTCTCCTGTTGTAACGGCCATGTATCCTGGCCCTTTCATGAGCTGATAGGCAAATTCGTCTGGTTGGAGTGTAGCAAAAGATAAGGCATTAGTAATTACCTGTCTTTCTAACTCGCATTTTTGCGAAATTACATTGTTATAGAGAGACGTCATCTGTTGTTTGACATGTTTTTCTATATACACGAATTTGGAGTTCATGTATGTAAAGATGTCAAGATTATTGACAGGAATAGTTTTCCGACTAGCAAATGTATTGCCAGGTTTAGCTTCAAGAATGAATAATTTCGGGTGTTCCGTGCACAGGAGAGTATAACCACATAGAGGTATTTCCTTGGTTTTCATAAGGGCGAAAGTGATTTCCTGAGTCACAAGACTATAGATGATTGGT
Source organism: Camponotus vicinus (assembly GCF_025532165.1). NCBI lineage: Eukaryota > Metazoa > Arthropoda > Insecta > Hymenoptera > Formicidae > Camponotus > Camponotus vicinus. Next base: position 18,112 of record NW_028141976.1, on the reverse strand, counting down.
GTATCTGGCTTGGAGATGTCTTCAGAAATTTTGTTTGCAGGTCCTTCGTAGAGGACATCATATTGTTGAAAATTACAAGTATCCGTAGGCATAGGTTTCCAGTAGGTGTATCCGTCGTCAGCGTCTAAACAGTAGCTGTCAACGAGTTTACATACTGTTCCAGATTTTAATTTAATTCTTCCAGTATTCAATTGTACGGGAACGTAGGAAGATTTTAGTGATATTTTCACAGCAGCTTGGACGACTACGTCGTCCCATGTTCCATATGGATCGTTGTACTGGGATCCCTTGCAGTATCCGTCAACTTGTACGCGGCCCACCAAGGTGATACTTCGATAGGTCGTCTGATTTGCTTTTATGCCAGCGACAAGGGTGTTGTCTCCCAAAGAAATAGTTCCGTCTTGGAACATCCTTAGGCACTGAGTGTATCCAGTCTCATGCACATAATCGGCTCTTCCATTGTGAACAGCAGATATATGTAAATGCATGCCACAATGATATATATTTCGGGATATTTCAACCTTGCACTGTATGACTTCTGTATAACTGTAGTCGGATAGTTGTAGTAGCTGAATATGAACATCTGTGGTGTTGGGTTGTCGTATGTTCAGATCGCATTCGCCAACATCAAGGAGAGAGACGGCTGTTACGTTGAGGTGTTGTCCTCCGCAATCAAATCCGATTAAGGCGGCAGTTTTACTTAAGAAGATTACTAGGATTAGGGGCGTCATGATGGTCTGAAATGATTACAATTTTGATGTACGTGTAGATGTTTATATTACATTTTGCGATTACATGATTGATGGTACAATGTTCGTGAAAGTTTGATTACGAATAATTGTCGCAGAATTGATTCATAATTATACATTGAATCTTAGGTGTATTTAAATTATAATTACTTATGAAAGTATTCGAATACACAAGAGGTATCTTTATAGCGTCGCTCAATGTGATTATAATATAACATGAGTATATGTATCTATATATATATATACATATAGAGAGGTAATCTGACTAAATTTGTATGTATATTATTATCATTATACTATGTGTTTTTTTTTTCCTTTATGATTATTATTTCCTATGAAATATTTTTGAAGCATTTTCTTTTCCCCTTTTTTTTGTTTTTTTTTTTTATTGTTATTATTATATGTATGTATATATATATTTATATGGTAAATATGAGTGATTATTATTACTGGTTATTAATAGTAAATCGATTAAAGGATAATTATATATGAATATATAATTATATATATATATATATATTTTAGAATATACAAGAAAGTTTATATGTTATACGTATACATAAAAATATATATTTTTTTTTATATATATATTTTTTTATATATATATATTTTATTTAAAGTTTTATTTTTTTTTTGTTTTTGTTTTGTTTTTTTTTTCTTATAAATGCAGTTTGTTAACGTATTTATTATGGATATATATATATATATATATACGTATAGTTCGTAATAGATAAAATATTTAAGTTTATTGGTGAAACAAGGATTGAGATGATCCATTTTCTTTTATTGTTTAATTTAATAATCTTTCCTCTAGAATTTCTGGATCATTAGGATCAACCGTTATTTCAGCCACTCCATAATCTATCTTCAGTGTGATTGAATTTACAGACAGGCCTATAGTTTGCCTGTAGGTTCTTTCTTCTCCCTTTTTAACGATAATGTCTACAAATTGACTATAGGCTTTAAAACATTTAGTGCATTCAAGAAGGGGTCGTATTTCATGACAATTACTACCGCAATTAGCACACTGATTCGTTGGCACATTGCCATATTGGAATGTGTGTGAGTATTGCGTCAAGACCCTGTTATAAGTTGCAGGATTGTAGCAGTCCGTACATATAAGATGAGGACTGTTAGCGGTTAGGACATCATGTGTCATTATAACCACGCAATTTATATTAAGGCTGTTGAAGAGGGAGTAGTCTAGTAGTGGGTGAGCAGGTCGCTTAAATTTGGAAAGCGGGCACATTTTATGCGTATATGCCTTGTCTGTGAGTCCTGCAAAAAGCAAAAGCAGTTAGGTTACTTATGTCCCTTCCCTGATTTTTTTCAAATATTGCTCTTTCAAAATAGGAATATACGCATTCCTGGCATTGAAGGATGGGACGAACAGTTTCCAGGGTGGATTGACAGTAATTACACTTAGCAAGATTTATATCTCCCGAAGTTACCCAGTGGCAAACAATTAAATCAGGCTTCACTCTTAATTGTCGAAGTTTATAACATGCGCAACACATGCGGCTAGGAGTGCGAGTTTTTCCGGTATATCTTTTGTAAAAAATTACTTTTCTGCATTTTGCCTCATGCATGTTGGGGAAGTGGGACAATAATTCATGGATTGGGTGATTGCAACAGGGATTGCTTGCGTTATTCATGTTGCCTTGCTCTAGCAAATTCTCTTTTTCGTTCTTCTTCCAGATAATTTAGGAAGCACGGCCTGCAATCAATTATGGGAGTTATGAGAGACATAAACAGCATTTAGAAGGACTAATATGAGGAAAATTTTCTGATATGCTGTGATAATTTATGTGGACTAATTCATGATCCACGTGTATTTTACATATAGGGCAGTAATACAGGCCATTTTCCAGAGAGTAATATCCATCGAATTCTTCGTGCACAGTACAGTTCAGGGTGTCGGAAGATGTATCCGATAGCATATTAACTCTTCAATTCTTCAAGGTTGGGAGGTTGGGGGATTCTCTTCATTTATTGAGAGAAAGGTGGGGTGAGTCTCTCGGAATATTTGAGCGATATTCCTAGTACAGGTGGAGCAGGTGTGTAGGGGTCGTATTATGGTGATAGGTCGTTGACAGTACGAACAGATCGTTCTATAAGGGTGTGGAGCGATAGAAATAATATGGGAGTCTATTGGAAAGAAAAACCTTTGGTTACAGGGAGTATGTAGCATACAATAACATGCACAGCAATAATGGTTGTGATTATTTAGATTGAGATAACCATGCAGTTTGATGCATACAGCATTAAGAGAAAGCTGGGACATTATGAAGCATTGTTCAGTGTAAGCAAATAGGATATCGACATAAGTTCAACAATACCTCGAGTGCAGATGAGACACTGATCTAAAAGTCTTTGTGTGACAAGTGTTCGGAAGCAATGTGCACAATGAGGATCGATATGGCGTGGTCCCGGAGAGAGAAAGTGTAGAGATTGTTACGTCCCGCAACGAAAAATTTAAAATCTTATTTATAAAAATATAATCCCTACTTATTCTCTCATCCTATATAATCTTTGCGCGATACTATATATAATCACTATATATTTGCGTCATAATACTATATATAATCAATATATATATACATCAATTCAATAATAATCAGTTCCCATGTAGTCAAAATACTAGTAACCACCAGTACTAACCGAAAGCTGGACTTATACACATCTATCAATCAAGAAAAAGTAATAGGCTCTTTGAAACAGTCATTTATAATAATCGTAAAAGAATTTCAATATATATATAATTATTATTTATGCAATTTTAATAAGGCTGCAAAAGCCACACAACTACATTAAAATTGCTCATGAAACTTCATAAATCAATAGCAAAAATACTGAGTCTATATATATATATATATATATATATATATATATATTCGCCATAATCTCATATTAATACAATACATTGATTGATGTGGTATATAGCCAGAAAGATATTACAATGAATTAGCAGTACTGGTACTGGTCGTATATAATGATATTAATCTTAATAACTAACCTTACTAAGAAAAGAAATTTATTCGAAATTTTATTATCAAGAAAAACTCTTAGCAAATCATTTGCAACAAGACTTCGTATAAATTGGTATACGAACAAATCCGTCGGTAACTGGTCTTGTAGCCTCTTGTGCGTTCCTTCACATTCTTCTGGTAAATTTGGCATGGGAAAATTTCCATAGCCATGAATCCCGAAACCTGAAAATAATATAATTAATTAGTATTTAGACAAATAAAGACATAAATCAATAAACAATGAAAAACACACATATATATATATATATAAAAGTTTAATTATTATCAAATAATAAATATATTTACTTTGATTATTTAATTATAAAATTAAAACGTAAAAACAGATGACCAGTAACGACTAAATAATAATCCTTTGTAAAATAACAAGCTTCTTTTAAAAAGGAAAATGATTTAAATAATTCTTAACAAATAAAATATAATTTGTTTCAAAGAATAGTATAAAGAATTTCGTATCTTATATAATCTTTACTTGTAATTATATATAATCACTATAAATCCACTTTATATTATATGTAACCAATATATATAGATATTCACTCAATATTCATATTATTCAGTTATCACATATAACCAAAAAAGGATATCCCTATGCGTGTATATGCGCTTACTACAAAGGAAAAGGCATAAATCAAAATATTTTATCAAACGATACTCACCTAAATTCTATTAATAAATGATTTTGAGCCCATGCGTATCTTTTCGACAAATAGTATGGTCAGTTGTCATAAAAGAAATGCAGCGATTACCAATTTTGAAACCTGAAAATCATATAATTAATTAATATTTTGGTATAAATAACCTACAGTAAAAATGCTAACAAATGCTCCGAAAGTGAGCCACATAAAATATTAATACGAAAATTTATAAAGAGTCATCAATAACAAAAGGAAAATTATAAAGTTAATATTCTACGTACATATAAGAATATGAAACAATAAATAAATGTACCAAGTCAAACAAAAAATTAATACCCATGAATAATAATTGTTACTAAAACAATACGCTTTAAAAATCAGTAATTATAATTAGTAATAAAATAATTAACAATATATATATATATTTTTTATATTCATGAGAAACAAAATTAATAAATTTTCCTTGAATAAATATTTTTCTAAATGTTATAATAAATCTTTACTGTACATTAATACCATTGGCCAAATATGTCTGTATAAAATTCTAATTATTACTGAATAACATTTTAACTTTGACTATTTAATTACAAAATGTAAATGGCCAATAACTAAATAATAATCTTTTATAAAGTAACGAGCTTCTTTCAGAAATTAATGATTTAAACATTTCTTAATAAAATATAATTAATCAAGCAAGAATTTCCTTTAAAAATCCTAGATTATTTTAATTTTTGGTCCTAGTTGAGTTCCCGTAAATATATGTATATGTTCACTATCAGGAAGTGATTTTCCTCAGAGTCTTGATACCTGAAAAATATAATAAATGTATAAGAAAATCTACTATAGAAATTATTAAATAAACCATTCAAAATATAACATACTTACACACTTTTTATGACCCTATATATATATATTATTTAGCCTCTTCCTAATAACGTAAGACAGCTTGTTATAAATAAGTAGCAAGAATTCCAAGTCCCAGCAACTGAAAATAATAATCAAATAATATTTGGCCGTATGAAAAATTAACTTAACAAAAATGTACTAAAAAATCAATCTATACAAAAATCTATTATCATTATAAAAGTTTGATTGATCAAAATTACTATATTAAAAAGGTTTAATATTTTATAAATGTATATAATTATATAGGAGTAAAAGAAATCAAATAGTAAAAGAAGTATAATAAATCAAATATTAATATATTAAATTTCAACAATAAATATATTAAATTAAATAATAATTACTAAACAATAACTAAATAATAAAGAAATGTCAAGAAATTATTATGAATAAAATTTTATACGTAACTCTTTGCTGCATACAGAATAATAAGTCACCCTATAAACATAGCCTCCACTTGGTTGTCCACCGGGTGTCCCAATATTTTCATCACCTAACGAAAACGCTATACGGAAAAATAAAAATATATTTATTAATAAAATTCCTTAGAAATATATTTCAATAACAAACCACAAATATGCCTCCTCAAATATATAATTAACCGACTGCATCTATCGAAATTTATACACGAGACCTCAATAGGTAGTAGTACGTGAAAGTGAGAGAGACCGCACTATCGGGTGACTCGCGCGAGTGAGAGAGACAGCGCTATACGTAATACCATATGTAAAAATTAATAAGAATTAAACCGCGAAACAAGCTCGGACAGACTTGTCACCCTCATTATTAGTATAAATACATATATAGTTATTAATAAAAATTTAAAAGATAATGCATTAAAATACTAAAGGTACATAATATTATACATGAATACATATATTATATATATGTATATATAATATATATTTTATAAATATATGATATAATTAAATAAAACCTTTGATTCATTAATTAACTTATCAAAATAATAAACTTACCAAATAAACTTCCGAAATAATTCGCACAGATTCCTCAAAATCCTTTCAATGCTGCATATTCTTATATGGTTTAAGCCTGTCTGTTGTCCGTGAATAATCCATTGGTCCATATCCTTTCCAACATATATATATATTATATATGCAACCTAGACAAATAAGAAAAAATTCAAATAATAACACATTTAAACTCTAAGCGTAAGAACATAATAATTAATACATTATAAAAATCTCTTTTCATATACGTATATTCTATATAGTTATTCAAATAAAACTTCACTACATAATAATAAATTATATAAAATCTAATTTCTTATTGCCAAATAATACATATATTTTTCATTTTGATTATTTAATTGCAAAATTTTATATACAATTAAAATATAATAAGTAAGCAATGATAACCAAATAATAAACCATTTTCATTATGTGAAAGCTCAACATTATTTAATATAAATATATTTAATAAATGACCGAAAGTTATCAAGTCAAGCACATTCAAAATAATATTAAAATATTTCAAAATATCCAAAACTTATCCGCAATTAGAGGTGCATAGAGTTAATAAGTCATGGCCAGACGATCATATGTGAGTATTTTAATCCGCTCCGACAATAGTCTAATAAACGTTCTATATTGTCGATTAAAATACAGCCAAGCTATAAATGATATGCACCCTCGAATATCTTCTGTATAGAATGTCGTTTTACAAAATATCTGAAAAATATAATAACTATATAAGACAAATATATTAAATTATTTAAATTATTAATAACTATAAATAATAAAGATTCTGATTTAATAAAACCAATAATGCAAAATAAAGCTCATAACTCTTTACTGTGTGCAGAATTATAAATCTATATAACTACTAAATAAATTTTGTTATAACAAAACTTTACACATATATAACACACATGAAATATAAAGTCTAAATAATAATAATACAAGGTAATAAATATACATATTAATAATAATAATGAATGTATGGTCTTATAAAATTCATTATGCATGATTTTATTATTGAGACGAATAATAAGTCTCCTTATAAGAGCACAAGGCTAAGTCCAGCGTACCGCGTTATCTCCCCTATTACTTTGTTATCTCCCCTATTGTTTTCGACGTCCGTGCCGAGTCTTAATGCGAAAGGGACTCGCGAATATATAATGTATGAATATTATAAGGAGCGCTTTCTTATTGCAAGAGTAATAAGTTATTACGAAATTATAAATTATAAAAGAATATATATATATATATTATATGTTAAATTAATCCATATCATTAACTAACAAAGATCCAACAGTAATGCAATTTTTTAGCAAACTTTCAAGCCTTCAAAAGAGAAATAACAATATGTATAATACATATTTAATTAATAAAATAATGAAGATAAAATTTTTAATAATTACATTTATTAACTTTTACAAACAATATATATAAGTATATATATATATATTCCATACAATTAACAAGTAAGGAATATATAATTTATTCATATAAATTATAACGAACGAAATTATTAAATCGATTTATAAAGCGTTATAAATTCACTCACCAAAAGATAAGCGACCCTCCGAGCTTCATCCGGTGCAGCTGCACATGAGCTCACTCAGCGATAAGATAAGGCCTGGCGCGACTGCCTGGCGCGACTGCCTGGCACGGCGAACACCTGCATCCGGTGATAAAAAAGCTCGCCACATCCTTTGTTCCAAGAGCTGAATAATAAAAAGAATAATTAATACACTTTTATATTATAATGTAACACAATTATTATTAACAATTGTCTGGACCATGCACCTGTATGCACATACATATATATATATATCATATAATTATTATATAGCAAATTGTAATTATAATGGTTTATAACACCAGAATTTGTTTATAACATTGTTAACTAGAACTATATAATTAATATAAAGAAAGTTAAAAATCAATTCTAAACGGAACATGCTAGAACGATCATTCACACTTCTATTGAAAGAGGTTGAGATTCTATATTAAAAAATATATGCATGCAAATTATTAAAATTCTGGTGACTAAAAACCTATTGTAAAAGCCTTACCTTTTGTAAAATGAATTAACGAGCTCGATGCATGGACAATACTGACAGCTCCGTCGTCCCCACTATCCCCACGCAAGAGCGCGGCCACTACGTCATAGCGCGCTCGAAGAAGAAGGACAGCTATAGCGGCAAGCGGCGGTCGAGCCGCCTACGCCCGGGAGCGCCGCATTCTCCTACCACTGCGGATAGCCGGCACGGAGTAGGGACCAGAGGGTACCTCAGGGAGCGCAGCTCAGTCTTCCGCGCATTTGACCAGGAGCTCTCGAGAAGAAACCAACTAAAGCGATCACGAGCGTATTATAGAACATTTTTCGAGCCAAAAAAGAACTTAGTCGCAAGATATTTTTCCGGACTAAGAACTTAGTCTAGAGAGCAGTCGAATATTATAGTATACTTAAAGAAAATAAAGTGTCTTTGAACCATCACTTGGGTCTTCTGCCAATCATTTGTCACCGGTTCCTCCGACTCTCCTACAGGGACATCGCCGAGGCAGACCGTCCTCCACGGAGATTCATCGCATATCCTGACAGCAGTACTTTTGGGTAAGTACTCGTTTTAATTATTCAATATTTTCTTTTTCATCTCTCGTGATCTGCAACCATCAACCGAATATTATTATTATTATTTTTGCATGACATATTGAAGAATTTTATTATACATAATAGTCAACAACTTACCTTCATACAATTCCAACGTCTTCTCCTTCCGATAACACGAGTACGTTGATTGCCTTTGAACGTTAAACGCTCAGTCTGTCTTTGGTTTTATCCACAAGAGTGAATTGTCGCTTTCGACTTGTCAATCGATGTGCATTGGGTAGTCTACTCTACCCCTCTGCCGTTTCCGCGAAGAATTTTCTCCAGGGAAATTTCTTTACGGACTCTGTGCCGCTGTGACGTGACGTCTTGCACATCGAAACTTGTCGTAGAGCACGGGACGCGCTCTTTAAGGACCGACTGACACATAGTATGATAACTCTGGTTTAGTATAATATATTAGAGGAATTATTTTATAATAATAAAACTAAACCAGCAGGCACGGTATCCATCTTATATTTAAATATCCCTACACACCCTTCCTTACCACGTCACTGCATGTAAGGTAACTATCTAATAATTTTCTCTTATAATAAATGAGGAGTCGCGATTTCAGAATCTGTCCTGTCTCTTTCTTTAAACCGGTCACGAAACTTTAGATTTACGAGGTGCATCCTTTGTTGACAGGTGACCCCTCGAAATTTCCATCGTAAGTATTAGATGCCGCGAAATAATTTCAAATTATCCTTTCAATAAAACAAATTTAAAATTTAAATTATTTCAATAATAGATGGTTAGCGCCCGACGACCAGATCCAATAACTCGCCGCGAATTTCCCTTACAAAATCCAGGTGTAACCCGGCGGGAAATATTTAGACAGCGGTTATTACGAGATCGCCCCTCCGTCGCTCGTCAATTATTTATAGATAGGGACGAGATTCCTACCGGAATAGCAAGGGCCGCAACCGACCGCGAAGACACACTCTTCGACCTCTCCTTCGCACCCTTGCCCCCGGAGCTTAACCCCGAAACCACCGACGGCAATCTCCCTGCGATACCAGCTAGCGCAGAGTCCGAGGAAGAGGAAATTGAATCTGCGGAATCGGACACATCGAGCGACGCGTCCACAATAATTATTGATTTGGAAGACCGAACAGACGGAATTCCCTTGGGACTGCTCCGCGCTTGGGAGCGAAACGGGGAAATAAGGAGGAGCCCTGCGACGTTGGATCGACGGGTCCAAACTTCACCGCCGCCTAGCCTCCCACGAACCCCAGACTCTTTTCCGGGGTATTCGCCGCCAAATTATTCTCCTGTCTTGCCTGGAGAAGTGGATTTAGATTCCACAAATATCACTCCAAGTGAAGAGGACTTTATAGATTACGAAATTAACCAGCTTCTTGATTATTTAGATAGCGAAGAGTTCCTCGATTCTATTGTCGAACCATAAAATCCTAAATAACTTTTAACTATACATATATATAAATACATCCAATACATATATATAATTTAATTTCACTAAAATTACCTTACAAACTAATGTAGAAGAACGAGGAAGGATAAAATAAATAAAAAGGAAAAAATAGAATTTATAATATAATAAATTTGCATATTTATTTGTCAACCTTAAATACCTCCGAAAAGAAGCGTCCTATAGATCCTAATCTCTCGGCGTCCCAGGGTATAGCCGGCTTAGCAGGTTGCCCTGAAAAAGAAATAGAGAGATATAATATTGTTCGTCCCTGCACGGTGCGCCCTGCAGAATCGTTGAATAAACGATCGAATAGGACGTAACAACAAACATTAAAATTTTTGGTGGCAGCGGTGGGATTTGCCAAAAAGGATCTAAGCTTCTGAGAGGAAATTAAGTGTTTGACGAATAAATTTTTATAAAGTATCTAAATCCATTATGCAGACTCGATCAAGCTCGACGAGCTCTGTAGCCACAGGGGCTACAAGGAAACAATATACAGCAGAGGAAACCGAAATCCTCATGCAAAAGGTAAACGAAAAGGAGAAACAGTTAAAAGAACAGGCTGAGGCCTTGCAAGTCAAAAACGAACATCTGATAAAAATGCAAGAAGAAATGAATCGAAAGGAAATGGCCGCAAGCCAAGAACAACCAGCTGTAGAACAATTAATGGCTTCTATGCAAACGATTACCAATTATATTGAGAGGATTAATTCAAGGCTCATGAATCTAGAGACCTCGCAAAGAGAAGAAAGATATGTTCCACATGAAGAACGAACATTTTCTCAACCGACATCCCAACATTTTGATATCGCGGACCAACCATCTCCGATACGCCTTAAGGATGCTATCGACACAATACCTAAATTTGACGGCCATAAAATGTCCGTTTTCCACTTCAGTAAAATTTGCGAACGTGCTCTCGATTTAATACCCGCATATCATGAATATCATTTAGTGCAGCTTATTATTAATAAACTGCAGGGACATGCATATTCTGCCATAGAAGGGGTAGAATGTCACACCGTTTTCGAGCTAACGAAACGATTAAAATTAATTTTTGGACCAAATAAATCCGTCGACCAATACCGTGGAGAACTAGCTAACATATACATGAAACAAAATGAAAATATTTTTGATTATATAAGCAGAGTGCAAGAACTACGTACCGCAATAATAGATGGAGAATCTGATTTATCCGGAAACATAGGAGAACGAAGAAAGGACGCCATCGAAGCAACCACTATGAACAGCTTTATCAACGGACTTCCATCTGACCTATTAGTACGCGTAAAACTCGAACATCCGAGGACCTTCGAGGAAAGCATTAGCACAGCCATACAACTATCCAAAACTATTGAAGCTGAAAACATTCGGAAGCGCACTCTCTTCCGCCCAAATTTTCAACCCCGTGCTGACCTCCCCAATAACGTCAGCAATGCAGCTCGCCAAAATCCTATGAGCAACAACACTAACAACCGTTATCAACCCAGCAACGGACATGCGACCTCACAACCACCCTTCCCCGCATCACCAGTTAAATTAATTGCTGGACAGCCTCAACAAGGTTATCAGACCAAAATCTGTCGCTATTGTAAAACTCCTGGACATCTTATAGAAGAATGTCGGAAGTTAGCTTACAGAAGAGCTCAAGAAGGGAACCAACAACCCGGTACTTCGGGAAACGCGCAAGGCGTTCCGATGAGAACCGACGTCCGCCGGAACGACCCGCAACCAGGACGTCCGACTTACCACATTCAAAAGAAAGTCAACATAATAACACCACAGGAAACTCCCGCACAAACTTCCGAATCTGCCAAATAAATGACAGACAACAATCTACGGAATTGCCCACAGTAACGTTATCCTCTCCAGATCTAATAGCAGATTGCAAATTTATGATTGATTCTGGATCTGGACTAAACCTTATTAAACAAAAATGTTTAAATCCAAACGTTACTCTCGACAAAACTAATCCTTTATGTCTGCAAGGAATAGCTTCTGAAACTATCGTTACACTAGGAGCTGTTTCCCTATCTGTACTTGGAAAACTATCTGAATTCTATGTCATATCTGATTCAATAGGATTCTTACAAGATGGAATATTAGGCAACAAGTTCCTGAAGGAACGAGCTGTTATAGTCAACTATAGAGACAACTTTATACAGTATGAAGATATGAGAATTCCATTCTCAAACTCAAGTACAATATGTCTTAAAGAAAGAACTGTCACTCCCTGTTCTTTTCATATTACCAATCCAGAAAAACAAATCGGATATGTACCTCGTCATACCCTTGCCGAGGGCATATATTTCGGGGAAGCTATCGTCACCAATAATAATGGAAAAGTCCATATGCCTATATTCAATACTTCCGAGGAAGAATTGACCCTTAATATTCCATTCATAGAATTGCAAGATTATGATACTCATGAAATAACAGAGAATCCCACTGGAACCCAAGGGCTTCCCAGAGGATTAATCAGAACTTTTAACTCCAACAATCTCGCTGGACTAGACGAACCCCGAGTGGAATTCGTCAAAGCCATAGATAATCCCATTTACTTTAACCAGGCATTATCAACACCAACAGATAGAACTGTTGATGTCATAAACCTTCTACGCCTCGAACATCTGAATTCCGAGGAATCAGAAAATGTTCGACTACTAGTTTTCAAACACTCCGACAGATTTCACCTTCCCGGTGAACATCTCCAAGCGACAAACGCCGCTCAGCATTCTATTCCTACTATTAATGAAATGCCTGTCCACACGAAACAATATAGATTTCCTCCTGTACATAAGGAAGAAATTAATAAACAAGTAAATGAATTATTATCTTCTGATTTAATAAGACCTTCTACTTCCCCTTATAACTCTCCTTTATGGATAGTTCCGAAAAAGCCAGATTCCCTAGGGAATAAAAGATGGCGAATGGTTATCGATTATCGAAACCTCAATGAAAAAACAATAGGCGATGCCTATCCTCTTCCAAATATAACGGATATATTAGATCAACTTGGATCTGCAAAATATTTTTCAGTACTGGACTTAGCCTCCGGTTTCCACCAAATACCCATGGCATCAAAAGATGCTCATAAAACTGCTTTCTCTACACCTTACGGACATTACCAATTCAAACGAATGCCATTTGGATTAAAAAATGCTCCTGCAACGTTTCAAAGATTGATGGATAACGTTCTATCCGGACTTCAGGGAAATGAATTATTCGTCTACATGGATGATATTGTCGTATATGCACGATCATTGCAAGAACACGAAAGCAAGTTCGAAAAATTAATGCAGAGATTAAGAGCTGCAAATTTAAAATTACAACCGGATAAATGCGAATTCTTACGACGTGAAGTTATGTATCTAGGACATATAATTGGATCTGACGGAGTCAAGCCTGACCCCGCTAAGATAAAGGCAATAATGAATTTTCCTACTCCGAAGAATCCGAAAAACATCAAACAATTCCTAGGACTAGCCGGATATTATAGAAGATTTATTCCCAATTTTTCCAAAGTTGCTAAACCATTAACCGACCTCTTAAAAAAGGATAAGAAATTCGATTGGCAGGACAAACAAGCAGAAGCATTCGATATTCTAAGGAATTCACTATGCTCTGAGCCTATTTTACAATATCCCGACTTTACTAATCCATTCATTCTAACCACTGATGCATCTGGATATGCGGTCGGAGGAGTGCTCAGTCAAGGAATAATAGGGAAAGATCTACCCGTTGCCTACACATCTCGAATTCTAAATTCCGCCGAACAAAATTATTCTACAATAGAGAAAGAATGTTTAGCTATCATTTATTGCGTAAATCATTTTAGACCCTATTTATACGGAAGAATATTCACGATAGTAACTGACCATAAACCATTAGTGTGGCTACACTCCATCAAGGACCCTTCCTCAAGATTATGGAAGTGGAGAATGAAACTCTCTGAATATCAGTATGAAATACAATATAAAAAAGGAACTCTAAATTATAACGCTGATGCCTTATCCAGAAATCCACCCGTCGACGTAGCTATTCCGTTATTCCTCATTGATGAAGGAGAATATTCATCCGACGAATCCATATTTTCGTATAGGCCTCAAAGGCCAAAGGGAAAATCTAGTACACCTGAAGGTCAGAATGCAGGACCTAATCAGGAAGACATGGGAAACTATCAAAAAACCGCCGAGACTTCGGCCCCCGTAGAGCGTCAACCAGCAGAAGATTATCAAAATTATTCTGTCGAACAAGAAAATAACAATTATGGAGTCACAATCGAGGAAGTTACTGACTCTGACGAAAGCGACGATACGGATTATACTGAAATAATAGAATCTGACATTGTACCGTATCAGTCAAACCCACAACAACTGAATCCACCAGCTCTTCCACCATGGAGTCGAGCCTTAGTGCGAGAAGTTAGAGAGGATTTACTCCAACAGAAAGATAATCACACAATATTTATTTACCAGAACGGGACAGCTTACGACAATGGCGCAAAATCATATCAAGAAGCCAATTTACTCCCCAAATATGAAGGATTGGCATTCGAAAGGGCCAGGGTATGTACTGTAAAAGGAAACACGTTAATTGCCCTCCCCATCAAATACGACTATCATACCCTTATAGAAGCCCAGAATCTTAAAAACTGTCTACACTCTTTAGTGGATGTCATTACTGAACTTGGACTCTCTTCCATAAGTCTTAGTAAGACCGAACGCTTCGACGACCTTCCATGGTCATACATCCTTAACCAACTCAAAAGATATCTACAGGAATTACCCATTAATATAACGATATGCTTAAATTTAATTCAAACGCCTGAAATCGAAAAACGTCAATCTCTAATTTTGGAAAATCATGCCTCAGCTCATGGAGGACATAAAGGTGTAACGAAGACCTATAACCGCCTTAGATCTCGTTACTGCTGGAAAACAATGAAAAAGGATATTCAGGAATTCATTAGAACCTGTCGGGAGTGTCAAATAAAGAAACTAACTAGAATAAAAACCAAGCAACCCATGGTTATAACGGATACCCCAGGGGCTGCTTTTGATAAAGTATCCCTGGATATTATGGGACCTCTTCCCCTAACAGTGAGTAACAATCAGTATATACTGACCATGCAGGACTTGCTAACAAAATATTCTACCGCCGTGCCATTAAAGGAGGCCACATCGTTAACAATCGCAGACGCCTTCACTAAAGAATTTATCTGTATATACGGTACCCCTCGCGCAATATTAACCGATCAAGGGACAAATTTTTTATCCGCCTTAATGCGACAGTTAACAAGGAAATTTCGCATTCAACATTTTAGGACCACTGCCTATCATCCACAGTCTAATGGATCGCTTGAACGATCACATCATGTCTTAACAGAATATCTAAAAACTCAGGTTGATAAGGAGACAAATTGGGATGAATACATTAAACTTGCTATGTTCTCGTACAACACCAGTGTACATGAGGGCACGAGATACTCACCCTATGAGCTAGTATTTGGCCGAATAGCACGACTACCCTCTGCACACCCCATCATCGAAGAAAATATCGAACCCACATACCGTGATTATATTGTTAATCTCTTTAACAAGATAAACGATTTACAAATGCAAGCTAAGCAAAACCTCACACTAGCTAAAGAACGGAGTAAGCGATACTATGATCGCAATTTGAATTTACAACAATTTGAGAAAGGAAACTTTGTCTTTTTATTAAAAGAACCACGAAAAGGAAAACTTGCTGACCAGTATACCGGTCCTCACGAAATAATCGAACTTTTACCACCAAGTAATGTTAAAATTAGAACAGGAAACCAAACCCGAATAGTACACACCAACAAGATCAAACTAGCACATCCCCAGCCGGGATGAGGTAATAATCAGAGTCCTTTGTTACAGATGCTTTGGCACAGAAGGCCCACACAGCCGAGATTGGACGCAACCATTTCAAATCGAATAGAGGAATCCTTCTTCTTCGGCCATTGTGTCCATATAACAGGAGCTCTTTGTCTCTTAGACGAAACGAACTTGTGTAAGGAGTGTTACGATAGACTCCGTACCAATATTATTAAGCAACAATACCGGCCCTTGCGGAGACACTTCTTTGTGAATAGTCACATCGTGCGTAATGACCATTGCTCAGCTTGTGGCACAACGGTCATCGAGACCAATTCTCTTGACAAGTGCATCTCCTGTACACTAACAGCGCACGAATTCTTAGAACTTCTACACAACACCTCGACTTCTATCAATAGTTGTAGTTACCCCTTAGTCTTAAACGTATACGACAGGACTCCTACGTTATAAGGGGATGCCATTTACCGGCACAGCCTGCTGTGTAGAATTCAGAGGATATCGGTATGATCCCTTGAACGTCTATCTATGTGAACTTTGCTATCACTACGTGTTGTCTATTAGAGTACGATTGCCTCTAATATCTCTACACTTTCTCTCTCCGGGACCACGCCATATCGATCCTCATTGTGCACATTGCTTCCGAACACTTGTCACACAAAGACCTTTAGATCAGTGTCTCATCTGCACTCGAGGTATTGTTGAACTTATGTCGATATCCTATTTGCTTACACTGAACAATGCTTCATAATGTCTCAGCTTTCTCTTAATGCTGTATGCATCAAACTGCATGGTTATCTCAATCTAAATAATCACAACCATTATTGCTGTGCATGTTATTGTATGCTACATACTCCCTGTAACCAAAGGTTTTTCTTTCCAATAGACTCCCATATTATTTCTATCGCTCCACACCCTTATAGAACGATCTGTTCGTACTGTCAACGACCTATCACCATAATACGACCCCTACACACCTGCTCCACCTGTACTAGGAATATCGCTCAAATATTCCGAGAGACTCACCCAACCTTTCTCTCAATAAATGAAGAGAATCCCCCAACCTCCCAACCTTGAAGAATTGAAGAGTTAATATGCTATCGGATACATCTTCCGACACCCTGAACTGTACTGTGCACGAAGAATTCGATGGATATTACTCTCTGGAAAATGGCCTGTATTACTGCCCTATATGTAAAATACACGTGGATCATGAATTAGTCCACATAAATTATCACAGCATATCAGAAAATTTTCCTCATATTAGTCCTTCTAAATGCTGTCTATGTAATCGTAAAGTATCTCTCATAACTCCCATAATTGATTGCAGGCCGTGCTTCCTAAATTATCTGGAAGAAGAACGAAAAAGAGAATTTGCAAGAGCAAGGCAACATGAATAACGCAAGCAATCTCTGTTGCAATCACCCAATCCATGAACTATTGTCCCACTTCCCCAACATGCATGAGGCAAAATGCAGAAAAGTAATTTTTTACAAAAGATATACCGGAAAAACTCGCACTCCTAGCCGCATGTGTTGCGCATGTTATAAACTTCGACAATTAAGAGTGAAGCCTGATTTAATTGTTTGCCACTGGGTAACTTCGGGAGATATAAATCTTGCTAAGTGTAATTACTGTCAATCCACCCTGGAAACTGTTCGTCCCATCCTTCAATGCCAGGAATGCGTATATTCCTATTTTGAAAGAGCAATATTTGAAAGAAATCAGGGAAGGGACATAAGTAATCTAACTGCTTTTGCTTTTTGCAGGACTCACAGACAAGGCATATACGCATAAAATGTGCCCGCTTTCCAAATTTAAGCGACCTGCTCACCCACTACTAGACTACTCCCTCTTCAAC